>NC_030679.2:88768686-89100686 GCF_000004195.4 Xenopus tropicalis | reverse complement strand
GTGAGGGAATACAGGGTTATGGGAGATAGCTCTCAGTACAAGTGAGGGAATACAGGGGTAGGGGGGATAGCTCTCAGTACAAGTGAGGGAATACAGGGTTATGGGAGATAGCTCTCAGTACAAGTGAGGGAATACAGGGGTAGGGGAGATAGCTCTCAGTACAAGTGAGGGAATACAGGGTTATGGGAGATAGCTCTCAGTACAAGTGAGGGAATACAGGGGTAGGGGAGATAGCTCTCAGTACAAGTGAGGGAATACAGGGTTATGGGAGATAGCTCTCAGTACAAGTGAGGGAATACAGGGGTAGGGGGGATAGCTCTCAGTACAAGTGAGGGAATACAGGGGTAGGGGAGATAACTCTCAGTACAAGTGAGGGAATACAGGGGTAGGGGAGATAGCTCTCAGTACAAGTGAGGGAATACAGGGTTATGGGAGATAGCTCTCAGTACAAGTGAGGGAATACAGGGGTAGGGGGGATAGCTCTCAGTACAAGTGAGGGAATACAGGGGTAGGGGAGATAACTCTCAGTACAAGTGAGGGAATACAGGGTTATGGGAGATAGCTCTCAGTACAAGTGAGGGAATACAGGGGTAGGGGGGATAGCTCTCAGTACAAGTGAGGGAATACAGGGTTATGGGAGATAGCTCTCAGTACAAGTGAGGGAATACAGGGTTATGGGAGATAGCTCTCAGTACAAGTGAGGGAATACAGGGTTATGGGAGATAGCTCTCAGTACAAGTGAGGGAATACAGGGTTATGGGAGATAGCTCTCAGTACAAGTGAGGGAATACAGGGTTATGGGAGATAGCTCTCAGTACAAGTGAGGGAATACAGGGTTATGGGAGATAGCTCTCAGTACAAGTGAGGGAATACAGGGTTATGGGAGATAACTCTCAGTACAAGTGAGGGAATACAGGGTTATGGGAGATAGCTCTCAGTACAAGTGAGGGAATACATGGGTAGGGGGGATAGCTCTCAGTACAAGTGAGGGAATACAGGGTTATGGGAGATAGCTCTCAGTACAAGTGAGGGAATACAGGGGTAGGGGGGATAGCTCTCAGTACAAGTGAGGGAATACAGGGGTAGGGGGGATAGCTCTCAGTACAAGTGAGGGAATACAGGGTTATGGGAGATAGCTCTTAGTACAAGTGAGGGAATACAGGGTTATGGGAGATGCTCTTAGAACAAGTTGATCCAGGGAATGGTCCGATTGCCATCTTGGAGTCAGGAAGGAACTTTTTTTTTTCCCCTCTAAAGCAAAAAAAAGGCTTCAAATGGGGTTTTTTTTTGCCTTCCTCTGGATCAACTAGCAGTTAGGCAGGTTATATATAGGCATTATGGTTGAACTTGATGGACGAGTGTATACCCACAGAATGAATACTTAACCAACAGATAGTTTATATGATATGAAGTAGCCTAGAATCTTACCAAACTGGAATATATGTTGGTAAATATATATATATATATATATATATATATATATATTTTTTTTATTTTTTTTTTACTTTTCCCTTGATCCACCATTTAGTGATGGGCTAGTTGCTCCCCCAGAAATCACATGAGCAGAAATAATGCAGCAGAAAAGAAATGTGGGAGGAAAAGAGAGAACTTGGCTGATCTCCATTCACTGGCTGATGTGACCTAACATGTATGTGTGCACTGTGAATGGCAATTTTCTAATTAAGATATACCAATGGCACATACTACTAAATATTTAGTAGGAAAATGTTTTATTTAGATGAAGCAGGGTTTTATTCAAATAAATTGCTTAATGCAACATATTATTATAAAGACCTATATTGTTCAGGGATATTGTTTTCCTTTAAGCTGGTGGGCCACTACTTACCTTCTCTTTCTCCATAGCTCTCCTATAGGTATAAAGTAAACTCTGAGGAAGGCTGAAGATGCTTAATATCTAAGCTAGGTGTATGGTCATGTAGATTCAAATTCAGAGAATTGTTTGAAGCCATATTGATACACCAAGCTTTATTTTTAATGCAGACATGACATTTATATAATTACACATTATCTTATGCAAGAACTATTCCAGGTAATAAAAATATTGCTGATAAAAATGTTTTTCTTAAAGATTTATATTATATTTTGGTTCAGTTATGATACAAATAAGCGGCAAACCATGTAATTTTCAAAGCTTAAAGGAATACTGTCATGGGAAAACATGTTTTTTTTTTTTTTTTTTAAAAAACACATCAATTAATAGAGCTTCTCCAGCAGAATCCTGCACTGAAATCTGTTTTTTTAAAGTGCAAATAGATTTTTTTTTATATATATACATATATATTTTGAAATTTCACACGGGGCTAGCCAAGTTCTTCATTTCCCAGGGTGCCACAGCCATGTGACCTGTGCTCTAATAAACTTCAGTCACACTTTACTGCTGAGCTGCAAGTTGGAGTGATATCACCCCCCTCCCAGCAGCCAATCAGCAGAACAATGGGAAGGGAGCAAGATAGCAGCTCCCAGTAGATATCAGAATAGCACTCAATAGTAAGAAATCCAAGTCCGGCTTGGGACTCCTCCAGTTACTTGGGAGTAGGAGAGACAATAGGTTACCTATAGCACTGACTCCTTCTGAAAGCTCAGACTCAGGCACAATGCACTGAGATGGCTGCCTACACACCAATATTACAGCTAAAAAAATATATTTGTTGGTTCAAGAATACAATTTTAAATGGTAGAGTGAATTATTTCCTATGTAAAATAGTGTAATTTAAAAATAATTAGTATACCATAAAAATCATGACAGGATCCCTTTAAAGAATGTTGTCACACTGATTTTATATGTTATAAGTTATTTAATGGGTAGTTATTCCCAACAACTATCAAAAAGTATAGGGGGGGGGGTCTCTGAATGGTTTTGTTTCTGAATACAACATAAACACTGTTACATAAGAACAAATCTTAACAGAGCAAAACAATTCCTTAATTAAAAAAAATTAACAATTGTCAACAAATGCAATATATATAACATATGGTAGATGTTTTGGCTGCAACGATTATAAATATTTCAGATAACTTGTCATTTTATAGTAGATCATTGAAAACCACTTAAAATTATGTACAAGTCAAGTGAGAACCTGGGTTTAAAAAGGTTCTCAAGATTATACAGGCAGCAGGATAACTAGATTGTCATAGCTAGCGTGCAGTCGTGCATCTAGAAGTCCTTATTGTAACATACCTCACGGCTGTAATCTTCATTGCCAAAAGTCTAGTTACTTCTATTAAATAATTGATGGATTAAATTGCTTCAAAGGACATCAAAAGCCAATCATCTTTCTATTTATTTCATGTATACCAGAGAGCCAGGTCTGGACAATTACTGTGGGGTGGAGACTAGTGTGAGTACTGTAATGTGTGTCTCATAACATGGTAACATATTGTATATGCATTAAGCACACAATTACTTTCTAACATAGAACTTTTACTGAATATAATACAAACAAGTACAGTATATAAGCTCTACCAGGATACCAAGGTTTGTGTGTGTTTTAGAGTTCAATGATATTACAAGTGTGTCATATATAAATCTGAAATAAAATAGATAACTTAGTTTTAGGTTTTTAATACTATTAACTTTATTCTACTTGTGTTGATAAAGTCAGGAAAGTTCAGAAAGTTGGCAGCACCACTATAACAAACAGGGTCACAATGGTTGGCACTGCTTCCTTGCAGCACTGGGTCATATGTTTCATTCCAGTCAGGGCACTATTTGCAAGGGGTCTGGATGTTTTCTCATTGTTTGCGTTGGTTTCCTCTCACACTCCAAAGACGTATAAGCAGGTTAACTGGCTCCTGATAAAACGGACGTGTGTGTGTGTGTGAGACAGGGACTAGATATGAATGATGTATAACCTCTGTAATGAGCTATGTAATATGTTGGCACTATATAAAGACAACCTCATTTTGGCATAGCGTGTAGCTAAATCCGAAACTACTGTGTGTGTGTGAATTTATGGCTTGAAGGCAAGTTTAAGTTGCATAAAAACCCAATTTAATGCCAAAAAGATCCTTCTGTAGGCTGCCAGTCCACAGAGGGGCTATCAAATAGCCAGCTCTTATTTGGCACCCCCATTTGCTTGCATCAACCTGAGCTGGATCTTTTATGTGTTTTGCTGCAGTGAACACAAGTCAAAACACAGACTTGTATTTCTCCCTTAAATTGAAAGCATGGACTACCTCACCAAATAAGACATGAGACTGAAATGTACATTAAACATTTTCCCTGCTGCACAAAATAACAGTGTAGAATCTCAGTCTGCAGCTGTGGCGTAACTATAGAGGAAGAAGACTCTACAGTCACGGGGGGGGGGGGGGCATGGACTGCATGGTCAGCTTCCCTCTATAGCCACACTGAAAATCCACTTGCTTACTGCCTGTGCGTGCACACACAAGAGAATGGGGAGGTGGGTTGGGTTGAAGAGCGCACTGGACCCCCTGGAAGACCTTATTGCAGCGGTGCCTGGCGCCCTCACATTACACTGTTGGTCTGCAGAGAAATTTTTCATACCTTTTTGTATGTTTAAACCCAAAGGCAGGGGCGGTCTATTCTGGGAGGTGACCTGACACTTTAGTCAGATAAACTAGTTTATATATACACACTGTCTTTCTTTTTTTGTGGGCAACCCTTGATTAGTAACCGGCACATGGTTTTCTTTAACTTTTAAAGATGGCATTTACCTTTTTCTAAGAAACTTTTCAGTTAGTCTTCCTTATTTATTTTGCACAGGTAATTAAACAAATAGCAGTTGAAATGAAAAGGCTAAAGGTGGCCATACACGAGCAGATCCGCTCGCTTGGCGATGTCGCCAAGCGAGCGGATCTTCCCCCGATATCCCCACCTACGGGTGGGCGATATCGGGGAGCATTTAGGTAAAAAAAATAATAATCCGATCGTTTGGCCCTGGGGCCAGACAATCGGATTATGTGGGCGGCAATGGGGCAGTCGGATCGGGGACCGCATCAACGAGCAGATGCGGTCCCCGATCCGACCAGATTTTCTAACCTGGCCGATCGAGATCTGGCCAATTTCAGGCCAGATATCGGTCGGCCAGGCCGATCTGCTCTCCCCATACACGGGCCGATTAGCTGCCGAATCGGTCCAAGGGACCGATATCGGCAGCTATAGTCGGCCCGTGTATGGCCACCTTAAGAGTCGTACAACAACAAAAAAAAAATACTTCTAACAGACCAACTGAACATTTTCTGCTAATTAGGCTTATCAAAAACACAATTATCTCACATGGTGGGAAAGTAGCTGCCTAAGGTGGAAGTTATTTGCAAAAGAACAAAACGTTCCCAAGTTGCTGCTCCATATTTTACCAGAGTTGTATTGTATCCATCAAAATGTGATACCATTTTTTTCTGTACATGCACAGTCTCACAAATTTCTGTCAGGTACATTGTGGTTAAATAATTACCACCAATACCCCTTAAAACTGGGTATAAATAATGTTAATGAAAAGTGCTGTAAAAGGAGCCCTGAGGAGCAGCAAAGACAAGGCTCAAAGGCAGTACAATAATACAAGAAGAGCTGTTCACATTGAAATTAACTTTCAGGGTACATGCATTATGTGCACTTAAGTGAGCATATCTTAAACATGGGCCAAACATAAGAACTATACATAGAATGGGGGAGAGTGTGTTGCTGTGTTCACAATTGCAACATTACCAGTGATGTTGAATTACACACTATAATATAAATGCCCCTATCTGTCCCAAAACAAAAACATATGTTCACAACTTAAAAAAAAACAAAAAAAAACTCAGGACTAGCAAAGCAATCACAGGCTACCTGCAGCACTTTGGGTAAACATCAAAACTTTATTAACCTCTGTACAAGATCCAAACTGACACTTTCAATGAATGATCACTGACCACTTACAATGAATCAGATTTGCGACTGTGGTGTTTGAGAGGCTCAAACACAAGAGATTATAATAACTTTGAAATGTCTTAGGCCTAATGAGAGAAAAAAAAAACAGCATGGAAAGTGTGTTTCCAGAACAGACATCAGCAAATCTTTGTAAACATTAGATATACTACTACATTTAGGCTCAGCTTTGGTGTGTTCAAGCAGAAGTGGCTTTTGCATACTAGTGAAAAAGAAGCATAAATCAGTACACATAGGTACCAATGAATAAAATAAACGATCTCTGTGGCTTATTGTGTAAATGGGCTAGCTAGTGCTCATTAGGACAGCAGCTATCTTTACCCAACAGCCAGCATACTGAGAAGCAATTTTACAAAGCTACTGATAACTGTATTGGATCACATCAAGCCCAAGTCTGAATATAATATGGAGCAATCCTACAAGGTACAAGATACTACAGTAAGTACTTCAGACACTGAGAAGGCATTATGATGGAGGAAAAGTCCAAGTAAAAGAAGTAATCTTTAACCAAGACAAATAAACACAGGTCTGACAGCACAGTAAAACTAGTTCATTTGGTGTATTGCTGCTCAGCTTGGCCGATATTCTGTTCATTAGAGCAAATAAAAGAATACGTCAAATTTGATTGATTTCTATACCAGGAGAATGTTACGGATTATTCACAAATAGCACATTTATCAAAAAGACTGTTTACTGTCCATCTTTATGTATTTTAAAGGATGTGGCGCGAGAGAATGAAAATACATTATTGCAATCCACTGTGTAACCCTTTGTTTGTTGGTAAAGCCATGTGCCTGCAAATGGGCTGTAGGCATAACCAAGGTCAACAAAAAGCTCTGTTTCAATAAATATGTTTAATCAAGCTTGTTTATCACAATCACAAATAACATTGCTTGGATGCTAGTAGTAACAGTGTTCTCAACCCTTGAAGTCTTTCACACACCCCATGGAAAAGTTTCTGTAGTGCAAATACATGCCATGTGGTGAGTCAGTAAACATTGCCGAGCTGAATTTCCTGCATTATTTGGGACAGGGAGGAGGTGGAGCCAATTGCTCAGTACATAAGTGGGTTCTTCAATGCTTAGGAGATTTGGCTTGCACCAGACTGGGAATGTTGGGAGTTGACTGTCGATGGTTACGCCTGCTGGGCTCAGTACAGACGCTTCTCATATCTGTAGACAAAAACCAACAGATATAGAATTAAAAGGTTAACATTTATAAATATTTTCACAAAAGTTTTACCATTCAAAGTGTAAGTGTAAATTCAACAGTTAACATGAATAAGTACATTTAGTTTGGTTCGTTAAATGTATATGTATATCAAGCATTTTGGACGGAAGGTGGGTTGCAAAGATGATTGGGCTTATTAAGCATTAAATGGTGGGGGGTTGATGATATAAACAAACTGGTATATAAGGAGGCCTGTTGGACTAGAATTTTAAAAACATTCAGACCCTTAAGCCTTAGTCAAGAATACAGATTAAGCCCTACTTTTATGAGGTCTAATACCCCCTCCTTTTTTGCGGCAAGTTTCTATTTTATTATGCAAATTAATCCCTGAGATTCTCTATATCTTTTGTAATATAACATAGTATTACTTTTTTACCATATTTTGGTAATATGTAGCACACTATAAACAGGTTATAGTTCAAGGCTATGGTAGATTGATAAAAGGCCATGATGGGCCTAAAATGCTGCTGTGTGATAGCTGCCCTATTCTATAATTAGAAGTGTTATTGCTTAAAAGAACAACCCTAATTATAGTATTTATAAGTAATATTATATTCACTTTGGTAAAACTGGCTGATGTAATTCCATATCCAGTATTAGGGGAGTATAAGCGCTGCACCATAAGGCAGCCTCAGTTCCAAGTGCAGGGGAACTCATGCAGTAATTTTACTGAAAGGTATAAGAATGCCATGCACATGCTGATGCTACGTGGTAAAGCATAGTGGAGCTTATTAGCCAGAGATAGTACAAAGAATCAATATAGAAATATAGATGGTGGCTCATGTAAATTATTGCCAATACTCCCCTCCTGTCACAAGTCGCACACTGAATTAAATGAAAAATGCATGTTCCTACATTTTAAGGTTATACACATTTTACAGTGCGATTGTGTACAATAATAAACTACTTTACATGAAACTATGAGATACAACTGAGGAATGAAAAATGGTTTTGGCAAATGAATTTAAAATATACCACAACAATATTACATTATACTTTCTACAATGCTAATTATCCAAAATTATATACAAGCAGGCCAATAAGCCAGAAGTTACAGTAATCTACAAAGGCCAAGAATAGGTTGCTCATATTATTTGCCAAAAAAGATAAGAGAAAAAACTCAAAACAAGTAAACATTTGGTAGCACACTGAAATCAGGAAATTAAACCGCTCATAACCAGGTATGAATGTGTGCATAGTTAAGAATCTCCATGCTACAGTGCAGCAGGAATGCTATCCCAGACATTAGGCTGATGCCACACGAGGCGTAGGGTGGATATTTTCGGCAAGCGTAAAAGCGATTGCTGAAAATTCCCACCTACGCCTCTTACATGTGCCTGCACCCAAGCGTATCTCATTCATTCGGGTGCAGGCACATGTAAGAGGCGTAGGTGGGAATTTTCAGCAGGCGCTTTTACGCTTGCCGAAAATATCCGCCCTACGCCTCATGTGGCATTAGCCTAACAAGGGGCAAGCCCACAGCCCTACACTCAGCACACCGTTAGGCTAATCACACACATGGATGTTTATTGGTCTGTATTGAAGCAGTAACAGGTTTTTGCACAAGTTATGTAAATTGTGTAAGTGCAGGGGCCCCATAATCAGTCATTCCCACTGCTGGACAGTTGACATAGAAGATGCTGATATAATCCAGTAAATAGATCCCGATATAAACAGCCGATGTTACTCTATAATAAGCAGTATATATATATATATATATATATATATATATTATTATTATAGTTTGACGTTAGTTTGACACAATAAATTTCTCTTTATTTTTCACTAAGACCTGTGAGTGTGGCATCCATCTATCTTTTGTACTATACTGTTTTACATACTGCACCCAGGCACCAGTGACCTTATTGTAACGTGAGTGCCTGCTTCTTCTCTTTTTTGCTCTTATATATATATATATATATATATAATAATCAGTTTTTGGGGGCAGTGGAATTCACCATAAGTTTAATAATTCATTGGTGATCAGTGAAGTTTGTCCCTGCAAAGCTTCTCTGCACTTTCTTTTGCTTGATATGCAGTTACTTAAGTTTCTTACTTACGTGGCAAGTTTCAGTTTTTGTTACAAAAATTGCATACGATTTGCGTAGCTTTTGCAACACTACTGGGCTCCCTTGCCTAAGAAGATTTCACAGGCCTGGCACAAAACTACACCCCTTCCCCCTCAATGGCAGCCCTGCCCACTACCAACAAAACAATAACCATCTTCCCTTCAGCCAAGACTATAATACCCACAATGCCCATTCTCTGTGACTGACAGTTGTGAAGAAAGAAAAACGACCGTGCAAGGCATTGTAGGAAATGAAGTATTGGCTGGAGAAGGTTCTGTTCTACATTGTTTGTCAAGCAAGCAGTGATGGAAATAGCAAAAGTACAGACACTGGATTCAGTTCTTATTTGGCCAAAACATTTTTTTAGTTTCTGCCTTCAATAGCAATTACATTTAAAATATATAAAAAAATCATTGATAATAAATATATATTGGAAAGTTGCTTAGGATTAGGGGAAATCATGGATAACCAAGGTGGCAGATGAGCAATTCTGGAAACATTTTTACCTTTACTACCCCCCCCCCCCCCCCCCCCCCCAATTGTGATATTGTATGAGGAGCAAGCACCCCAAGCTTGCAAGCTGGAATGCACAGAATTTACAGTTTTAGGATTTACCTAAACCAGAAACTAAAAAAACATTTTGGCCAAATAAGAACTGAATCCAGGACAAGAAAGTCTAGGAGGCAAAGCTGGCCATACACATGCCAATCCAAGTGACTGTAACAAGGTTTTAGACAAATATATTAGTTACTGGGTCATTTTTGAAAGTAATAAAACATTTTGACTACGCTTCATAGACCAGTTTAAAAATATCATGCCCAATCCATTAGGGAGATCAGAGACAGCTCCTATTCATTTCCTCCCAAATGGAAAGAATAGAATTGTATGCCCACTGGATGTCTTGTAGTGTTAACCTCCTTCATCTAATTAATAAAAAACTCTTCACATAAAAAAAGAAACCATAAAAAGCATGTAACACATTCTTTAAATTCTCCTTCTGCTGCGCTAATGCATCTTGAGGCACAAGCAGATATACTGCCCAGCAGTTCATTCCACCTTCCAGAATTGTGTCACAATTAAAGGGGTTGTCCACCTCTGAGTTTAATTTTAGTATGATGTAGAGAGTGATATTCTGAGATCATTTGCAATTGGTCTTCATTTTTTATAATTTTTTAGTTATTTTATTTTCAGTTCAGGAGCTCTCCAATTTGAGTTCAGTAGCTATATGCTTGCTAGGGTCCAAGTTACCTTAGCAACCAGGGAGTGGTTTGGATGAAAGACTGCTATATGAAAAGAAGAGACTGAATAGAAAAGGAAGTTATAAAAAGAAACAATAACAATAAAACTGTAGCCTCACAGAGCAATAGTTATTGGCTGCTGGGGTCAGTGACCCCCATTTAAAAACTGCAAAGAGCTGGAAGGCGGCGGCAAATAATTCAAAAACTATAGCAAATAAATAATGAAGACCAACTGAAAAGTTGCTTAGAAATGGCCATTTTATAACATACTAAAGGTTAACCGACCCTTTAAGTGCACAACTTAAATCCTCGAATCCTCTACCAGCACAGCCATTTCTGGCATTGCAGGATACATTGTTAAAATCTGCCTTTTAAAGAGCACCTATCACTCCAGTTGGGGGAAAACAGTTTTTTTTTTTTAAGAAAAACTCCCCCCACCAGCGCTTGGCTACCTGCACCAGGATGGAGCTCCTAGTGTTGGCAGCCAAGTTGGTTGGTGTGCATGGGCATAGTACGTGATCTCCATGCTCTCTTACTATACAAAGGAGCTGTGAATGTAAATCATGTGTGCCCCAACATGGCTGCCTGCACCAAGGGCTCCCTCCCTCTGCAAGTATTCTGTCAGGGGCCATTTCTTTGGAAGGGTGATTGTGACCATTCCAATGAGACATACTATAATAATTCCAGCAATCCGTCTAACATAGTGCCCAATAACCCACTGCCAGTTAAACAGAATGCCAGAAAGATACTTTAAGTCATTTTATGTGTACAGTGTAACATTTTTCCTGCACCATTATTTAGTTTAGCAGAGCCTTTCCCAGAATCCCCCCGCCCCCCCAAAAAAACACTATAGATTACTTACATGGCAGAAATGTATAGCTATGATGAATGCATGAGCAAAAGGAAAAAAAAAAGACAAAGTCACCTAGATTTAGATAAATATATATAATTTAGGGCTTGCTGATAACACATACAAGGTTTGTAGTGTGAATGAAGGTTAAATATTCACCAATAGGTACAAACACACAAATAAAATTAAAGGAGAACTAACTGCTAAAAATAAATATAGCTAGAAATGCTGTATTTTATATACTATTACAGTAATGTTCCAGGCCTTTAAATTTGTCCACAGGAGCTTGCCTTCTTGTTATGTACAACTGTTGGTAGCAACGAACATGCTCAGTGGACTCTGGGCAGCTGTTGAGAAGCTAAGCTTGGGGGCTGTCAAATTCTCATGAGAAAGTAAGCCTCACCTGGGTTTATTATTTAGATGCAAATTGCATTGGTTTCTGAACTGAAATGTAACGTCAATATGAAATAATTATCAGACATATACATTTTTATATTCTATAAATACACTTGTGAGTCACTCTTGTGAGTCGGCCCCTAAGCTCAAACAAGTTGCACAGAAGCAAAATCAGCAGAAACAAAGATGGTGAGATACTGAGGGTATCCAATGATACACGGATCTTCACCACTAATGGGCTGTGGTCACCCTAATTGTGAGAGAATCATTTACTGGTGCAAGTGCATGACACAAAGTGCAGTTTTGGACATCACTTGCTGCTGTTTACCTATAATGTGTTTTTTCCACAATTCCAGTGTAATTGTGTGTGCAATATGGCGATATGCCCGACATACACAAAGCTTAAAGTGTCATTGCCGACACTCTGTCAAAAATTTGCTCTCCTGGCACACAAAAGATAAGCACTGGAGGCAGAATCGCAGGAGCCACCTCAGGGCAGCTTAGGGCAAAGATTTTTCCCTGAAGGCCACAGTGGAAACCCTGGAGTTACCTCCACCTACGAGGGTGGCGTCAATAGATGCACTGCGGACCTTTGCAAAAGGAGGTGGGACAGAACTAGAGGTTCTAAGCAACACTATGTAGAAGTGCAAGAAGTGGCTTTAGATGCAAGTACCTACAATGTGCAGTATTTCTAGCCTACCTTTGTTAAGTTCCCCTTTAGATACTGATAACAGTGGTATATATATCCTTGGAAATATATATATATATAATATAATGTAAGTCACATTGTGTGTCCGCACTCCAAACCAGTAGAATTGGGTGCTAGGTCAAAACATGTAAATACCTATAGGAATGACCAGTGCACCAGGTTTTTTTTTTTTTTAAATTTGCTGTGCAATCCAACCTTCGGTCCCACTTGGGATATTGATTTGACCTGGTGTGCTGGTCCTTCTTATAGGTGTGTTTGGGTAGTAGGCTACAACAACAAAACACATGTAAAACTAATTTTAGTACACCACAAAAAAAAAAAAATATTGTCACAGGAAACTGCCACTAACAAACAATTAACTTAAAAGATAGAAACATGTACTCCCCAGTATGGCAATGTCATTATGCAGAAAACATACTAAAGATGGCAAGAGCACGGACTTACTATTAAATAAAGGGCTCAACATAACTCACGAAAGTGATTCAGTAGTTACTTATCTGGAAGTTAAGTATTGAGCTAAAGTGGCACACATAGTACAGGTACAGGATCTATGATCTGAAAAATCTGTTTTCCAGAAATCTCAGAAATTCAGCAATACCATTTCTCATATAGTTTCTGTTTTAAACAATTTCTTTTTTTTTTCTGCTTTCTCTGTATTACCAAAACAGAAGCTTGTACTTGATGGTAACTAATATGCATAAACAGGTAATGATGGCATAATAATCTTTTTGGGTTTAGTGTTTCATTTATTTAAGGGAAAGTCCTTTAGAAAAACCCCTTTTCAAGAGCATTTCAAAAAATCTCATACCTGTACTTTGAGGCCTTTTGGAGCTTCCTGCTCTGGAGTCCCTCAACTATATCTGTACCCTGCACAGTCTTATTTTATTAAATGTCTATGAGGACAGCCTGAACGTCACTGACCAGCCTATGACGAAGTGTGGCACGGAGTATGGACATAATAAACTAAAAATGTTTTTACTCTAATTGAGCTCTAAATTGAACACTTTTTTGGTGATCTGGAGTGCCAGCCTGCATTTCCAATGTAAAATTCCAATTGGCTGCCTAAGCCACTAAGGGTAAGATTTCTAACTAATATCACTAAAAAGCTGTTTCCTTTGTTTTTTGGGCTTTATCAGCCTGAACGTAACAGCTTCACCTGAAGGAGACAGCTACCTGAACTGTAAAGAAACTCCATGTTTTGCTGTACATTCAATACAGTAAGAAGGTGGTGGGAACTTGTAATGTAAATAGCCGGTGGGATGGCATACGCGGCGGCAGGATCTCTGAAGTTGATTTCATCAAATTGCCGTGCCGTATATGCCATCCCACCGGTGATTTACATTTTCGCCGGTGGGATGTCATATCGGGGAGTTTAGTTGCCCGCAACAAGGGAGATTTGTCGCGGGCGACTAAACTCCCTCATGTGCCAGAGCCCTTAGGGGAATCTGTAATTAGTTTTATTCTTTTGTGGTTTCCCAATTGCTTTTGTTCAGGGCCACTTTAAGTTATCAGTGGGTCCACAGTAATGATCTAATTGGTCCGGCCTAACGCCACCAAGAATTTGGGGCAGTACAACCCTCAATCAGTTGTACTTGAATAAAATAAGCCAGGCAATAAAAGAAATTAGGCGTTATTTACTTCATGCAACGCAGGGTACAATCATCAATGTTTTTGCACTCTACACACAAAGGGGTATATTTATCATGCTGTGTAAAAGTGTAGTGAAGCACTACCGGTGATGTTGCCCAGGGCAACCAATCAGCAACTGGATTTCAACAGTTAGAAACCAAAACAAAGCTTGGCTGCTATTAGAAACATCACCAGTAACGTTTTATCAGCATGATAACTATACCCCTAAATGTATTGCTGCAGCTGAGAGCTAAATTCATGAGGGCCACCCTGCCCCAGTATAGCAATCTGAATTCTAGCAAATGCCAGAGGGGCTGCTGTAAGATACTATGGACAGTCACTATTTATTGGCCATGTGAGGGCTGTTTGAGGCTCTGTGTACTTAAAGGAGACATATAGGATAAATGGAAAAATCCCTAATTTTCTAGGTGATAATGAATAATATATGATGCTGGTGTCACTTTGGGCTAAAAAATAATCCTATCTGTAAAAATGGCCTCTTTACCGTAGATCCCTACAGATCCTATCAGTTCTCTGTCGTGTTTCAAATGAAGGGTGGGCGTGTCCTAATAGTCCCTGCCAGAAGCACAGTAGGAGAGGGATAGCCAATCACAGCCCTGCAGTCACACAAGCAAAGACAGGCTTCAGTGCCCTATCAGGTCAGCCTAGCTGCTGATTGGTTCCTATCCTACAGTGCAGTGTACTGACTGCCACCGGCTCCCCTGCATTTCCAGAGAATTCAACCAGCAGTAAGTTGAACAGATGGGATGAACTAGAAGAGTTTTGGTGGAATTTCTCAATAAATCAGTTCAAAACACAACACACTTTAAGCACAATCCTTCTATATCTAGGAGTATTCACTGGCACATTCTTAATTTTTATATATGTCATGTCCCCTGGGCCACAGATTTTCCATCCAAGGTGCATAGCGGAACACTGCCCCTGCCGCCTTAAGTCCAACCTGAGTGAGCGCTAAAAGCCGCACTCTCTTAGTAATGCTATGCTTGCAGCAAGGCCAGTTGTAAATGACCTCTGTAGTCTGTGCTAAACAAAGTAAGTGTGAACAGCCGGGGAACCCTATTAACTGTAAGAGATTCCTTTTGAGTGTTTATTTAAAAAGAAAAGCGTAAAAGAAAGAAAAGAATCTAAACTACAGCGGCTTTGTGATTAAAGGAGGGCTCTGCCATTTCACAGTATTTAGAACTGCTCTGTTACAGCACTGGGATCCTGAGTTCTATTCCCAGCCAGGGCACTATCCCCCAAGAAGTTTGTATGTTCTCCCCATGTGTTGCTTTCCTCCAGTCCCTTCCCAGTACTCTCATACAGACAGGTTAACTGGCTTCTGATAAATCTGGCGCTACCGATGTGAATGACATATAGTGTCTGTAAAGTGCTGTGGAACATGTGCTATATAAATACAAGGAGATACATTTTTGGTGGATGCTTTAATCAAAAGTTACAGCAGGGCACCCTACCCTAGTGGACTCTTTTTTGGCCATTTATTAACACACCCCTGCTTTAGACTTGGAAAATTAATTGCTATTTGGTTGCTAAGGCTTACTTATTATAATAACCAGGCAGCTATTAGAAAGTCAGAATGTAATACAAACAGGTAAATGGTCTGAATAGAAAGACAATGAATACCGTATATACTCGAGTATAAGCAGAGTTTTTCAGCACTAAAAATGTGCTGAAAAAGTAACCCTCGGCTTATACTCGAGTATATGGATGTCCACGGCGGACTCTGGCTCATTGTACAGATGAATGTGCGCGTACCCCCCCCCCCCGTGAATGGGCGCGAGTGCATTTGCATTGCACAATTGCTTTAGGAGATAAGCCATTTATGAGCATCAAGAATTATTTTGCCCTAGTAACTAGTATTGTACTACTGTGGTGGGACACTGGGGTCCACTGTTAAGCTCTGTCATGTTCCTATATGAAGCTATGGCTATCTTGGGGCATTTTGTGGGCATTTATGGGCACAACACTCATAGTGGTTGCTAGGCAGCTTGGGGAATGTACACAGGGGAGCGCACACAGCACAGCTTTTGTCTGCAGCTGTAGCATTTTTCTTTCCCTAAAGCTATATATTATTTATCTGTTATTTATTTGATCATTAAAACTTAGCAGTAGCGGCTGCATTTCCCACCCTAGGCTTATACTCGAGTCAATAAGTTTTTCCAGTTTTCTTAGGTACCTCGGCTTATATTCGGATCGGCTTATACTCGAGTATATACGGTAATACAAAAAAAAAAATACAAAAGCCCCAAAGTCGACTCATTTTTGCTTCCTGGAGTCACTAACCCCTACATCTGCAGGCTAAAAATACGCAGAACAGATATCTTAATATATAAAATAATTAAAAGCAGTGTAAAATGTGAATACTATAGTAGTATTTATAAGATTTATTTTAAGGTGTTAATTTACAATTAAATTCTGTTTGTCCTTAGCTATATTCTGGTTGTGTCTACAATGTGAGCAATAAAGCTGCTGTGATACACAATGTAAAAGCAGGTATTCCGCAGCAGCAGGGTATGCTTAGTGAAATATTACACAGCTGCACAGGCAGATCATTAAGTGAACTGTTGACACTGACAGATCCACTTGTGTATCCAGAAAATACCAGTTTGAGAATTTCTAGTGGTTTTATAGAGTGGATTTCTAGCATGTTATTTCAGACACCCACATTTTCCTCTCAAGAAGAGTTTACTTCACAGTGGTTAAACCCCCAACTCCATGCAGTTGCTTTTCATTTAAATAACAGGGAAAAGTTAAGCCTATAGCAAATGCAGTGCTCTCAGGAGGGGGTTTACTCCAGAATGCTCTGAACACACATTACAAATTATAGTGTCTTTGTCATCTGCATTAAATCAGCAGTGGTCAATGTGCCATTCCATGCCTACAGTTTCTAGAGTATAGACAACAAATGAATACCATGTAGACAAGGTAATAATTTAGGCATTTGGTGTAGGAGTACAGCACTGGCTGTGTAGCTGGTTCCAGGGCAGTGATTATTTAGAGAAACTGTTAAACAGTTTCAAGTACATTTACATACAGTCAAATATCTCAAACCATAAATTAATTAAATTGTCAAAAAATCTAACCGTTTCTATTTTACAATACATGAATCCAGAATGTCTAGTTACACGTAGGCAGGGTTGTGTGCCAGCAGAAAGTACACTGGGAAATCATTATTCTTGGTGGATCTGGGACTTGTGGGATTTCCCACCAAATTAAGCTTGAAGTTTATTTTTACCTGAAAATAAAGACTAAGGTTACTCGATTAGCATTGTAAAAATTGCATTTTAATTTAACTGATCTTCATTTTGGATCCACCAGGCACTTGGTTAAATTACAACTAGAAGGCTGGGGAGGTCAACATTTAGATACTAAAATATAGTGTATACTCTGAGAACCTTTGCCTATTTCTTTTCTGCAGATGACTACATTTCCATATGCAATATAAACATCTAAGACTATAAAGAAGGAATTCACTTACGAATGAAGACCATGGACTCCTCCTTCTACTTGGGCAGACATGGTCCTCTTTTCTAACTTGAGTTCACCTGAATACATCATGGAGCTGCAGAAAAGAAAAACAGATTACAAATTCTTAGACCTTTATGAACGGTAATATCATTTACAGAAATATGTTGGACTTTACACTGCCAAGTTCAATTAAAATAAACACAAAAAGTTTAATAGCTTTTATTACAGCAGAATGTGTAAATACAGTGGAGGAAATAATTATTTGACCCCTCACTGATTTTGTAAGTTTGTCCAATGACAAAGAAATGAAAAGTCTCAGAACAGTATCATTTCAATGGTAGGTTTATTTTAACAGTGGCAGATAGCACATCAAAAGGAAAATCGAAAAAATAACTTTAAATAAAAGATAGCAACTGATTTGCATTTCATTGAGTGAAATAAGTTTTTGAACCCCTACCAACCATTAAGAGTTCTGGCTCCCACAGAGTGGTTAGACACTTCTACTCAATTAGTCAACCTCATTAAGGACACCTGTCTTAACTAGTCACCTGTATAAAAGACACCTGTCCACAGAATCAATCAATCAAGCAGACTCCAAACTCTCCAACATGGGAAAGACCAAAGAGCTGTCCAAGGATGTCAGAGACAAAATTGTAGACCTGCACAAGGCTGGAATGGGCTACAAAACCATTAGCAAGAAGCTGGGAGAGAAGGTGACAACTGTTGGTGCGATTGTTCGAAAATGGAAGGAGCACAAAATGACCATCAATCGACCTCGCTCTGGGGCTCCACGCAAGATCTCACTTCGTGGGGTGTCAATGATTCTGAGAAAGGTGAAAAAGCATCCTAGAACTGCACGGGAGGAGTTAGTTAATGACCTCAAATTAGCAGGGACCACAGTCACCAAGAAAACCATTGGAAACACATTACACCGCAATGGATTAAAATCCTGCAGGGCTCGCAAAGTCCCCCTGCTCAAGAAGGCACATGTGCAGGCCCGTCTGAAGTTTGCCAATGAACACCTGAATGATTCTGTGAGTGACTGGGAGAAGGTGCTGTGGTCTGATAATGCCAAAGAGCTCTATTTTGGTCTCAACTCGCTGTGTTTGGAGGAAGA
This sequence comes from Xenopus tropicalis, assembly GCF_000004195.4. Taxonomy (NCBI): domain Eukaryota; kingdom Metazoa; phylum Chordata; class Amphibia; order Anura; family Pipidae; genus Xenopus; species Xenopus tropicalis. The sequence goes on along the minus strand of NC_030679.2, from coordinate 89,082,048 downwards.
AAAATGCTGCCTATGACCCCCAAAACACTGTCCCCACCGTCAAGCATGGGGGTGGAAACATTTTGCTTTGGGGGTGTTTTTCTGCTAAGGGCACAGGACAACTTATTCGCATTAACGGGAAAATGGACGGAGCCATGTATCGTGAAATCCTGAACGACAACCTCCTTCCCTCTGCCAGGAAACTGAAAATGGGTCGTGGATGGGTGTTCCAGCACGACAATGACCCAAAACATACAGCAAAGGCAACAAAGGAGTGGCTCAAGAAGAAGCACATTAAGGTCATGGAGTGGCCTAGTCAGTCTCCAGACCTTAATCCAATAGTCACCCCTATAGATTAGAGGAACAGAGCTTCCATTTGAAGCAGCGTAGGTGGTTTTTCACGGTGAGGGCAGTGAGGCTGTGGAATGCCCTTCCTAGTGATGTGGTAATGGCAGACTCTGTTAATGCCTTTAAGAGGGGCCTGGATGAGTTTTTGAACAAGCAGAATATCCAAGGCTATTGTGATACTAATATCTACAGTTAGTACTAGTGGTTGTATATATAGTTTATGTATGTGAGTGTATAGATTGGTTAGTATAGGTTAGTTAGTATAGGTTGTGTGCTGGGTTTACTCGGATGGGTTGAACTTGATGGACAATGGTCTTTTTTCAACCCTATGTAACTATATAAATAGAGAAAGCAATAGGGACTCATAGTGTATGTAGACATTTTAAAGCTTTCCATAATATAAATCCAAAAAGTTCACCACAGTAACCATGGGATGGAGAGGGGGACCTTATAGGAAAAAAGTAAATTGATGTACAATATGCAAACTTTTACGCCAAAAGGGTTAAAAATTGACATTAACTTAAGGGCATTTTTATGATAATCAAAACATTTTTAGGATTTTTGTTATGTATTTTCATCATCTTTGATATGCAGATTTGTAATTTATGAGTATTCTTAATTGTATAATATGGGTTTGTTAAAACGTTAAAGGTAATGCAACTGGCATAATAGCTTATTTAATTCACCTCCATAGTGTTTATATAAAAAGAGAGATTTAGTTGGGACCATTTGATAACTGGGGACTGTGAAAAGCTACTATAGAAAAAAAGAGCGGTTGCTATGACACAGTACTTCTACTTAAATCTCATTCCTATGGTGGTTTATAAAGATGGCTAAAACATAGAAGGGAGCAGTTGCCATAGCAATTTGATACTTAGATGGTTTAAAAAGAAATACAGGGGAACTTCATGGTAAGCCTCTGAGGAAGCGGATTGGTTCAGCAAAACACGTAAGACAAGGGGGAGTGGGTGACTTCTGGTCAAGCGGTGCCACAAGGAGAAGGATAACGCCGGCAGCTCTGCTCATACTCTACATCTGCACACTGCAAATCTGTATGAGTTTAAGTGACTGCTTTACACCCTAACCGAATGTGAATGAAATGTAAATTTATTTTAATCCGTAAATGAAACAGATTTACACTATGCCCAGTTTGACTTTAAAAAAAAAAAAAAAAAAAAAAAAATTTAACCAGAGGAAGTCTGCAGATTTTAACCTTTTGTGGAGTGAAAGTCAATGTTATATGCATAAACAGTTCGTAAGTCGGCATTCTTGTCAATTAATTCGGTGACTGTTACGACATTAGATACTATACAGTTGAGAACTTACCGGAGGATGGAAAGGCTCTTAGCCCCTATGTCTTGGCAGCCGTGCTGAATACCTGCGATTAGGTATGGTACAAATTTATGTATGGATCCTTTATCCTGAATAGAACCAGAAACACCTTGGGCCACTTTCACTTTATCACCTTCGCTGTATAAACATAAAAACATGAAAAAAAAATCTAACATGAAAAATATTACTCGTGCATTTGCCTTAATAAACTAAAAATGATGCAGTCAAGGAGAAATTGTAAATGTTGTGTAGTATCTAAAAACCTGAAGTATCTTTTCTGGCTGCTTGTGTTCTTTTCCATGGCATCCAGTGAGCCCATGCCTCTGTACTTTTTGAGTCTCACGCCATCAGAGAAGAAATATTCACCTGGAGCCTCTGTAGTGGCAGCCAATAAGGAGCCCATCATTACTAAAAAGAAATATTCAAGGAATTAGGATGAAAGAAACATATATATTATATCATTATTGAAAAAACTCTCTCTCACATTTAACAATAAATGAATATATACAAAGACATTATAATGCCAAGGCGATTGGGTAACGTTCACCAAGTATGTAATAATGGAATGTTACAAAAACACATTTGCCCTTTCTCACATGCCTGTTTGTATGCATACACTGAATACAATCTTATGTTTATAGGCAAATTGTCATTATATATGAAAATATTGTGGCCCAAACAGGAGCTTTAAAGTCCATTGCCTAACTAAATTCACACCTTTCTGCCAAGGGTGGTCTGACATGCAGAACCAGAGACCTTCCACTGATGTTTATAATATAATAATATATATGTTAATATAATAGGTTAATAATTTGCTTCTAATGGCTATTATGGAGAATGTATTTGATGTAGAAAGGTTTATGATGAAATAATTTGTGTTCGACTAGGAAGCTGTGTCTCTATTAATTACCTGTAGATGCACCAAGAGCTAAAGCTTTCACCACATGTCCCACTGTCTGGATACCTCCATCAGCTATGACTGGAACACCAAACCGTCGAGCATACTCTGCCACTTTGTATACTGCTGTTCCTTGAGGCCTGCCACAAGCCATAACTGAAAGCAAATAACAAATATGTTAAATATGTGGAAAATTTGCTGTATGCAGGCAAAGTAGAAACTGTTTTTACTTTGATAGTGTTCTTTTAAAGGAGAAGAAAAGGTAAAATCACTGTGGAGTGCCAAAATGTTAGGCACCCCCCAGTGACTGTAATTGCTTATCTGAAACCCCAGCCTGGTGCCCCTGCAAAGAAAACCAGCCCAGAAGAAGGAAGAGGATCACTCTCTCACAGCTACCCCAGGTACCTATCCCCCCCCCCCCTTGATTGAAACTTTCCTTCTCTTTTAAGGTTCTGAAGTTTTCATATTGAAAATGATACAATAAAAGTTACCAAATATACTTTTCAATAATTAATACTAAGAACAATGTGGATAATTTACAAACCCCATATTGGCATGGCACTGCCATGGTAGTGAATCAGAACACAGTAAGTTGGTTTGGGGAGATTGTCTCAGGAGCAATACAGTAATCAAGCGTTTACCACGTTTTTTGTGCCCTGACCGGTCTCCATGTTTCTCTGCTGCAGAAATCCCTGCAGCTTTCAACAGTTCTCCAGCTGTACACCATTAAAGCTTACCTTCTTGTGTTATGCATATGGATCCACAGCCCATTCCTACACGCAGAGCATCCACACCAGCATCTATCAGATTTTTAGCTTGTGCTGCTGTCACCACTTTGAAATTAAAGTAAATATACAATCAAATTAAAAAGTTTTTATAGTAACATTAAATTATTTTTGTTTTGACGCCGCAAAACAGCTTCACCTCTTATTTGACCAGTACCAATAATACTAGAGATAATTCCATGTTAAAAGAATCCTTTTATAATAGAACAAGTACAGGTGGGACAGTAGGTAGAGGTTCAACATCCTGGTAGTTTCTAGCTAACTGGCTGCTTGCTTACCACACAACTATGTAACAGGATACAATTTTAACAGTTACACAAATTTAAACAAGCATCAAAAGAGCTATAGCTAATGCCCTCTCTTTCCTGTAACATTCAGTACAACATCCTCCCTTACGCAGAGAGGTGTTACAGCGTTTTTAAGAGCCTATGGCCAAAGAAAGGTTTTTGATCCAACTCAGGGTTCACATGCCAGATGATGTTTATACAGGTAGAGAAAATATCTAACAAAAAATAAAAAGTAACATAAGATTTGTCTCATGGAAATATGATATTTTCTAAACAAATCAATTAAAAATTCTGTACAATTTCTGAAAAAATAAAAGGTATTTTTCACTATCCACCTCTCAGCAACCTGTCTTTCTCCATTGTCCCTTCATGCAGAAGCTGGGGTCAGATTTGATTGACAGGTATGGCTAATAAATATTTTAGGGGGCTTCCTTTCCTAGAAGATGTATTAGAGCTAACTCAGCCAACCGATTCCAGCACAAACAAAATAACTGACCGGCACAAATCTTGCATGTAGAGAAACAGGATTTCTAAAAAAGTGGTTATATTGAAAGAGTGAGCTCGAATACCTATTCCAGACCAATGCTGCAAAGCCCCCACCCAAAGGATGCATTATATGTAATGGTCAGTCAAACCTGACTCCGCCTACTACATGGAGAGAATGATGATGAGAAGGGGAGAGAATTTTTAGCTGATTACATTTGGAAAGTTGCTTATTTCAGTCAGATAAAGATTATATTAAATTTTAATTTTCCTAATAGATCCCCTTTAAGCAAACCTGTGAGCTCTAGTTTATTGGGAACAACAGTGGTTTGGTCCCACAGCACTTACCACCAATTACTTTTCAAGGTTTTCTTTTTCAACCGTTTTATTTCCAATTTTCTCAGGGAAATTAAAAAGAATGATTCTTTACCCAGTGTAACAACATTAAAACTTTAATTTTTGGATACTCCTTGTCACTTTGTATCATGGAAATATTAGTAGCTGAAACACTGAATTAAACTGCTGCATGCAGCCTTAGCAAATATTAAAGTAAACCTATAAAATAAAGGTAAAGAATTTTTAAGCTCTTACATAGTGCTATTGTCTCTCAAGTTACTGAGGTCCTTGTGTGTCATGCCTTGCCTACAGGATAGAATAAGCTAAACCACACTGAGCAAACAATATCCGTTATGAAAACCCAATAACAGGCAGCTCACCATTTCCACCAACCACTTGCAGCTCAGGGTATTTTTGTTTAATGTAGTGGATCATATTTATCTGATAGACAGAATTCCCCTGGGAGGAGTCCTGCCAAAACAAGAATAAAATCAGAAGGGTTAATTGAACAAGATATAGACCATGCACATTCAATACACGGCAACTTTAACCCTATTGCACGCTATAAAGTGTTGATAATCATATTTTCAGCCACACTTGAGCAGCAGTCACATCCTCACACTTGTCGCAGTCAGTCACATCTCTACATCTACTGCAGTGGTTCTCAACCTTCCTAATGCAGCGACCCTTTAATACAGTTCCTCATGTTGTGGTGACCCCCAACCATAAAATTATTCCTAAAGACCATCGGAAATATGTGTTTTACGATGGTCTTAGGTGTCCCCTGTGAAAGGGTCGTTCGACCACCAAAGGGGTCCCGACCCACAGGTTGAGAACCGCTGATCTACAAAATATTTTATTTTGCAGTCATACAAAAAAAATGTAATTCTAAGCAAGTTTCCAATATACATTTCACTGAACGTCCCTTAAAAATGAACAGCTTGCAATTAAAATGATACTGCTGAACCAAGGAGCAGCTACGGGGTTAAACGGACATAACTGAAATGATAAAAAAGTTGGAGCTTCCTGGAATGTCAGTAGTTATAGCTCTTATAGGTTTATTACACCATATCTAAGTGTATCATATATAACAAAAGTTAACCAATTGACTTGGCTTAAAGGAGAACTAAACCCTAAAAATGAATATGGCTAGAAACGCCATATTCTATATTATAAACTGACTGCACTGGCTTAAAGTTTCAGTATCTCTATAGTAGTAATGATATAGTGGTTGTTACAGTTTTTACAGGAGCTCCCCATCTTTGATTCTGTTAGAACTGTCTGGGAAAGTGCACAGCTGTTGTGAAGCTGAGCTTAGGGGTCTTTGCAAATTATCAAGCAGAAAATTAGGGTTGACGGTCATATTCTGATGCAAATGCCCCAATTACTAATCAGCTTTTACTGCTACATTTATACTCTATATATACAGTATATTTACAGTATATTTTGACTCGGTCCCTAAGCTCAGTAAGTGACAGCAGCACAGAGCATGTGCAGGGAAGCAGCAGAAAAGAAGATGAGGAGCTACTGGGGCATCTTTGGAGGCACAGATCTTCCCTGCTAAAGGGCTGTGGTCACCTTGGGCTGGTACAAAAACCCAAAACATAATGTACAACATTTCTGCCCTACTTCTTTAGTTAGGCTTTACTTCTCCTTATGGAGGAGTATAATTATGGAATGCACAGGTTCAGTGTGCATGTTTTAATGTGGAATATAACAAGGGCATCCATGTAAAATAGAGGAAGGTAAGGTTAACTATCAGCCACATTTAAAATAAAATGGATATGGAAACTGCTGCTAAGGCATGAGATAGTATTACCAAAGTATCAAGACGTATGCCTTCTAACATCGCACTCATAAACCAAGGGTATTAATATATAGTAGGTTCTTCCTTTGCTGCCTCTGCTATTTTTACTAGAAATTGTGCGATTTGCTTGTATCAGCTACAACTTTAGGCACTGATGTTGGGCAGTCAGGCACTGCAATTTATCACAAAGTCATGTTCTTCCAACACCATCTTTGCAACACAAGTCTCTATATCCCTTTATCAATGAGGGAAGTACTGCACAGAAAGCTGTAAACTACTTAAATCAATATTTGCCCTGTTTGGCGCAGGGAATAACAAACTATAGATCATTTTCAAAACAGGCAAAAAGTATGTTATGTTTGTTGAACTTGTGCTGAACAAGGAAGTATACTGTCCTTTTAAAATACACAGAAGAAAGCATGTCACTTTTTAGAACTTCTGCACACTAAAGGAGACAGCCACTGCTGCCAGCTTCTCTGAACTAGTTGTGATGGGACATATTGCTTACCATCTGTTTTATTGCCATTATGTCAGAATATTTTTATCTAAATGGAGGCTAAGGATGTTCTGTGCACACAAAGAGCCACGTATACTTTAACACTAGACTTTAGACACTAGATGGCAGCACTATATCACAGGCCCCTAATTCTCAGCTCTCACACTGCCAGCATCTTCTATGTACAGAAGTGCAAGTTTTTTGAACTTTTATTTCCCATAGTCCTAACATATTGATAGGTTCATTGACTTCTGGGGAAAATTACCATGTTGCATTGGTGTCTATGGATTAATTTTAGAGTAAGCTAACATAGTAGATAAGGTTGAAAAAAAAGACATGTCCATCAAGTTAAAACTTATTTGCTAAAGTGAAACTTTACTAACTGCTAGTTTATTTGGAGGAAGGTCAAAAAAGCCCCTCTCTTTAATTTGTCTCAAAAGGGGACTTTCCCCAACACTGAAAGGGGCCACTGGACCAGTCCCTGGATCAATTATGATCAATCACTGTTTAATATCAGTAACTTGGAATTTCCTCACTTTCTGAAAAGGCATCTAATCCTTCTTCAAACTGTCTAATGCAGGGATCCTAAACCTTTTATACCAATGAGCCACATTCAAATGGAAAAGGTGTTGGGGAGCAACACAAGCATGGCAAAAGTTCCTGGGGATGGAAATAAGAGCTATAATTGGCTATTTGGTAGCCCCTATGTGGACTGGCAGCTTACTGATTTTACACTGGGTTTTATGCAGCCAAAACTTGCCCCCAAGCCAGAAATTAAAAAAATAAAGCATCAACTTTGAGGAAAATGGGAGCAACATCCAAGGGGTTGGGGAGCAACGTGTTGCTCACGAACCACTGGTTGGGGATCACTGGTCTAATGTATCTGCCAATACAACAGCCTCAGAAGAGAATTGTACAAAACATATAGACTCTCCTCATCTTAAAGCGAAAACATACCTCCATTTTTGACATGAGCTAATTTAGCTGCAGAAAAAGAATATAAACACCTTTTACACAAACATACCTGATTCCACAAATTAAAGGACACCATGAATAACCCCAAAGAACTATTTCCCAAGATCCCTTATGCTGAAAGTGTAATGCCATTTCTCCCCTAAGTTTGTTCCATTGTAAAATGATGGATTCTGGGACTTAAAGGAACAGTAACACCAAAAAATGAAAGTGTTTTAAAGTAATTAAAATATAGAGTACAGTTGCCCTGTGCTGGTTAAACTGGTAAGTTTGCAACAGAAACGCTACTATAGTTTATATAAATGAGCTGTTATGTCAACACGGGGGCATCCATTGAAGCTGGAAAAAGGAGAAAAGGCACAGGCACATAGCAGATAACAGATAAGCTTTGTAGAATATAATAAGGTTTTATCTGTTATCTGCTAAGTAACCTGTGCCTTTTCTCCTGTAAATGGCTGCCCCCATGGCTACACAGAAGCTTTATTTATATAAACTATAATAGTCTTTCTGAGGCAAACACACCAGTTGTACCAGTACAGGGCAGCATTACATTATATAGTAATTACTTTTATACACTTTCATTTTTTGGTGTTACTGTCCCTTTAAAGTCTCTTTGCTTACCATAGTGAGTGGTGCACAAATTCTCTGAAAAGCAAATAGACTAAGTCCCAGAGTCCATAACTTCACAATGGAACAAGATAAGGGGAGGTTTGCAAACACAATGACAGGCTTTTATGATTTATTTTCAATTTGTGGAATCAGGTATGAATCAAATAGTGTTTCTGCACATTTTCTTTTCTTAATAAGCCAAATAAATGAGTTCATGTCAAAACAGAGGGTATATTTTCCCTTTAAGATGGAACCTCCTTTCCTCTAATCTAAATAGATGACCTGTGCTTGCTGGAAGGACTTACTGGCAAATAAAACATCCAAAAGTTTATTATATGGTCCTTTATTAGAGTTATAAAAAACAATTATATCCATCCCTTAAGCACCTATGTAAAAACAATCCCAACAGAGCCAAGCTCTTCTCATAACAAACATTCCTTTCTATTCATCAGCTTATTAGCTCTTTTTTGGACATTTTTTATTTTGTTAAAATCTGTTTAAGGATTAGGGACCAAAACTGCATTGCAAATTTAAGATGGGGCCTTTACTAGTGTTTTGTATACAGGGAGGACGACGCTGTCTTCCTGTGAATCCCTGTACAACTTCTACTAACCTCGTCATAAAAAGCAATCAACTTTGTCTGACATGACCTGTCCTTTATAAAGCCATGCTGATTACTGCTCATAATGCCATTCTTCAGAACATAATATTAAATGTGAACCCTTAACAAATCTTTAAATCGCTTATCAACCATAGATGTCAGACTTACAGGCCTATAACTAAATACATCAGCTTTCCTCTAATCCATGCACAACATACCTAATGAAAGGGAGTTTGAGAAAACCATAAAAGTGGCCTGGATAAACCTAAACTAAGTTCTCTAAGTAAATTATGGACTATTCCATCAGGGCTAGAACCCTTGTTCACATTGATTTTGTTTATACATTTAAGTACCATATCCTGTGTCAACCACAGAAAATTAGTTTGAGACCCGAATACAGAGTTGGTCCTGCAATACTGACTTCTCTATTGTATGACGAAAAGAACGGATTAATCACATATGCCTTTTCAGAACCCCCTATACCTACAATATCTCTATTTTTGAATGCAACCACACTCTCATCCCCCATATCTGTAAACTTTTTGGTATTAGGGCTTGGGATGCAAGTTCCATATTTTTGCCTTCCTAACTGATGTTTACACAAATTTGTGGGAGCTATATTTGTGGGAGCTATATTTAAAAATAGTGACATGTTCCTGTTAAACCTAAAACATATCGCTATAACTTTAGGTTGTGTTGCTTGCATCATCCGTCGTAAGAAAGTGCATATAAAGCATTCAGGACCATAAAGAAATCATATAAATAATTAATGCTATAGTACATACAAGAACAACGACATCCACACCAGCTTGTGTGAGCAAATCTAGTCGGTATTTGTCATCTTCTCTTGTCCCAATGGCTGCCCCACACAGCAACTGTTTTCTACAGTCCTTTGAAGCCAATGGGTAGTCTCTGTTTTTCTTCAGGTCAGTCCTTGCAATTATGGCAACCAGCTCATCACTGTCATTTACAATTGGAAGCTTCCCTAAAAAAACAAAAAAAAAAAAAACGTTTTTCTCATGATCAGAATCTTTGAAAACCAAAAAACTGCTGCTAAACAATACAACATAATAATAATAATAAGATCTGAAAATAAGTAAGGCCATTTTGAGCAGAAGTCAGAAAAATACCCTTCTAGCAACTATTAAAATGAGTGGGAAGAACCACAGGTAATGTTTATGGCTTGTGCTTTTTAGGACATAAAAATGAATCACAGCATGTTCCATTCAAGTCAATGGGCGACAATCCCTGGTCAACAGCAGGTATTTTGGCCATTGCTGCTCAAAATGTCCCATGTGTATGTTGTTTTAAAGTTATGGCACATGGGTGTGATTTTTAGCGTTTTGTTGCCAGAGCATTTTTCACATTGGCAAGTGGTAAAGAAATCACTCAGAATCAGCCCAAATCTGCATACAAACCATAGTTTTTTCCAGTAAGGAGCAAACAGAACAAAGATCAAAGAAAACCCATCAAAAACAAACTATGCTCATACCTTTCTTACTTCGCTGAAGGATCTCATTAGCTTCTTTAAGTGTGACTCCTGCAGGAGCGACAACCAGTTCATCACGTTTGGTCATAACCTGGAGATTGAAATCATGAATGCCAGAGAATGTGAACTTCACATAAACACGTACATCACAAGTGTTACATAAAACAGAGTAAAAAGGAGCATGAATAAAAGTTTAAGCAATATTCAGTTTTCTATTAACTAGTTAAGTCAACTAGATTAATCAACTTATCAAATAATGGAAATGCTGTAAGATAAAAGCAAACACCATGCAAAATGGCTTAGACGTAAGTAGGCTGAATTCAATGTTCGATGCTTTTTAAATTACCCTTCTCTCTCCCATATAAATATCCAATCTGCCATTTGTGTAAGTCCTATAACACCATGACCCTAATAAAGAGAAGGTAACCTTGCCATCATGCAGCTACCTATGGGTCACTACTGAGTCACTGAATATCACTAAAAATATAAATAATTAAAATAAGTAATGCATAATTGATAATAGGAACTAAAATTAGCAGTGAAGTAAAATATGACCTTTTTATAGTATTTGAAAATTTCCTTTAACAAACTGCTCAAAATAAGATTGCATTAACTTATAAAAGAGATAAGCTGGCCATACTAATTAAGATTTGAGGTTGCCAAGGGAGCGGATTTTTGCCCCATTTGGCCACCTATATTCTGGGCCGTTTTGGTAATCTAGCTGTTTGGCCCATGGACCAACAATAGCATCATATCTGGTGCATATGCAGGCCCGCTGGGATAGGACCACAAACGCAAAGATGGGTACCCCGCCCAATAGTAAAGTCCATAGAGGTGCAAGTAAAGGAGCACTGTAAGTAAAAACTGCAATACAACCCCCATGCACAACTCACATAGACCTATTCCTTCCACTGCTTCCAGTTCAGTTACTGCACTCTGGTCCCTGAGCCAGATTTAATATCCAAGGTGCAGAATGTCCCATGCTCAGAATCATAGGGGGCTTAGTATGTAATACCTGCCATAAGCAAATGGAAAGAGCAGTGCTTCCTTGCAGCTTCATGTCCTGGCATTTCCTGGCTTCTATGATCTAATGATTTACAAGCTAGGGAGGGCATACCAGGTATACATGTGCTGATGGCCCCCATCACCTTTTGTATGTAGCTCTAACTGCCAAATGCAAGCAGAGCTGAATGCCATGCACAAGTTGAATGAGGCACAAATCTTTATACATTTTAACACTGAAAACCATTGTGCCTTGGGACACAATAAGGAGGTCAGATTGAGGCAAGATGCAAAAACAATGTTTTTTTTTCACTTTTAACATTGTCCTATTTTTGTTAAGGGCCTTAATGAATTAAGATTGGGATGTGAAGTCCCTCTGCTTTCCATAGAGGATAGTGCACAGACTCTCTAGAATGTAATGGGACCAGAATCCACCACATCACAATGGAAAAAGGTGGATCACTAAAGGTGGGGGGTGTGCTTGTCCCTGCAGCACAGACAGACTATCACGGTTTGCTTTCAACCTGTGAAAAGCAGGTATGCTTGTATATTATGAAAAACAGTGTTTATGCACATTTTCTACATCGACTCAATTAATGAACTCATATTAAAAAGGCAGTATATTTTACCTTTATTTGCACATAACAGAACTCTAACAACAAAATATGGATTAGGGTGTGGTTTGGTAGATAAAGGTATGGAGTGCATGGGGTGGAGGGTTTTGATTAGGACATGCAAGATCATGCAAATCTCTATGCTAGTGAGTACTATTTAAACTATAGAAATCTAGATCTTTAGTAACATAATACCTCACTCAAATACGTGGAGTAGTCCTTTTCTGTCAAGAAGTCGATATCCCGTGAGGTGACAATGCCCACCAGCTTGCTCCCCATCTTTCCTGTTTCTGTCACTGGAATCCCAGAAAAGCCATGACGATTTTTAGCTTCAAATACATCACCTACAGTATGATTGAGGCTCATAACCACTGGGTCAGTGATAAATCCTTGCTCGAACTTCTGCAGATTAGCAGAATAAATACGACCTTAGAAGTGCATATCCACCAAACATGAAAATATACTTGTGGAATTATTATTATTCTAGTCTATATAATGATCTGTGACTTGTAGAGGATTAGGATATGCACATTTTCTACTCAAATCAGACATAAAAAGATATGCTATTTAGCCAAGGGCGCACGAATTTGAGCAGAGGTACCTTGGTTAAAGTCGGGTAAAGATGATCATTGCACCCGTGCTTGGTAAGAAAACCTCTTAAACATGACCTCTAAAACCTGGACTGAATCAAATGTAACCCTTGGATATTAACATTTGCTATTTTAAAGTTGTTAAAATTTCACTTTGGGCAATGACCATGTTGCTTTTACTCAACTATTTAAAGAAGAGTACATGCCAAATTCAAAGAAGGCTTGAAGGAAATATTTATATCTGGAGCTTAAGGGGCAGAGGGCTTACTGTACCTGTGCAACTTGGAGTCTCCTTCAAAGCTAAACTCTAGGTGCAAATATTTTCAATTCAAAGTACTTATCTCATTTAGGTTAAAAATGTCTGATGGTGCCTAACATAATCCCGTTTTTGCCTTTTCCTACATTGTTTCTGCCTTTTATCACAGATGAGCTCATTTACCTTAGATGCTATGTGTAGGTCACCTTTACACCCCTTGTAGCACACCCTCCCACTATCTTTGCATGGATGATTGCTTTAGTTCAGTCCTTATTTAATTCAGTTAATTTACCATGAGTTCATCTTGTCAGCATAGAAAAGCTGAATATGTTTCATAGCATATAGAGGAAGGTAGAGATATTTTAAGCAGATTTCTTAAAATGTCTCTATCTGCTTTAATTTTGGGGATTGTGTGTTTTTACCATGTGCATGAGTTTATAGCAACACTGTTATAGTACCCACAGAGCCAACACATCAACAGGGTTATTGGTTCCTGTTAAAATTCAACAGTATGTGTGAATGCAATAGCAACTTTAGGCTGTAAACTTTATTGGGGGCAGGGCCTGACGTGAAATATGTGCAATCAGTAAAGCACGGCAGATATGTTCTATACAAGTCCATATAAAGATTATTATTACATTTTAGTATTGCACCTGCTTAATAAATGGTCCCCTTTACCAAAATAGTATAGCACTGCACAAAATTAGAATAGCCAGCTGCACAGAAAATGTTCTATTTTCCAGGCTTTACACAATTATTTCACATTATACATTTTTCAGGTTAACCAAAAATCTAATGAAACAGAGGACATTTTGACTACTGCTGTTGTCTGGTGGAAGACTATAGTGGTTCATGCCTCTTTTCACCTGTCCCCTTACAGTGTAATAAATAGAAAGCGTAGCTGCTGCACATGAAGCAGTGATAGGAAACACTTAGAAACAGGAGCTTTGTTCGCTGGTGTTTTCCACTAGAAGGCAGAAATAGACAAAATGACTTATCACTAGCTGATGCTTATTTTACATCCTGATTTTGATTTTTGTACAATAATACTTTCCTTTATAGTACCTACTTGCTTTTAATATCTCTTTACGATTTTAAGAAAATCGTCAAAGTGTCATCAACTAAAGATATATAGCAAAAGTCAGATGAACTTGATGCATTAGAGAAAAATAATCAATGATCAATGCAAGAATTTAATTGAAACACAAAGTATTTTCCAAGTACTTTTTAAAGCACTTTGATAATAAGAGTCCTATAAATGTAAAAGGGATAACATCGCCTTTAGACAACAAATTAGTGAGGAACTGCAAAGAATATTTAATAGTATTTCTGAGGAAATGTAAAATTAACTTATTCCTAGGCTGATCTACATCATGACCCAGAATGCACTGGAGCTGTACTGTTAAGGATTAAACTACTTGCCTTCACTTTGCGAACTTCATTAGCCTGAAACTCTGGAGTGCAGTTGTGATGTATAATTCCAATGCCTCCCATCAACTGAAATAAAAACATCAAACAATTCACATCATATAATTTAGTTTTCCTGTACTATAGCTATATATTATATTTAGTCTCTGTGTGAGACAGAAACATTGAGTACTAAACCTCTCTTTAATTCCTAGAAGTCTAAATACAAACATACACTGACTTTTTGCAAAAATTGCTTCCCAAAAAGGTAAATAAGAGTAACACAGTAAAGGTAGTCAAAAGGGATGTATATCTGCTTCATAGGCTAAAAAAACATGATTCTAAATAAACTTGGTCATACAGCCCTTGCACCTGCATTCAAAGTATTACTGCTGTTTGCATATATTTAATGCTGTCTTTAAACATTAAAACCAGAAGATGTTAGTTACTGATCACTGGCACTAAGAGTTCTGTTACTTGTTAAATAGTGTGTACAAGCTTTGACTACATACCGCCATTGCAATTGCCATGTCTGATTCTGTAACAGTGTCCATGGGAGAGGAGATCAAAGGAGTTTTCAATGTAATTTTGCGAGTCAAAGCAGAAGTTAGATCCTAAAAAAATAAAGAAGGTACACCAATTAATTGGTAGAAAGAGGTTTGGGTTGCAGAAAACAGCCTACATGATTATTACATACCCCAAAGTTGTCATTTTTAAAAAAGGGTTCAAAATAATAAGACTAAACAAAGCATTTTAAACAGCTTGTCACATTTCTGGTATTGAAAGGCACCTGTACAGTTGTAATTGGATTTTGGCTGACTTTATATCAGTGCCATTAATATTCTGACATGTTCTAGGCCCAGATTATATTAAAATCGCAAATACACCATACAAAAAGAAGTCTGCAAGTTTTTGAGCTGATTTTTGCGCCGTGCTGTTTTTACTTTTTATATTATAACTTAAAAACCTACAACTGTGGGAAGCATTAAAAGATTTCTATACATACAGTGTTGACAGGCTGTTTTGGCCAGGTGCATCACCCGCCATTTATCAGCTGCCCTACTCTCACACCCCACACCTCAATTATTGTAAGAAAGTTCTCCTTGATCTTGATCTGTGATTTACAATTTTACTATTACAATTTTTTAAAGCCGAACAAATCCCCAGAATATCCCTGACTGAGTCATACTATAAGGATTTAGGTGGACTGCCCCTTTACTATGGCTCAATATTATCTGCCAAGAATGTTAAAGGAACACAACTCAAAGATTAGGGTAATTAAAATGTAATATACTATCGCCTTGCACTGGTAAAAGTTGCGTGTTTGCTTCAGAAACCCTACTGCCGCACAAATTCACATTTTATTTACATACAGCATACATACATTTATGTAACCTGTGGCTCTTCTTTTTTAATTTGAATAGCTACCCCTCAATATACACAACACCTTTCTTTACATAAACTATAGTGGGTTTTCTGAAGCAAACACAAAACTTACCAGTGCAGAGTAATAGTACATTTAACACAAAAAACCCCCCAAAAAACTACTAATAGAATATTGTCTCCATCTTATTTTTGATTCTAAATTGCATTAGGAAGACAAGGGATTATTCAGACTTCTTTGCACATGTTAACCTATTTTTAGTATGTGCTTCTGACCTTCAACCATTACAACATGGATTAGTGTTTGTGCCACAGGCACAGAAGCTTGATTAACTATAAAACACATGTCCAAAATATATTCATGCTCCCAAACAGGTCCCTTTATGGGAGACATTACCATGGGAACTGATCATGGGATATTCATCTTGGGCAGGAAAAAAAAAAAGAAATGCTGCCAAAACAGAAACAGAGCAGTGGAAACACAAATTATGACAGACTGAGGCCTCAAAAAGCATTTATCTGCATACCCTTGTGCTGCAGTTATAATTTCACTTAAGAGTAAGGAAAATACAAAATTGTAGAACACCGTTCCCAAACACATGCAAAGTCATGCAGGTAGGGATCAACTAACTGGAAACCTGCTGTTCAGGAATGCTATTTGCCATAGAGTCCTATTTCAACCAAATTATTCTTCTTCGGCTAATTTGCATTTCCTTGTACTGACATTAGTATAGCATAAATTAACATTTGCAAAACACTCATACTGGACTTGTGTGTAGTTTAGCAAACTCCAAATTAATATAAAGATCCATTATACAGCAAACTATAGATCTTATAGCTATATATGACCACCAAATTATTGTTGAGAAGCGTGGTTTCTATTTGTAATTGCTTCTAAAAACATAGCTATGATACCCAAAAGGGCAGTTTTTTTTTTTTTCAAGAGGCAGTATTACAATAGCTATTTTCCAGAGTGCTTTGGACTCTTCCAGATAAGGTGTTATTGTAACATGGAGTTCCATGCCTATAATCATCTAAAACGTTTTGTTATTATTTTGCCATCAACATAGATTTATGACAGGTTAGTGTTATTATTCAGAGGAACAGTGAATAAACTGAAATACTACACTGCAGGAGACTGGCAATTTTGGTTCTTTAAAGAGTTTAAATTCTGTAATGGAGAGCTCTAGCACCAAAATGTACATGTTTTAAAACTCAACTAAAATTTAATCCTGATGACGATCCTGTGGTGATCGAAACGCGTAGATGATATGCTGTAATAAATCACTGACTTGATTGATGCTATAGCTGTGAGTGCTTTCTACTGTTGAGTTTGATGCATTATTTTTGTCAGCACCCACCGTTGCCCCGATACTGGCATCAATCAAAACGAATTGGGTGCACGTAGGCGAGTGGCTTATATTATATACTATACACATTACCCCAGCACTCCATTATATAGCTTCAATAGAAAATTAAACAACAATTTTGCACACACTGAAGGAAAAAATGTCTACATTTTAGTGAAAAAAAATAAAAAAATCCACACAACAGCACCACACTCCAAAGATTGGCCCTGTGCACGGAATACAAACGTTGGTTGTACATGCAATTATAATACACTAAGGGGCACATTTACAAAAGCACGAACGCTCGAGCGTTAATGCGACCGCTCCGAGCGTATTTTCGCCGATTTTTTCGGGCGTCTGCACGACTTTTCGTACGGCGCATGACTTTTTCGGACGTTTGCACGAAAAAAAACGGAAAGGTTTTTCCGAAATTTTCGTTTCCAATACGATTTTTTCCCATTCGTGATTCAGATTCGTGGATTAGTAAATGTGCCCCTAAATGTCCCTTATGAAAGTTCCAGTTGGAACTGAAACGTCGGACTAAATAAATCCTCGCTTTGTTTTTTCTAAACCTTTGACTCCTGTGTGAAAATTCCTGTGTGTGCGAAGAAGCCGCTCTCACAGGACTTATAACAAACACAAAAATTCTTTTATTGCTTGAATGGTGAACTGACGTTTCGGCTGAACCTCAGCCTTTCTCAAAGTTGCTATACAGAGTGAATACACACCATAAATACATCCACTGGCAGGAAAATACAGACAAAACAATGTAGGTGTGACGTCACACAATCACACATCCCAATACCCATTCACGTAAGGGTAATAAATCAACACAGCCACAAATAACATAAAAACATCATCCTTTAACTGTGTTATTAAAAGCTAATAACATTAATATATACACAATCTGTAAAATCTAGTAAGAAGAAAAGTGCTGATTGTATAAGTAAATGAAAAAAGTAAAAAGAAACCACAAACCACACAAACCAAAGAGCTTCCTAAAGGGTGCAAGGAAGTGCGGGGAATCAGTTCCAGGGACCTCATGCGAATACATACAGTTAGTGTAGAAACATTACTGGAGAAAGGCGCTTATTAGCGGAGCACGATAATTACCAGTAAAGGCTGCTCACGGGATGCGACTGTAAAGTACAATGGCAGAGGCACTCTGGCGATAGGGAGGTAGACAACCAATGAGATCGTAGGGGCATGGGGTCTGAGGCCCTTACTTACACAGCACGCGGCTTAGCAGGACAGGTGGTGTCAAACGGACCGCATGATGGGCAGCTATCGCACTGGCACGGTGTGTAAGGAGCCGTTGCGCTTCTGGCATGGGTGGAGGTAGCGCTCATACAGATAATCTGAATGGAGGTCAGCTTAGGGAAAAAGGACAAGAGGACCTACCAGATAACATGGGGGACCCCTCTATGCGCCTACCACAAACCAAGGTAGTGAGCATTTTTGTAGTAGCACAATGGGGGAGTTGCAGTTGAACAAGCCTAATAGATGTTTTATGTCAGGCAATATATGCATGAAGAAAAACCTTGTCTGCGCTCTAAGGGTTAGAAATAGTATGTAGTACTTAGGGTCTACAGTAGGACTGTCGAGAAAGGAGAGAAGAAAGAGAAAAAAAAAAAAACACACTCTTATACGCGAATGCTTAAATTACCCTACATTAAATCCTAATTTAAGGTGATTACAAATAGCTGCCTTCCTCCAAACTAATCCCTTAGTGTACCAAAAATTATCCCAAAGGAGTTAGCGCTCAAGTGAGCGCTAACTCCTTTGGGATAATTTTAGGCAATATATGCATGACATCAGACTCATCCATTCAGCCAGTGTGGTAAGAGTAACAAACACAAAGTAAAAAAATATAAAAATAAAAATGAAATACTTATGACTGTTTGTATCTGCTGGTTTCTGTCAGATAGACTTAAAGGCATATGTTGTGGCAAACTAGCCAAGGGTAGAGACTGGTCAGCACCTGTGGTATTCGTACCTCCTTCTAGGGGACATAAACCAACGGGGCATTCCTATTACATCTTACCCTTATAACAAGCTTGGGACTATATAAAGTATCGAATACATACTTAGAGTTTCCATTGCCACTAGATCGCCCTCTTGGGGTAGTTAGAAACACAACTGTAACGATGTGTCACAGTGTATTATTTGACACTGTGAAGGTAATTTTGTTACATACATAGTATAGAACATGGTTCAAGTGCAGTGACTTACTGGTGTACCAAGACACATTTACCAGTAACTTATACTAAATTAAAGCAGCAACGGGAATATGTCAGAGATCAGCACTAGCTTCTCCGTTCAAATGGCCATATCAAGATAATCACAGGTTATATGCCAAAGTATATTCATGTTAAGAGCAGCCTATCCTATATATATATGGAAAAAATAATACATTTACAAAGGATAATTTTACATTAGATATTAAATTGGTTTCTACGCTGTCATTAGACAGCATAGGACTCACGTACAATGAGGGGCCTTGACGTGGCACGTGAGCTTACATATTTTGACCAAAGTGTGGTACCAACACCTCATTTTTTGTAAAAAAATTATTTTTAAAGGCAAACTAAGCGCTGGCAAACTTTCTTTCTCTTTGTGTATAATTAATGGCTTTTTATCGTTTATAGCAGCTGGTCAACTCCAGATTGTGGGTTAGACCGAGCGCTGGCACAATAGTGTGTTTCTAGCAGCTGGTCAACACTACAGCGAGGGTTAGACCGAGCGCTGGCGATTTCTTTCTGTGTTTTGTGATTAAATTGGTTTACCCTAGTGTTTAGCAGCTCATGTTTATTGGGTAGGCTCCCCATTCCAAAATTTCAGTATAAAGCAATATTTTGGTCCACGTGCACCGCATATTGCTATTGCAATGATGACCGTCAGCTCAGAGCTGCACCTTGTATAACATATTACTCAGCCATACATAAAAGGGTTAAAATGTTGTTTCTAATATTGCTAAATATTTTTGCACTAATAAATACACCAGAAATGATTCAGTGTTGGCACTTTTAAGCCATGGTGTCCCTGTAAAGACCATTATTTTCACTTTAGATTACTAAAGTGAGACAAATTGATTCCATGAACAGCCACAAGATGTCACTAGTAAAAACTAATCAGTCAGTTCATGCAGTCATGGTTTGCAGCAAACTAAGAACTAATGGATTTGTATTATGGTGTTTTAATCCTAGTCACCAATATATTATAACAAAAAGTGATGCAGCAAATCTGTAATTTAATTTCCATTTTGGCAACGGTGTTCATCTCAAGGATAAAGATGGCAGGTAACTGTACTAAACCAGAAAATCAAAATAAAACTTGTACTTACCACTTCATCTGCAGTGAAGTCAATGAATCCTGGAAGAATCAAGAAGTCACTGTAGGAAAGAGAGAGAACATTACATTCTAACAATTGCTGTACAACTCTTAGGAAAACTGTAATGGTTTTATTGTTTAGCATTCTTTAAAAGCGCTCTTGAATTAAATCTTCCACTGCCAAGTTAATATGATAAGTCAGACCCTAGCAATAAAACCTGCTGACTTTCAGCTGGAGAACGAACTACAGAACAAAAAATGAAATCATTTTCAAGCCACAAAATAAAACCTGATACAATTAGTTTTAGGATATCATTGTTGAAATCATACCAAAAGTTAATTTTATAGTGAAGTGGAACTATTACCAGCTCTAAACACTATGCATCTGGCTTACTCTCTGATTACCTGCATCAATATCAGCAGCCTGTATTTATTTTATACACTCACCACCCCCTGGGCTATTATGTCTTTATTGCTACTACCATAAGGGCTCTGGCACACGGGGAGATTTGTCGCCTGCGACAAATCTCCTTGTTCGTGGGCGACTAATCTCCCCAAATTGCCATCCCACCGGCAAAAATGTAAATCGCCGGTGGGATGGCATACGCGGCAGCGCGATTTCGGTGAAATCGCGGATGTTGCCTTGAGAGGCTGCGTATGCCATCCCACCGGCGATTTACATTTTCGCCGGTGGGATGGCAATTCGGGGAGATTAGTCGCCCGCGAAAAGGGAGATTTGTCGTGGGCGAGTAATCTCGTGTGCCTGAGCCCAGCAATTGTTTTTTCAAATACTAATACCGATACCAATAGTAGTAGAAATGGGAAATGGAAGCAAACTACAGTTGCTGGTCCTCCACCAAAAGTATGCTTCACTCATTAATTACAGTTGGAGGTGGTTGAGAATCAAAATTAAGCAACATCTAGGAATTAAGAAACACAAAAGGTCAATGCCACACACAGGAATTTATTTCTAGATGTGCTAAGGCATATCAGCCTTATTTAAGGTAAATTCCCATGGATACAGACAACAGCACAGCATAATACACAAAACAGCTGAAATCTTCTTATTTACATGTTTGATTTATTGTAGGATTAATTAGCATTTGGGCTTGTATTTGTACAGCTATTTAAAATGCGTTGGCCAGGGCAACGTTTTTAATGTTTTGTACAAACACACAGTATTTCACATCATCACGAAACTCTATGTGGCTTCTATTATCTGCAGAGTTCAGTTATTCCACTCCATATGTTATGCCATATATATTAGCACGTTTACTGGCACAATAGATTTTCTTATTGATCCATATGGAATGTACTTTTGTACTTAAGCAAAAAAAAAAAAAAAACCAACACAAAACATTAAATGAAGCTGCACCAAAATATGTAGTATAAATATAAAACTACACATATAGTATGCTAAAAAAATAGCACAATGTTTATGTAATAATCTTATAGAGCAGGTCGGGGCTTATAGACCAGATTACAAGTAATCAAAACCATAAATTCTTTGTAACCACATATAAAGAATATGGCCCCCCATGAAAATGTCGGCTATAAATTTATAAATAAATAAAGTTAATAAATAATAAAGTTAATCATACACTTTTGTGGTCATGTTCCTACCAAATTAAATCCGAACCAAAAATATATTTATGCATTTACATGGAAACACAAAACAAAGTATAATGTAATATGATATATGAATAAAGTCTGATCAAGCAGGACATAATCCCACAACAGATCTCACCAAAACCACATTATAACAAAAGTCCCAAAAACAATGTCCCAATGCGCATTTGCCCATAACATGGGCTCCTTCAGTGGCGCAAGAATGAAAGTGGGTACACAAGCTTATCTCCCTTAAAGCTTTTGTGCCCACTTTCATGTAGAGCCACTGAAAAGTGAGCCTTTTATTCTACAAAGCTTATACCTATACATTTATACCTCACCATCTATTCAACAAACTGCATTTCAGTAGCCCTTTTATAGACAAGCCTAACAAAAACTTGCATAAGCAATTGCTGTGCCTCATTTGCTTAACATTTGTTACACAGGGTATATGACCAGACTATATGAGTTTGTGTCCCATTTCAGTATATGGTGGATGTGTTCAGGATAACATTTATGTAGAAGCTCTGAAGTAAGGTTTTAGAAGAATCCTTCTTTTACAGTTTTCTGCCCAGGCCAGTTTTTGCCAGATGCAGTCTTACCCCACCATCCAGATCCACTCCATCCCCACATTGGGTGCCAAAGAGAAACGTTCATACAGAAGCCAGTAGGGCTGTGTACAGTTTTTTGCTGAAGCACACAGTCCCGTTAGCTTTTGTTAAAACTATTTTAAGGTATGAAAACTATTATCAGTGTCAGAGATTGGGGTCAGTACATATTTATTTACTTATGGTCACTGCAGGGGTCAGCAATTTTGGAGTAGAAGCTGAAGAAAAGGAGGGGGAGTTCCGAAATAAGGCTTTTACTTTGGTTTCACTGGCTAAGCAAAGAGCCTCAACTGGATCACAATAATTCAATAAATGGTTCCTAAAAAGTCTTGGAGGTCAAGACTCTGGCCTGTAATCATTTACATCCCAAAATGTGGGCTATACAATATTATATACATCACAAACTGTGGAGAAAAGATGACCACAGAGACTTCCACACCAGCCACCATTTTCAACAATGATCTTTTGCTGTGGTCTTTGACTTCATATGGATAGGACAGCATAAGGACACTTGATATTCAAACTTACCATGCTACATCAACATCCTATAGACTACACCAAAATTTAAGAATAATTCCTCTGAGCCACATAAATATATACTACTTCTATCATCATGTAAGCAACAGGGATAAAAATTAAGAAGTGCACAGACCAATGATTAACTAGTTTACCAGGGGGGAATTTCAGCACTCTGTTCACTTGTACAGAAATTATTATGGCATATTCATAAAAAAAACTAAATAAATATGCCTTTTAAAACCTACAAGTGTATAATGCTATTCTTTATTATTGAACAAGAGACAAAAAGTAGTAGTTTAACTATCTGTGCCTTTAATTTTCCATACAATTGCATTGGAAAACATATCATGACAAACTAGTGGTAAAAAATAGGAAGCACTTGCCATTCTGGAATCTTTTGTAAAATGGTTCTCGACGAACACGAAACCTCACTGCTGGCTCTATCCTCCTGCTCCATAATCGTCACAACATGCAGGCAACCCAAAGTTATACTTATTTATTTGTATCTGGAATATGGGAGGAGAAGTATCACTATTACCATATATTCTTCCTGATTAATAAACATAACATGTATAAACATGTCCTTCACCCAAAGGACAATAGCAACAGTGAATTTGGTTGTTGTGTCTGTTGCACTGTTTATCCTTGCTAAAAATTCAGTGAAAAAACTTCCAGAAAACTCTATGGCTCCCTTCAGAAATGCAGTTAAAAACCAGAAATGTAGTTAAAAACCATACACATGCAAGTTCTTTTTCAGGTGAAAATCATGTAAAAATCACCCAAACTTGTGTTTTCATGTGTAAAATCACCCTGTGTGTCACTGCCCTAATTGTAATCTGTATTCACTAAAGGTACAGATTCGTTATCTGCCGATATGGGAGATCTCCACAAACAATAAAAGCAAAGTATTCTGCCGGTAAGTTTTAAATAAATGCTTCTAAAATAATGTTATTGGGGGGACAACAGTTTTTTGTTTTTTTAAGTCCTTAAAGTCCTCACTGGCACTAGGCTGTCCACACCTGTAGGGGGCTAGTTTTTATTTTTCAGGGTGAAGACACACTGTGCTACTAGTATCAACTACTTTTTCAAGGTTACTAAATGCCAGAAAATACCCTGCCACAGATAATACGGAGAATTGCCTCTGTTAAAACACACAATTATCAGTAAATGATCAGCATTGTCTTTTTTTAGTAATTACGACAAGTAGCTGCTACTAGTAGCTCCGTGTCTCTTCACCCTTAAAAAAAGGCTATTTTTTCCCCAATCAGAGTGTGGGCTCTAGTAGTCTGCACCTCTGGTGGGGGAAGCAATTTTAGGGCAATAGGTGTCCTTTAATATTCAATTATGTGTGTTTGAGCAATTAAAGACATGACAGTTAATTTTATGCTTCAGCAAGTTGCAAAAACCTCACTATTAATAAGTCAGTGAGTCAATTGCAGGGGCATATACGTACTTGGATCCTGTGCTACCCTAGGTAGTACAGACCATGTATGTGCCAACTGCGGAAGAGACAGCTAACCTTTTCTCAGCTCCACTGGTGAGTGCCATATTTAGCAAAAAGTGTGCAGTGGTGGGCTGTGGAAGTTTTATAAGCCCCGTAGGCACACTCTCTTGGTTGCAGATATAGTAAAAAGAGCTTTGCACAGGAGTTCATGGAAAAAAAAAAAAGGGGGGGGCAAGATGGCATGATAAATGCCTTGATTTAAACAATTATTTGCTTTCACTAAGTGGGGCTTTCTGCTGCTCTTTCAGCAAAAACTCCAATACCCACAATGCGTTGTACACATGATTCTCCATCATGTCTATTAATTACAGGATATGCAATGCATTGTGAGAAACAGAGCTGAAGGAGATCAAAGGCTACACGGGCAGAAAAGCATACAGTCGGGAATGGCGTAAGCGTTTCTACTGCTCCTGGTTTTGACAAATTTAGCTTAGGAGGACAAATGAACAGACAGGGACAGATACTTCTTTTAATAGCAAAAGTAAAACAAAATAACATTAAAAATGTGTTAAAGTAATTCTAAATATCTGCAGTATACCTTCTACATTAGGCAACACTATTATTTTATCATATAAATGTAATAATGATAAGTCACAATTTTATACATTAGTTGCATTAGTCAGAAGTTTAAAGTTCTACTGAGCATAGTTCACAAATTGAAGTGTGAACGAAGTACATTGTAAAGCAACGGTTACTCTTTGATATATAGTTACTGAACCTCATAGGATACTTTGTAAATCCTGCAACTAATGTATCAAATTGTAGTTTAAAGTTTAGTTAGTGACCAGACATAAGTTCCCCATACACGGGCCGATTGTAGCTGCCTATTCGGCAGCTTATCGGCCCGTGTAGGGGCAGAAACGAGGGGCCTGGCCGACCGATATCTGGCCAATTTCAGCCAGGTTAGAAAATTCAGTCGGATTGGGGACCGCATCGGCTCGTTGATGCGATCCCCGAACCAACTGCCCCATTGCCGCCGTTAGAATTCGATCGTTTGGCCCTGGGGCACTGAAAACGCCTACATGTTACCATATATCGCCCACCCGTTGCAAAACTCAATAAAAAATGTATTTGAATAGAAAACAACCCCTTTTAAATTTTCTTTATAGATATTGCTTCTTGGATATTCTTATATAACTTTATAAAATAGAATACAGAATATGTGTAATAACACTATGGGGCAGATTTATCAAAATGTGAGTTTAGAGCTTAAGACATAAAAACTCACCCAAGTTCTATTCATTCCTATGGGATTTTTAGAAGTGTATTTATCAATGGGTGAAAGTTAGAACTCACCATTTGATAAATACACTTCTAAAAATCCCATAGGAATTAATAGAAGGTGAAGGAGTTTTTAAAGGTCTAAACTCACATTTTGATAAATCTGCCCCTATATATAGAGACTTTTTTTTAAAAAACAAAACAAAACATATTAACAGTCTCCAGCTAGATTTGTAGAGACCGTGGATGGAACAGTAATGGAGTAAAGCTTTCAAATTTAATTTAAGAAAATCAAAGAAAAAAATACAATACGAATTACAGCAATCTATAGATTTATTTTATGATGCTTTTAGGCAGCAAAAATCAATTTGCAAGTCTCCATACTGATCATGAAGCATTTTTTAGAAAATATATATGACCAACATATCCTGCTCTTTTAGGTACTAATTCCTTCCAGGTGAAATCCTACCAACCATTATGTCGAGTCCACAGATAATGTGTATGTGTCCATTATATATATCAGATAATGTGTTTCTCTATTATACATATATGTGTGGGACCGGTTATCCAGAATGCTTGGGACCTGGGGTCTTCCAGATAAGGGATCTTTCCGTATTTTGGATCTCCATAACGTAAGTCTGCTAAAAATCATTTAAATATTAAACCCAAAAGGCTTTTTTTGCCTCCAATAAGGATTAATTATATTTTAGTTTGGATCAAGTATAAGGTACTGTTTTATATTTTCAGAGAAAAAGGAAATCATTTTTAAAACTTAGAATTATTTGCTTATAATGGAGTCTATGGAAGACAGCCTTTCCCTAATTCGGAACTTCCTGGATACCAGGTTTGCGGATAAGGGATCCCATTATATATATAAAAATATAAAAAATAAAAAAAAAGTATGGTGAAAAAGAAATACAGTTAATTTGTTATTCCAATGTTCCACTCTTCCTTGAGACCTTTGGCCAGAATAACAAAAACTTTATTTCCTTTTCACCATACTTTTAAGGCCTGTGAGTGCCCTGCTTTATATGACATTCTATATAATTTGTCTTGCAAAACAGTAGCAAAAGAACCATCTCTAGAAATCAGTCTGAGACTTTAGAAAAAGTCAATGTGAAAGGGCAAACTATATTATCTAAAAGTTCCTGTAGCTTAAAGGGCAATGTCATGCAGAGTGATTTGTTGTGGTAAAAAATGCCCCAAAATTACTTATCATAGTAGGTAATGTAGATCACAGGAGGCAAAACACTTAAATTACGTAACTGCCAGAAAAAGCCATCTTAGGGTCATTTTGTGATACTTAGTAGTTAGTTAACTATTCTGATGTTACTTTTCTAGGTCTATATACAATGAAAGGGGTGGTTTGACCTTTAAGTTAGCTTTTAGTAAGCTATAGAATGGCCAGTTCTAAACAACTTTTCAACTGGTCATCTTTTATTTATTTTAATTATTTGCCTTACAAATGGGGGGCACTGACCCCAGTTAGCCATAAGCTCCATGAGCAACAATAGCTACAAATTTACTTTATTTTATTAATTTTTCTATTCAGGCCCTCTCCAATTGGTATACTGGGCTCTCATTCAAAGCACTCCCTGGTTGCTAAGGTAGTTTAAACCCTAGCCACCAGATAACTGCCAAAATTCCAAACTGGAAAGCGGTTGAGCAAAAAGTAATTGGAAAAAAAAGAAAAGAAACAAAACATAAAAAATGAAGACCAGCTGCAAATTGTCTTAGAGTAGTGCTCTCTAAATCATACTAAAAGATAGCTATAAATGGTTTATTTACCATTGAGTTAAGTCAATGTTACAAGAAGCCTTTGGCGCCTGTATCAGCTGAAAAAACTAGCAAACTTGTCAGGCAACTATCACCTGGACATGTGACAATGCATGTGACAGCTGTTTTTACATATACTTACATAAGTACAAAAAGTAATTTTTCAAGGACTAAATTGCAGCAGCCAAATGCAAAAATGCTAGCCCTCATATACGATTTCTCAGCTGTAAGCACATTTTATTTTTCATATGTGTATGTTGAATAGAGCATCCTCACAAGTGGAGGGTATGCTAAAATATTTTTATTTGGGGCACAAATCTCATAGGGATGCCACGATACAAACAGGTTACAAAGGCAGAACACAGACTCAAATATAAATACCCCCTGCATAAAGTACTTAAAGGTGAACTAAACCCTAAAAACAAGTATGGCTAAAAATGCCATATTTTATATACTGTACTTCTGCACTGCCGTTTCAGCATCTCAATAGCAGCAATGCTATCCATCTTAAAAAGTGTCTGCAACATTCATATGCTCAGTGTGCTCTGAGCAGCTGCTGAGAAGCTAAGCTTAGGGACTGTCACAAATTATTAAGCAGAAAATGAGGCTGGCCTGTCAAATCAACTGATGCTACAGGGCTGATTGTTAGCTGATGCTAAGCTGCCATGTAGTAATAATTTGTATTATTTATATTGTGACATATATATTCTTTACATACAGTATACTGTGCGCATTGGTCCCTAAGCTCAGTAACCGACAGCAGCCCGGAGCATGTGCAGTGAATCAGCAGAAAAGATGATGGGGAGCTACTGGGGGCATCTTTGGAGGCACAGATCTTCCCTGATAAAGTGCTGTGATTGTCTTGGGCTGGTACAGAATAATGTAATGTACAATATTTCTGCCCTAGTTCTTTAGATAGGCTATAGTTCTCCTTTAATAACTAGTTTCTCTATAACATGCATTTTAATTATTGGGAGATGAGGGAAGAAGAAACCCCCACAAATGGGAAAACATACATAGAAATTATGCTGGCTAGACTCACAGCCAAGACCACACAGCTGTCAGGCAGCAATAATTTACTTTGTACCATTACCTGTTTATTTAAGTCCAACACTCCCTAAACTAAAATCTCTGAACAAGCAGTGGTTACAACATGTTGCTCATCAACCCTTTGGATGTTGCTCTCAGTGCCCACTAACCTGGTAGTTATTTTTGAATTCCTGACTTGGTGGCAAGTTTTGGTTGAGTAAAAACAAGATTTACTACCAAATAAAGCCTCCTAATAACCAGTCTTGGCTCTTATTTGGCACCTCCATGAACTTCTAAGATGCTTGTGTTGTTCTCCAAGTCTTTTTACATCTGCTTGTGGCCCACAAGTTAAAAGTTGGGGACCCTTGCTCTACTGCATATAAAGCTAGCTGCATAACGACTAGTTTTGGACTATTTAATATGCATGGCCAAATAATGGTTCAGAGGCCTCAAAAATGGACTTAGGGCCAATCAATTTGTCTGAACATTGCAACATAAAACAATGTCCTCATTAGACAGTTATGTGCCATTAGAAACTTCCTCAAGTATTGGGTCTTTCCCACCACAATGACAATGCCACTCCCTAACTAATCTTCATATTTTCTGCAGCGTAAAATATATGAAATAGATTTCACTGCAGTGTATAACAATACCGAAGCTTGTTTTGTCAATACTTTGAATCGTTTACCAATATCACTTGCATAGAGGTCTTTATAGGAAGATAATACAGATGAGCTAAACTAAATAAAAAAATCCAGTAACATGTTTCAGAGCGACTGCAGAAATACATCTAGATTTAACTAGTCACAGCCTCAAAAACAAACACAGTAAGCAAAGGAAGTAATGACCATTACAGTTTGTGAATTATAACTACAGTGGCTATACAGTGGCTAGTGAGGCTTTCCTAGGACTAAGTAGCTTTATATTAAGAAAGGCGCTTCTTAAGCTGATGTCCCACAAAGAGATTAGATCTCCTGCAGGGGAAAGCTACAAGCGACTTCTGAAAACCAAAGCAATGTGTAGGCCTTTTTACCGGCGATTCCTTTCCCTGCTGGCGTTGCAAAGGTATTTGGCAGAGATTAATTGCCTGTACTAGCAGGGTTCTATTGCGGCCAACTAATCTATATATGGGACATCAGTCTTAAGATGACTTCCTAAATCAAATATAAAACAAAACAACTATTTATACATTATACAGTCTAACCCTGTTTCATCCTTGTTCATTAGCAACATACTTCTGCTGAACGGCAATTCTTTCTTATTAATCTTTATCTGCTACCCTGAAAAAACGACACAAGTTACCACTGCTAGTAGGACACGAGTTTAAGGTTTAAGGGCAAAGACAAACGGGGTGATTAGTCGCCACAATATTTTAAAACCCAAGACATTTTTCAGTGGCTGATTAGTATTTTAACAATTGCAGCAACTAATCGCTCTGTCTGTCTCCACCCTAAGAACTGAACTACAGATTTCATTAAATTAATTCCCATCCCACAATTCAACCTGGAATACAGAGTTAGAAATCTAAAAATGATAAAACACACATAATAGGCAATACTATAAACTCTTACTTGTAGGTGAGACCATCTGAGTTAGCAAACAGGTGCTGGGCAGTGAGTCCATCCTCAGGAACATAGCCAGTGCCCCCACTTATAAGATAGTCTGCCATGCTGAAATAAGAGAAGCAATGTTGAACTTAGAATCAAAATATACACATGAGAGTCAAATATAATAACCCACCTGAAGGGCAATTCAACACGAAAGGAATAAGTGTGTATAATAAGTTAATAGCATCAATTGTGTTAATATTTTAGAGATAGAGCAATTGGTTTGTGCCTCATGGAGTAGATTGTTAACATGTGTTTATACACTATCACATATTCTTTTGCTATTATACTCTTTGGTGTTTGTTTTTATCATAAAAAAATATTTTTTTGCGTGTCAGTCTATACATGAAACCTGTATATGTAAATTGGAGTGATTTTTTTTGTGGACTAGTTCCCTGTGCAGTAATAATAGACTTCACATTTCCTCTGTGGACAATTAACATAAGGGTTACATATACATGCAAAGAGTTTATATTCTAGCATTTAACTGTTTAACCCATTCACAGTCTAAAACCTTCAATAACTGATTAAACTAGGCATGAGATAAATACAGAATGTTTTAAATCTGTGCAACTTAGCAGTGCCTTCAATGAACAGCTAGTATAGGTTACTGCATGCACAGCATATTCATTATATGCATGTCTGTATTTAGGTCTAGTTCTCTACGCATTTTTGGTCCAGCACAGGAATAAATACCTATGGCTTTTAAGAAGACACATAACATAAGTGAGAATTCCTCTAATTTTGTAGGCATAAATGAATATTATATGGTGCTGGTTTCATTTATGACCATGAGGGATGGGCGTGTTCTTGGAGGGGAATAGCCAATCACAGTTCTGCAGTCACACAAGCAAAGACAGGTTTTAGTTCCACATCAGGTCAGCCTAGCTACTGATTGGTTCCTCTCCTACCATGCAGTGTTCTACATGCTCCCAGCTCCCCTGCCCAGCCTGGAAAAGGAGGCAGCAGGAAACTGAACAGACTAGCAGGGTTTTCTCAGCACATTTCTTCTGCATTTAAAAGAGTATATATATATTTCTTTACACAATATGTTTACTTTAATCAAATCAGACTGCTATTGTTGTGAAAGAATAAAAACTGCACACCTGGTTTTCTCATAAGGCTGTAAATCAAGTTCAAAATCTTACTGTTCAACCAAAAACCATCACTACAACAGCTTGTGTTAAAGACTGGGTAGACAACTGCCTAAAATTTGGCTTAAAAACAAGTTTAAAGATATAGTCAGGCCCAATAAAATCAGAGCAGCAGAATCAAATTGGCAAATCACCCAATACTGCCTAGTCTGCAAAGTATTTAGTGAGAGCTAAGCATACATATTATTATCTCCAATTACTCGCCTCAGCAGAAGTATCTCTCTTAACTAAATGGAAACCTGAATATGAACCATTATTTTTATATTGTTTTATATGGCGCGTGCATGAGCAAAGCAACATGGCAATCTACTAGTTTAGAGAAAGTCAATACTCTGTGCACACAAGCAGTTTCCTCTTGAAAATCTTGATATTAATATATTAACTGAACTACAGCTTATTTCTACTTTGCCATGCGAATGCAACAAACCAGGAATATACTGCTGGCTTTCATACTAAATCTGACACTGATCGAATTCTACTAAATGTAAGCTTAAATAATAAAATATATAAACAGAAGACTTAAGCCAGTTGTGTTTTCCTGTCATGTTGTGCCTAGGGGTTTAGTTTAAAAACAGTTACAATTATTACTATATACATGTCAGTGGAGTCCAAGACAAAAATGCTATTTGGTTTAAGATGAGGTCAGGTTATTTCCCAAAGAAGATAGGGCAGACATGATGGGTTAGAGACTATGGCATGCAAATACACAACGAGCACAGGAGTACGGCAAGCGCAAAAGGACACATCGAGAGTAGCGCTCTGGATAGGCTGTTACAGCCAAACTACAAAGAGGCGTATAAAATAAGGAGTAAAATAATGGATGTGTATGTACTCAGGGGGCCAGCTGCGCCTTAAGACCCCACCATCTGTAGTGCACAGGCAACTGAGTGATACATGCCAAACGCAATTAAATCTACAGCGCCGCAACTTCAAGGTATATTAAATAAAATAAACTACAGCTCCCATAATCCCACCGCAATTTTAATGTCTGCTGAGCAGCCTGGGAGTTCTAGTCCTGCAGCCGGAGAGAAGCAGGTTCCAATCCCCTGCTGTATCACAGACTATCGTTGCTACCCGGCCTTACCACCCTACAGACACTCAGTAGATGAGACTAAAACATGCAGGTGGTTGCACATTTTCTACCGGAAGCCACTGCCCTTCTCCCTCAAAGGGAGAAATCTTGCGCCGTATCGGTGTCCGGACTGGTGTTTCTGATAAATTGACAAATAGCACAGAGCACCGCCTGCTATACCAAACAACGTAGCAAGGGCCGAGTCTGGGAGGAGCCAGCAGCGCCCCGCCCTTGACATACACGCACCAGACCCGGAGTGTGGGAGGATGGATGTCGTTTCTATTAGAAATTTCCACAGCGGGTACTTTAACATTGCAGACGGAAATAAACCACAACACCTACTACTCAACAGCGGGCAGGGTCTGGAACCTACAAGTACAACCGCTTATTAAAAGCCTTCGAAACACTTCAAGTTCACGCTAAACTGAGTAGCCATGCAGATAAAAGATGAGTTCGTTTTATTTTGAAAGAAAAGAAAGGGACCCTAAATGATATAAGCGGTTCAAAGCAGAACCCAATGAAAACTCCCGCCCCGCTGACTATAGCTCGGCACATGCGCAGTGACGCGTCCCATTGCCGGAGCCACGTGGGAAGCGGAAGCAAACAGTAGGAACACGTGGGTATGCAAACACTGCAGCAGCTGAAGGGCCGCACCGCTTAGGGACACATACAGCCGCTCCCAGCGGCACCAACTGACATTATTTTAACGTTATTTAGAACGTCTATCCCAGCGCCTGGTAGGAGATGCTTGAAAAGCCCTAAGCAAATCATTTCAAGCCATAGCCGCCGCTACAGCGATTTGTAATGCTACAGTCGCGCCTTCCTCCCGAATCGCCGATGCCTTTTCGACATTTTTTACCCGAAAAGGCAAATCGCAAAAGGATCGAAAACCGACTCAAAAAATAAGACTTTTAACGCGCGCCCGTTTCCTGTACTTTCCGCTAGGTAAATATTTGTCATAGTTGCACAATGTAGCGCCAATGTGACAGCGGCGGCATTTTTGCTACACGTGTCTCAGCCAAATGCTTGCTCATTGTGATACAGTCTGTCATCTCCCCCCATTAACCTACCTGCGCCAACACTTCTCGCTTCTGATGGCAAGCTATGCATTTCCTCCAACTACATGCATTTCTAGCTCCACCTACCATTACCCACTAGCCCACGGATTTTTTCCAGCGCTGCACGACAGGAAGATGTTCTTGAAATAACAGTGATCGGGCTATTAAATGCAAATATTTCTCAGACAGACGGCAAAGTTGCAAACAACATGATTGCAGACAGATATCAGGAGAACAGTATGCATCTGAAATCTCTGCTAGCAATATGTTGATAATAAACCCTCAGGATTACAGGGAATAATAAACCCTGTATATTAGTAGACAAATTATGCTAAAATATATCAGCAGCCAAACCGACACAGGTTATATACTGGCCTAAAATAGCTTGTAATATGTTGTAAATTGACCTATTGGAGAATATTCAGTTGGTCTCATTTTTAAAGATTGTAGTTTTAAATAATTCTGACCCTCAAACCAAAAAGGCTCATACTCTATTATGTATGTATATAAAATGACAAGTAATTGTTTAGTTAAAACACTGCTGTAACAATTTGCATGTTTGGCCTTTGTTGTTCATTGGTATTGAGTCATGCTTAGTATTATATTGCCATCAAGATACAGTAAAAAATGAACTGAGACTGTTGAAACTTACTAACCATTTCAATAGTCTGATTTTGAAATCTAAAAAGCTTTGCCAAACTGGAAAATTATGCAATGTTTTGCCAATTTATTGACATCTGTTTAATAAAGTTGAGTCTTTGTTCTTGCATGCAAAAAAATTGTGAGTGGTATTGGTATATTGACGTCTTTACATTTCTTTTAAATAGAACCCCTTCATTCACACAGCTTATAATTATGTAGCCTGGTTTTGGGCATCAGATCCCCATTCTGGCGCATAAATAAGATTTTGGGATGATGCAAAACACAAAATAGTTCCCGTCTGCTTGGTGTGATTGTGAATTCCAAGACTGTAGGAAACCAGATTTATATAATTTATATAGTAAAGGTAACGTTAACTCCACCTAAC
The DNA here is from genome assembly GCF_000004195.4 of Xenopus tropicalis. Lineage (NCBI taxonomy): Eukaryota > Metazoa > Chordata > Amphibia > Anura > Pipidae > Xenopus > Xenopus tropicalis. Next base: position 89,047,512 of record NC_030679.2, on the reverse strand, counting down.
ACAGTAGAAAAGAATGTGGAATTATTTTATAATGTCTCAAGTTTCCTTCAAGGTATGGTGGTCCAAAAACCCAGGTCCCAAACATTCTGGATAATAAATCCTGTACCTGTGTTGTAAAATTTTGGACTACAAAGGCCAATGCAGCCTCACAATAGCTAAGTGGTATAGATTATTGGTATGTTATTCATTTTACAGCATTCAATTGTGTTAGGCTACTCATTATACATCATTCATTTGCGTCAGGCTGATAGTTACAGCCTGTAATATAATAATTGTGTAGCTTTGGTGTGTACACTCTTGTAATTTAAAGGAGAGACCTTGGTACAACTTCAGGTCTGGGATCTCAGAACAGAGTTATGTGGCTGCAATGAAAGTGTAAACATTGGAGTAACAAGGAACAAGTGGAGGGTTGAACTGATGTTTATATGGATAAGCAAATATCAACCCAGCCTAAAGTGTGTATATATATATATATATATATATATATATATATATATATATTTAATATTTATATATAGAACTATGAATTTGCTTTTTTTTTAATGATTGTTACCCTGATGGAGAGCATCAGGTGGAGCTGGGGCAGCATTGGTCTCAAGTCTCATTTATTCCTTACTGTTCTGCATACTAATCAAATTGACAGCATTATGATACCTACTTATTTTCTACTAGCTGATAGAGACAATTATATTCAATTTATATTACAAAGTGGTTTGCACTGAGTTGGTTTGGTTTCTAAGTAAAGATAATACTATTATATCTTAATATATTTCCTTTTTCTATTTAAAAAAAATGCCCCCAGCCTCTGGCGCAGATCTCCATAGGAAATCCAGTGACAGAGCTGGAGGGTGAGGGGGATAGGGGGTGGTGGGCCTTTGGCCTTTGTGGAAGTGACATCTTGGGCATGCTGCATGTGATGTCACTTCTGCAATGGCGCTGCACGTAAAGTCACACACAATGTAGGGGAGTGTATAGGTCTGGTGCCTAGGGCATCACCAGACATAAATATGCCCATGCATTTATGCCAAGCTTAAGAATATGGATCCCAATTAAACCTGCCAGGGGCATTATACAGAACATTAACATTCTGAAATTTGTTTAACTCTATAGGCCTTTTGCTCAGACAGGTACTTCAGTCACATGTAATATCTTGTTAATTTGCATTATACTTTGTCTACCAGAGAATGCTGTTTTACACTAATCCCTGGATATTATTCAACTGATTTCTCTGAAGGATCAGTAGATAAAAGCAGATATGTCAACCCCCATTTCTTTGGGAGTTACCTGATTTTGGGGCCTCTCCCCCAGTCTCCCGTCCCCACTAAGCGTTTAGGAACTTCATTTGCTCATGTGCGGGTATAATTTTTCGGCTTCAGCTGCGATTTGGCGCATCTGTGCAATGTCACTTCCGGAATCGTACATTACCACTTCCGCATATCGAAAATATTTTCGATTCAAATTGCATTCCCCCCCGATGCCCTGCACTTTAGAGTTGACAGCTCTGTAAACCTATGTTTTTGGCCTATTAAATGTAGGCTTGTCAAATCCCTGCCATAAAACAAGGCTAGTAGTTATTTTGACAGAAAGATTGTGTATCTGCATAAGTTCCTACATGAAAGCACACTCAATATAATTTCCTTTATGCATAGTGCAAACCATGTTTAACCATGTGTATTTTTTCCTTTATTTACATTTTTCCAAGGCTTTCACTCAGAAACAATGTTTTATTTTTACTGGGCTCTTTGATCGGATGCTTTTAATATGGCACATTTCTGTATTTTTTTTTCTAGCTTACCTTCTGAAGCTAAGGGCATGAGATAGAAACAACACTGTTTCCATAGATATACAGAGGAGCGGAAATCTTTGTATTTTCCTTCCTTTGTTATACTCTGGCCTTTCATGTTACGATTGGCCTCATAATTAAAATTTAACCAGTTAGCTGTCAGCAACATGGAATCTGACACTAAAGTCACAGAGTGCTAGAAGTGGATTCTACATTTCCAGGTTCTCTTATATTGACACATGATTAAAGTGTTAATAGCCTTTGAAATCTAAGTAGTAATTTTAATTATTTTCTATGAGAAAGGCCAGTTGAAGATGGCCTTATTTTAAATATATATTTAACCTGCAATAAAATAACATTTTGGTTAACCGAATCCCTTCATCTAAAAGATTTATAGAGCATTGCTATGAGAAAAACCTACAAGGGCTCAAAACATATCATCATATATTACTTGTTTTTATTTTTGTCACGTCTTTAATATCTAACTTCTATATTATCTTGGATGTTTGTTTCCATTCTTAAAATTTAACCTAGACAAAATATAATTCACTGTATTATCAAAATAATTCCTTCCTTCATCTGGAAAATATTGTAAAAATATACATTATCATGTAGAACATGACCCAGAAATATAAAATACTAGTTAATTTATCAATTAGTCTATTCAATTAAATCAGAAAGCATTGGTTGGCTTGGTTTTTGTTAAAGTAAAGAGGTGATATATATTTTCATTAACTTTGAGTATGCTATCAATATTATTTATTGAAACTTGGCATTACAAGTAGTCAGTGTCAGTGGTTTCTAAGCAGCACAGTGCATTTAGTCCTGAAAAATTACACTGTTTTTAAATCCAAAGCAGAGACAAACATTGTCAGTAGTCATTAAGGCCGATGACCATGAGAGATTAGCTGCCTGTGATTAATCTCCTCTGGCAGTGGCGACTAATCTCCTCTGAATGCTTTTGTACCAGTGAGAATAAAAATCGCCAGTAGGAAAACATATGTGTCGCTTCGGCTTTCCAAAGTCACCAGAAGTTGCCTTGCAACTTGCAAGTTAAAGTGACTTGGGAAAGAAGAAGCGACACTTAGGGCAAGGGCAGACGGGGTGTATTGTACCTGCCCAGGTGCAGGCACATGCAACTGTTATGGAAATTTCAGACACTGAAAGTTAAATAGGTAAGATTTATTTAACACGTACGTGGGTTCTGAACAGGGCCAAGAGACAGAACAAAAATAGCACAGAGTTTATATAGACTTTGTGACATAGTAGCATACGTCATAAGAAATGTATGAGCATAAACATTACCAGTGTTCGAGCATAGAAATATCTGTTCATAGCAGAGAAAAGAAGGAGCTGCTTTTTGCCAAATATGTGGTCAGGAGGGCCTGTGGGTGAATCTGCACACCCAGAATTTATTCTTTAGGTTTGATTCACTAAAGGTCAATAAGCGATATCGCATTTTTTTTTTGCGTTAAAATTGACGTGGAAAAAACGCGCAATTTGCTAAGGTATTATTGCATGCGTTAAGTCGCATATCGCATGCATTAAATAGCGCGCAACCAAATACGTTAATTTTAATTAGCGCGCAGAAATAATACTAACGCATGATTCACAAACACTTAGACGCGCTAAATATCGCATTAGTGTATGCAAAAATTAACACCTACTTGGGGCAGGCGGTAATTATAGAAAAGTACAGTTCATGAGTTTTGGCAACACAATATGGACTTTACAGTGTGATTTATTCAAGTATGTGTTGGCTGTAGAGTGATGCATCCTCCAGTTTGCAGGGAAATGGTAATTTACAGAAAAGTAGTTTTACGAAAGAAATGGTGTGTATGGCTAATATGGCGTGCATTTTTTCGCATGAGGTGACAATTTGTGCGCGCTGCATTAATTAGCGCGTTGCGTCAAATACCACACAAAGTCTTTGCGACTTAAATAACGCAAACAGCATCGCGTCTAAATTAACGCAAGTATCCTTTTAGTGAATCGTGCGTTAAGACGCAAAAAATTAGACGAGATAACAATACTATTAGTTTGTGCCAGCATGGTTTTATGCGTAACAGATCTTGCCAGACTAATTTAGCCTTTTATGAGGAGGTGAGTAGGAACCTCGATGCTGGAATGGCAGTTGATGTCATCTACTTGGACTTTGCTAAAGCGTTTGATACAGTACCTCACAGAAGGTTAATGATCAAATTAAGGAATATTGGCCTAGAACATAATATTTGTAATTGGATAGAGAACTGGCTGAAGGATAAAGTACAAAGAGTGAAAATTTTCTAATTGGACCAGTGTGGTTAGTGGAGTACCGCAGGGGTCAGTCCTTGGTCCTTTGCTTTTTAACTTGTTTATTAATGACCTGGAGCTGGGCATAGAGAGTACTGTTTCTATTTTTGCTGATGACACAAAATTGTGCAAAACTTTAAGTTCCATGCAGGATGCTGCCGCTTTGCAGAGCGATTTGACAAAATTAGAAAACTGGGCAGCACACTGGAAAATGAGGTTCAATGTTGATAAGTGCAAAGTTATGCACTTTGGTAGAAATAATATAAACGCCAACTATCTACTGAATGATAGTGTGTTGGGGGTATCCTTAATGGAGAAGGATCTAGGGGTTTTTGTTGATAACAAGTTGTCTAATTCCAGGCAGTGTCATTCTGTGGCTACTAAAGCAAATAAAGTGCTGTCTTGTATAAAAAAGAGCATTGACTCAAGGGATGAGAACATAATTTTGCCCCTTTATAGGTCCCTGGTAAGGCCTCACCTTGAGTATGCAGTGCAGTTTTGGGCTCCAGTCCTTAAGAGGGGTATTAATGAGCAACTAAACTGGTTAAGGGGATGGAAGATTTAAACTATGAGGTGAGACTGTCGAGGTTGTTTTCTCTGGAAAAGAGGCGCTTGCGAAGGGACATGATTACTCTGTACAAGTACATTAGGAGGGATTATAGGCAGATGGGGGATGTTCTTTTTTCCCATAAAAACAATCAACGCACCAGAGGTCACCCCTTTAGATTAGAAGAACGGAGCTTCCATTTGAAGCAGCGTAGGTGGTTTTTCACGGTGAGGGCAGTGAGGTTGTGGAATGCCCTTCCTAGAGATGTGGTAATGGCAGATTCTGTTAATGCCTTTAAGAGGGGCCTGGATGAGTTCTTGAACAATCAGAATATCCAAGGCTATTGTGATACTAATATCTACAGTTAGTACTAGTGGTTGTATTTATAGTTTATGTATGTGAGTGTATAGATTGGTAGGTGTGGGTTAGGTGTGCTGGGATTACTTGGATGGGTTGAACTTGATGGACACTGGTCTTTTTTCAACCCTATGTAACTATAAAATTTTTAACACATGCTATAAATAGCGCTTGTTTGAACGCACTTTAGTGAATCAGCCCTTTTATGACAGCCAATACCCAGGGTCTAATTGCACTCTGCATATTGCAGCGCACAACACCAGCGCACAACATCAGCAGGCAAGGTCCCCCAGGCCTGGATTTGTGAGAAGGCCACAAAGACCGGGCCTAGGGCAGCATGCCAGCATTCGTCCCTACAGACACCTGGAGCATTGGATATTTGAATCTCCTGTGCCCTGTGGGTGCCTGTAGGAACTGAGCCTCATTTACGCACAACAGGAACCCATAATGTGTGCGCATGCACATTCCGGTGGGGGGCCTTGAGGGTTTGGAGAAGTGGCTGGCAGAGGAGCACACAATTTGTAAATCTGCCACTGGTTTTCATTTCTGGCCTTTATCTATCACTGGACCCAAGTTTGTGTGTCCAAAGGATCCAGCACTGTGTTAATGGGAGTGGCTGTAGGTTTCTGCCCTCCAAAACAGAGTTCAGAGACCTGCAAAAGTTCATACAGTGTTGAACACAAAGTTCAAAAAAAAAAAATGGCATTGCCCTGTTTTTTTGCAGTTTGCATCCTGCTGTGCATGTCTTGAATTTCGTAGGGAGACCAGTACCAATGAGATCAATTTAAAGGATGAATATCACAAGACCAAAGTCTAATTAAATTTTTCGCTACAGGAAATACCTTATTTGTAGACAATCAGCTGATTATAGTTAGGCAATTTTCCTGTACTCTTGTGTTCTCTGCACATTGTGTTCAGTGTTTCAAAAAGCATTTAACTAATCCACAGTTTTTATGATCTCCGTGTGTTTCTGTTTTTACTTCTGTGATTGTTGGCAGCTTGACAAATTAGTCTTTAGGGAAAGAACCCATGGAGCGAGTAGTTGCTGATGAAACCATTTTACCATTTCAAGGCATGCTCTATCCTCTATATATACTTATTAATTTAATTTCCTAGACCCACTGTGCTATTATTATAGGGGTGGATAGATTCAAGTACCAACAAGTCTTAATAGATAAAATATTATTGAATCATATGTAGCACATTCATAATAAAGTGATATTCTAATGATATAATCACAATGTGTATTTTCAATGTTTTTTAACCAAAACGTTGTAAGCGCTGGATTATCTTTGAGCCAGTACTGTAGAATCCCCTTATATCAATTTATACTATAAATCATGGACACAGAGGACATAATGGCATGATACAGCCATTAAAAAAAAAGACTCCTTTCAGGGGAACCTACTAAAACTGATTGCACTTATTTGTAAAGAAATAGAGCATACATTCTATTAGTGTGGCTATTATGTTTTCATGCCACACTCAGTAGGGGAGAACTATAGCCTTTTAAAAACAAAACAATAATTTGCACTAGTCATTTGTATGATGTCTTGGTAGTTTATAGAATTTGCTGGCATATAATATGCATATACAGCACACTCTGTATATTCTGTACACTGTATACACAGAATCCCTTGACAGAACTGTGGACCCTTAAATATACAGACCAATATATTACTATAATATATGCTTATATTTTCTTTTCTGCCAATTAGCTAGCTTGTGAACACACCAGAGATAGTCCCAACAACTTTGATGCAAACAGACACTCATCAGCCATGTCAATTGCCAATAGTTTTCTGTGCTGAAAATGATACAGTGTAGATCAGGGGTAGGGAACCTATGGCTCACGAGCCAGATGTGGCTCTATTGATGGCTGCATCTGGCTTGCTGCTAAATCTTTAATAAAATAAATAACGGGGGGCGTGGCCTGCGCTCGGCGGATAGAAGCCTTCTCTTCATCGCACCCGGCATCCTTGGGACCCACCCTACCTTGCCCCTACGCTCAGCAGATAGAAGATGTGTTCTAAACCTTAGAACATGTCTTCTATCTGCCGAGCGCAGGCCACGCCCTCCTCTGCATCGCATCCGGCATCCTTGGGACCCACCCTACCTTGCCCTGCAGAATCCGCGATGAACAGCATTCTAGAGCAAAGACCTGTATCTTCAGAGCAAGTATCTTCAGACTGCTGTCAGTGACTATCCTTGCTTGCATTATGTCAATTCTAGGAATGCTCTGGGCGATAAAGGCTGCTGCCTGTTAAAAGTGAATTTAAATTGTACAGCTGATATTTATGAATATAAAGACATTGTTTCTGTCCATTGCCACAGTCCCACTTTATCAGTTTATAAAGTCATAGTATCAGTTTAAGTCAGGTCACTGGAAAATGAAGCTAATATATACCATTACATGACAAGGCATGACATGGCAAAAACTATTCTCATTTTAGTTTAAACAATGCACACTCACCCACCCCTTTTTTGCTTGATTAGAATTCTTGATAAAATTGTTCTTATACAAACCTTTTACTCATTTGTTCTTATGCCATGACTGAAAGCTAATCAAATTACTATTTACTCGTCCGTTTTCCAGCCAAGTTATTTTTGCATCACCACATTGTCCTAAACAGTATATGTATCAAGTTTTCAACCTTTTCCAGTCCAAAAAATTTAGTAATTTCCTGACCCCAAATGAGTTTAATATGAAAAAAAATGTAAATGCAGCAGAAAACAGTAACAGTAATCTTTTCCTTATATATTTTTTTTTTCAGTCTGACCTCACTAGCCTAATATTTTTATCATTTTCAAGGAGTAAGTTCCTGGCATGTTTAACTTGTGCATCTGTGAACACACTTGTTATGACTGGAACAGTACATCTGTAGCTATGTTTTCAGTTAGCTAATGAAACTCTCATAACATCTTTAGTGCTCTCTTCACATTGCTCATCTTCTTTATTATCTTTCTCCTCCTTAACTTGTCCTTGCCCTTTATCTTAACATGCTGCATCTAGCCGTTTGTTTCTATATAGGATGATCCATTTAGTCCAGACAGACCTTGACATTTTTACAATGCCTTTTAACTGTTATGAACTGTTGTAACTGTTAAGTACTGTACGGACTGAAGCTAATTGTGTGAACAAGTTTGTATCTACAACAATTTTAGAAAATAAATATATAATAATATTCAGAATATAATAACTGACTTTATGAGCAGAACTTTATTAATGTTAAATTAATTTGGCCACAGTCTGTGTTGCCTCCTAATTTTTCAGCACGGTAATAAATAATTGGGGATAATAAAACATAATAAAACATTGAGTGCCCAGATACAGTAACCCATCGCAACCAAACAGCAGGTAGCATTTACTGATAACCTGTAAAAAGCAAGCATCTTATTGGTTTTTACAGATTACTGCACCCTCCAATTGGTAATAAAAGACACTAAGTTTGTCCAGGTGTAGCAATCCATAGCAACCAACAAGGTGTTTTCAACATGTGACCAGAAATTCTGACCTACTGATTGGTTACTATGCTTTACTGCTTCTGGCCACATGTATTGCTTTATATTACATAACCCCATTAGTACCTTTTATTACAAATGTGGTTAGGTTATTGTAATAACAGGCCCCATATATGCTCCTGGTCTAGGAATCTTCCCCAACCATTAAAAAGTTGTTTTTTTTTTTAAAAATGAACCAGTATATACTACCTGCTGACTGGCTGCTTTTTACTAAAAAGGAGTAAATTTTACATTTCTTATTATATTCCCTCATACGCCAATGCTTTAACTATTTTCAGAGGTATTGCGAGGCGAAAAGTTCCTTGTTAAGGAGATAAGGAAATAGATAAAAGTTCCTATACCCCCAAAATTAATACTTAACCAACATATAAGTGGCCTATTAAAGAATCCTACCAAAGTGGAATCTATATATCCGTAAATACTGCCCTTTTATATCTTTTCCCTTAAACCACCATTTTGTGATGGTCTGTGTGCTCCCTGACAGGAAATAATGCAGCTCTAACTGTAGCAGGAAGTAGTGTGGGAGTAAAACAGAGAACTTTTTGGCTGATGTGACTTAACATATATGTGTGCCCTTGATTTGTTTTTGTGCATGGTGAATTGTATGATCCTAGAGGGTGGCCCTTAGTTTTTAAAGGAGAACTAAATCTTCTGTACCAGCCCAAGGCAACCACAAACCATTAGCAGAGAAGATCTATGCCTCCAAATATGCCCCCAGTAGCTCCCCATCTTCTTCTCTGCTGATTCACTGAACATGCTCTGTGCTGCTGTAACTTACTGAGCGTAGGGACAGACACACAACATACTGTATATATAGAAATATAAATGTTACGGTATCATTAATTAATTCATTCAGATTCAAATTAAATGGCAGCTCAGAAAGCAGTGCAATTAACATCAGAATGTCCTAATTAGCCTTGTAGCATCAGTTTATATGACAAGCCAGCCTCATTTTCTGCTTGATAATTTGATAATTTCCTAAGCTTAGCTTTTCAACAGCTGCTCAGATTGTACTGAGCATGTGCACTGTCCTGAACAGTTCTAACAGAATCCCACCTGTGACAACTGTAAAGACCTATATTATTACTACCATAGAGATGCTGAAACTTTAAAAGAGAAGGAAAGGTAAAAACTAAGTAAGCTTTATCAGAAAATTCTATGTAAATACAGCCATAAGCACTTACATAAACACTGTAAAAAAGAATTTGTTGTCTCTTTGTTTTCCTGTGCCAGAGACAAACAGCTCTCTCCTGCTCCCCCCTCCCTCAAGAATGCAAAGAACTCCCTCCCCCCCTTAGGAATGTGTGATCTGAGCCAATCAGCAAGAAGCTTCCTCATAGTCTTGTCATACTGAGCATGTACACCGGTCTTGGTCTTGGTGCAGGAGCAGGGCATTATGGGAACTTTCTTTACAGAGCTCAGCATTTTTTTCCTATAAGGCTTCTGATCATCTGAATGGCAGAAATATGGGGAGACTTAAGGGCACTGTTGAGAGAACTGACGGTATTCCTGTAGCTAGAGATTAACTCTTTATTAGCCTTTCCTTCTCCTTTAAGCTAGTGCAGTCAGTTTAGTCAGTATAAAATATGGCATTTCTAGCCATAAATGTCTTTTTAAGTCAACAACAAGCTAAATTAATTTAATTTATGGTTCTGAGCAGCCTGTAAATTAAAGATTAAATGACTGCCTGCACATGACAGGATGAACATGTGTTCAGTGCTATCCACCTCGTGCTCCAGGATTAGCTTTAGTTGCTTTTTAAACTTTAATGAAATTAGGAAACTATGATATGCTGTTTTTGTTAAATCAAATGACAATCACAATATACAATCTCTGCAGTGAACAAATAAGTATTTATCTCAGCAATGCACCCAGAAAGTAGTAGCCAACAGTAGACTGCAAAACGACTTTACTAGTTTTATGTAGTGTTGCATTACCAGTTAGGCAACCAGATCTCATGCCTAGGGAAACCATCCTCTTGTAGTTGTAATCAACACAAATAAAAAAAAGAAAATACAACTTCAGTGCACCAGGCATGCACAATTACAGCATTGCTCTATGAAACCTTTGAAACATTTGGGCATACCACACCTGGCTTAAGTGGTAAGCTTTTAGTTTTGATGCGAGGGAGGGAAGCATTCAAGAAAGCCCAAGTACTTGTAACTGGACAAAAAGTGAAACTGGGGTCTGTGGCCGCTGTAACTAATATTTAAAAACTACCTATTACTTGTTTGCTCCCTGCTTTCATCCCTCATCTATAAATTTTACTGATTTAAACAAGGATGCCCAGCTGTTTTTAAATACAACTGTTATTCCCTATGTCAAAGTCACACAATCCTAGACTGTAATCCAGATATGTCTTTGGGAGACACTGATATTTATGCACTGGGCAGGGTGGATTGAGGCCATAATGGGGCAACATTGCTGACACTCTGACATTCCCTAATAGGTTTGTGCACAAAAATGTTCTTTTTAGAAGCAGTATGCAAATGTGCATATTGCAGATGTTGGTCCTATAAATTGCTGATTGGTTCAACACGGACAATGAAACCAGATATGTGCATATCATGTCTTCACAATGCGTATCATAAAAAATAGCTTATCTGGTGGTTCCCCAAGTTTTCAGGCCACATCTGAACATAGAGGGGCTACATGACAAGGGTAAACTATACAGTATATTATATAGTAGGAAAAGCCACTACATACCCAGGGACTCCAGTATAAAGCAAGGCATGTAAATTGACATTGTCAATAGAAAATAAAGTTTGTATTTGTGCCCAACATATGTAGTGTTTAGCAAAGAAGGACAGATTAGGAAAAAAAAATATTTTTAAAATGCAGCAGACCATGCCTAATGGTTGAGATACTAGCTATCTGTCTTGCAGCAGAGCATTCAACTTTTTACTACATGATTTACAGCCCTAAAAAGACATCTATTCTAGGCTGATAGAGGTGTGTAAATATGTTATTACTGCATCAGTATTTATACAGTGACTTACAAAAGTATTCGGCCCCCTTGAACTTTTCCACATTTTGTCACATTACAGCCACAAACATGAATCAATTTTATTGGAATTCCACGTGAAAGACCAATACAAAGTGGTGTACACGTGAGAAGTGGAACGAAAATCATACATAATTCCAAACATTTTTTACTAATAAATAACTGCAAATTGGGGTGTGCGTAATTATTCAGCCCCCTTTGGTCTGAGTGCAGTCAGTTGCCCATAGACATTGCCTGATGAGTGCTAATGACTAAATAGAGTGCACCTGTGTGTAATCTAATGTCAGTACAAATACAGCTGCTCTGTGATGGCCTCAGAGGTTGTCTAAGAGAATATTGGGAGCAACAACACCATGAAGTCCAAAGAACACACCAGACAGGTCAGGGATAAAGTTATTGAGAAATTTAAAGCAGGCTTAGGCTACAAAAAGATTTCCAAAAATGCAAAACGCTATGTGTGGCGGAAAACTAACACTGCACATCACTCTGAACACACCATCCCCACTGTCAAATATGGTAGTGGTGGTGGCAGCATCATGCTCTGGGGGTGCTTCTCTTCAGCAGGGACAGGGAAGCTGGTCAGAGTTGATGGGAAGATGGATGGAGCCAAATACAGGGCAATCTTGGAAGAAAACCTCTTGGAGTCTGCAAAAGACTTGAGACTGGGGCGGAGGTTCACCTTCCAGCAGGACAACGACCCTAAACATAAAGCCAGGGCAACAATGGAATGGTTTAAAACAAAACATATCCATGTGTTAGAATGGCCCAGTCAAAGTCCAGATCTAAATCCAATGGAGAATATGTGGCAAGATCTGAAAACTGCTGTTCACAAACGCTATCCATCTAATCTGACTGAGCTGGAGCTGTTTTGCAAAGAAGAATGGGCAAGGATTTCAGTCTCTAGATGTGCAAAGCTGGTAGAGACATACCCTAAAAGACTGGCAGCTGGAATTGCAGCAAAAGGTGGTTCTACAAAGTATTGACTCAGGGGGCTGAATAATTACGCACACCCCACTTTGCAGTTATTTATTTGTAAAAAATGTTTGGAATCATGTATGATTTTCATTCCACTTCTCACGTGTACACCACTTTGTATTGGTCTTTCACGTGGAATTCCAATAAAATTGATTCATGTTTGTGGCTGTAATGTGACAAAATGTGGAAAAGTTCAAGGGGGCCGAATACTTTCGCAAGCCACTGTATGTGTTGGTAATCTATAGGTGCTGTCAGTACAGACATAATAAAGTGTCAGTAGGCTGGTTACAAAGGTATCTTTAGCACTGTATTAGTCTTTAAATGCAGTAAAATTATCTTTTTAAAATATTTACAGTTTTTCTGTGACTGTCTTGAAATTTACACTGGTTACTAGAGGTTGATTACCCTACCAACCAAACTTAAGCTAACAGGGTGTTAAAAACACTTTAAAAAAACACACTTTTTCTAATATAAAATTAAATAATACTAAAGGACCATTATTTAACATGTTCCATATTTATTATATAACTTTTTTTTAAATGTCCAAGACAGAAATGCATAACAGTAAAAGTAGCACTAAAGAAAACACATGATATTCACATGGGAATATTTACTGATTTGCATCTTATTACAGCAACTTGCTGACTCACTGCAGCTTACATTCTATGAGCAACAAAGTCAACAGTCATAATTATTGCTATTCTCTAGGTGCCACTGTAAGCTGTCAGCTCAGTACATGGATGGCTCAATTTATACTCAAGGCAAGGTCACTAACTGGTGCTTTTCTTTTAACACTGGTAATATTAGCCCTGGGGCAGTAACACAAAGCCAGAGCTTTGCTTTCACTAAATAATCATAACTAGTACAGGTATGGGACCCATTATCCAGAAACCCATTATCCAGAAAGTTCCAAATTATGGAAAGACCATCTCCCATAGACTCCTTTATAAGAACATAATTTTTTGAAAGATGATTTCCTTTTTCTCTGTAATAATAAAACAGTAACTTGTACTAGATCACAACTAAGCTATAATTAATCCTTATTGGAGGCAAAATAATCCTATTGGGCTTAAATTAAGTTTAAATTCTTTTTAGTTGGAGATCCAAATTACAGAAAGATCCCTTATCCAGAAAGACCCAGGGCCCGAGCATTCTGGATAACAGGTCCCATACCTGTAAATGGTTACTTGGTAGGTGAAACCACCCTAATACAAAGTTTCTTTGTGTTCGCAAATGAGCCCCACTTTGCCCCTTTTCTTCCAATAGCCCAGATTCTCATGAATAAGGGCCGTGACAAACGGGGAGATTAGTCGCGCAAGTATATGTAATGTATGGAAGTTTTCATGTGACTGCGGCAAACTTTGAGCAACCACAACTGCATTTGCAGTTAGTATATTACCCCCTTATGGGTTAAGAACCCTAAGGAGTTCACATTAAGATTGGATGTAAGAAGTATTATTTGTATGTAGGTGCAGCAGTGATTAATCAGACCCTCCCTCTCATATTCCAACTTGTATGAAGTAGGGTTCTTATTGTATATTTTGCATCACTGTAGCAACAGGATTGCATTTGTGTGCTCTATATTTCAAAACCTTAAAAAAAGACCACAATCTTTATACAAAAAATTGTCCAAAGGTTTATAGTGGCTATTGGATTGTCACAACACAAAAAGGGTCATTTATTTTTTTCACAGAATTATAGTATACATTTTGTATATAGTTTACATGTGTTGGTATTTGGATGCATATTGTGGCTAACATTTTCAGAGTCTCGTACGTCTGGTGTTAAAATAGCATTAGCATGTGATTGTTGTGGTGCAGGTCTGCTGCACCTATTTATGCAACCTGCTATGGGAACCCGGAAACTACCACCAAATTCTGAATGGCAAACTGTGGATTCTGGCAAATGCCAGAGGGCTGCTGTAAGATGCCATAGACAGTAGTCACTATTTCGTGAGCTGGTGTGAGACTGTTTGGGCCTCTGTGTATTTGTAATATCAGGGCCTACTTTAAATCTCAGTGTGGTCCTAGCAGTAGCTCCTGGGTCCCTCAGTGTCAGTTGATGCACTTGTCCACAGTTCAGGAGAAGAGGCATAAGGGATGCAAAGGAGCTTAGCATAACTATATAGAAATGAAGGAAGAATGTTTGAGTGATAGTACTGCTAATGAATGGCATTAATAAATGCAACATTTCATTTTAGTGTAACATTATTCATAAATGGCTCCAAATGTTTGGCTGAATCCAAATCGTAAAAAAGTGCTAGGATTCTTTGGATTCTCAAACCAAATCCTGTGTTCAGAATTCATAATATGGTCCACTCACCTTATTCTAACCATGACACCATGATATAGTGGAGCAACTGAGGGAAAGCAGACCCATGTTTAATACATATAAGTGTAAACAATGGTAATTTAAATAATTATTTTTATAAAATACTAACATATTCCATGCAGCAGGATGGTACAGTTGGCTGGTTGAAATCTGCTTTCCATCCATATTACTTTCATCAGATTAAAGAGAGGAAGGTTTTAGCTTCTGCTTTAATGCATATTGATTATGCTGCTATATATAGATCAGCTTTTCAACCAGTTAAAGCTTAGCACATAATCTATAATAGATTGCTGGCTGAGAAGTTTATTTTAAGGTGAAATGTGTGGCCTGACCTAAAAAGTGAGTTGCTGAATAAGGTTGAGCTGTAAGGATGTTCTGAATGAGTTTCACTAGGGGAACAATTATTGGTGTATTACACATGAAGCAGAGCAAAACAATCTAGCAGCTAAACTGAGCAATACCCTTGGAAACTGCCAAGTTCATTAACAACTGTAGAGCACAGGAGCTTTATGTAGAGCACAGGGGCTTTATGAGTCAAAAAATGGATTGGATAGTCCAACCTGGCATTAATTAATGTTAACAGTTAACAAGGAATATTTGGCCAAAAATCAGGTATACCTAGCTTGGGGGGGGAATAGTTTGCTTATTAATTAAAAGATGAGTGAGAAAGATTGCTAAAAGTAACACCGCAAATTTTTGAACAAACAAAACTTTCTTTTCTTTTATAAATGTCTAAAACATCAGGGATTTGTTATCTCAGATCTCCAAAATAATAAGTGGTCTGAAGTCTATAGGCATTGTTTTTCCCAGTTAAAGGGGTTGTTCACCTTTAAATAACTGTTTGTATGTTGTAGAGGGAGATATTCTGATTACAATTTATCTTCATTTTTTATTATTTGTGATTTTTGTGTTATTTTGTTTGGCAGCTCTCTAGTTTGGCATTTTAGCAGCTATGTGGTTGCTAGGGTCCAAATAAGAAGTAATAAAAAGTAACAGTAACATTTAAATGATAGTACTATAGTGCAATAGTTGTTTGGCTGCCAGGATATGTGACACCTATTTAAAAGCTAGAAAGAGTCAAAAGAAAAAGGCAAATAATTCAAAAACTATAAAAAATAAAGACCAGTTGAAAAATTGCTAAGAACTGGCAATTCTATAACATACTAAAAGTTAATCTGATCAATATCAATATTAATAGATACTGTTTGCAAATTAGCATGGACTCATTTTTGTAGCTGATTGATCAGAATTGTAGCAAATAGGAATTAATCTATCTGATAAAATTGCCCTACAGGGTTTCATTCTGGATGGCTTAATAGAGGAGATATTCTTAGGCTCTTTCAAGCTCCTGCTATTAAAGCAGAAAAATAAAATGGCTTAAAACTGGCCTGTAAATAACACAATCCACGCTTTTAGATGCTTGTCATAATCTACGCTTCAACAAAGGCTGGCACAAGAACTGGGCCATCGCGTTAGAACTGATGCAATTCAAAAGTAAATTTATGTAAATAAAAAATATTCCAAAAGACTTACACATTTATTGCCTTGTGGGGCAAAACATAACCTACTCTTAAGTGCCCCCACAAGGCACAAAACACATTGTTTCTGAAGACTAGTGTCTATAACCTCCTCTTTGCTTAAAGGCATGAGCACCCAGATCTGGATGTTCTATTTAAGTAATGTGTTTGTAGTAATGTCCCCAACTTAAACTTTTGATTGAACTTTCATTTGTAGTACAATAGAAAAGGGATCAGGTTGGAAAGAGTGGGAGGAAACAGAAGCAGGATAAATGAGAAAATGTCACTCTTCCAGGTGCTTCATATCACAGATGATATAGATGCTAAATCCAAAACCATACCACTACAGCAGGGCAGGAATACTAATCCATGCTAGTATACTATTCCATGCCTATTGTTAAAATAAATGCCAGCTTATATTTAAAGTTTAAGTTTAAATGTTTTATCAATAGCTCTTGTAGTTCACTCAGTAGATGCTGGAAAAGTGGAGTCTATTGTTTTTACCAACCTTCCAACACCCCTTATAAATACTTTTTCTTTGCTGTGGGTTGGATCCGATTCTGGAATATATTAGCCATAAATGCTGACAGATGCTGTCAGAGAATTATGCATGATATTATATTTTGATATTGGTGTATTTTTAAGTTTCTGAAGCATTCTTTGGTGATAACTTATCAGTCCTTAGCATGTAAAAACAACCAGGCATAGTGTCATCTCAGGTCTTTCAATAGTGGCATGTGTTTGGAAATTTTAATATAACGCCACCCATACATGTTGAACTGCATCCAAAAGAACATTCTGAAATAACTATTCAAAAATATAATAATAGGGAAAGAGGTCCTATCCACAGGTTAAGAATTTGCCAGTGTGGCACTAGCCTTAAACTATGATCTGGTTTCTAGGGTACTATAGACAAGGTGATGAATATGGGCATATGTGTGCAGAAAAATTAGTGCTTCATATGATTAATAACAATACAAATCTAACTATAAGGTCAAGAGTTAAAAAATACTTTAAAAATAACAAAAATTAAGACAAATTTATGGAAATATAGTTTAAACTAAAAGCAAAATATAAGGTGTACTGTGCCTTTAAGTGCAGCAATATGATCATTCTCTATGAGCATGTGGTGTAATGCAGAACCTTAATATTCTATTTACAATGCTCTAGTACACTTATGGGCTTCAGCATGCCACCTTTCTTTTCCAAACTGTATACAAATTACTTGTAACACATACATGTATGATTACAAAAATGTGTGATTTACCCAGAGCCCCAAACCTCAACAGTTTCAAGTGAGCCTAGTAGAAAAATACTTAGAAAGCACATTTTCAGATATATTGAACTTAACATGGTCTTTTTTAACACATTAGTAAATTACAGTATTTATAGGGAAGATGTTACAACTACAATAATAAATCTCAATCTGTAGTAGTGTGTAATAAATCTGTAAATTTCTCAATCTAAATTTTCCCTGGCTGCAAATGGCAGTTAATAGTTATAAAACTGGAGGGGAAAAGAAATCCTACTTATAAGATAGAATTTTTAATCACTTAGGACAGCTTAATGACACTTCCATCACCATTCTCATTCTAGCTGCCATCACCACTGGAGGCTAGAATGATATGAGAATAGTTATGTTACAGGGTTACTTGGATTCAGTAATTCTGGGTAATTCAATGTTTTAATCTTTTTTAGAGTAGGAGTATTGAGGGAGGAGAGAAAGAGACTTTCTAAAACTGAAAATAAGCTAATAACCAAATAAGAACTTGTGAGAGAACCATTAAAATATGAATGGGTGCTTGAGATATTTGAAGGAAAAATTTAATTTTCCACCAGAAAATATTATGTGAAAAATATTAGTAATTCTATTATAAAATAAACATAAAAGAGCCTTTGTTTTGTGCTCTAGTGCCATCTTCAGGGAAGACCATGCATGCAATACATTTGTCACCCCCTATTTAATTTAACTGCCTACTTCAAAATGTTTTATGCTTTGAGCAGGACAGCCCATCTAAACCAGGCATAAATAAATCAAGAATGCCCATTATTTAGCTGATGGTTCAACAAAAGCTAGTAATGCTCCACTGTTGCAAAACATTATATTTTTTTGTAATTTTACTTTTGTTTTTTTCCCACCAACAGTTTCATTAAGACTGAAGATTGAAAATATATTTAGACAAGGGGCCTGATTCACTAAAGGGCGATAAAACGTGCGCTATTCTTATTGTGCGCTAAAATTTTTACCGCCGCTTAATTTTGGCGATTTTTCGCACGATTCACTATAAGCATATTCGCGCTTTTTTACGTGCGATATTGCATGCGTTATTTAACTCGCGAAAGACTATTTCAATGCGGTATTTGCCGGTACATGTGCTAAATTATGCAAATAATCGCCGAATATGAATGGTAGCATAGAAATAGTGTATAAAAATTGTCAAAGCATATAAATGGTGTATATAAATATTAGCCACATATAAATAGTAGATGCTTATAAATAGTAGCCACTAGTGATGAGCAAATGTGTTCTGGTTTCTTTAGTGAAAAATTAGCAAATCTTTCGAAAGATCCCCGAAACGGCAAAAATGTTGTGCGGGCAAAAAAATTGTTGCCCGTGACTATTATTTTTTGACACTTGTATCAATTTTTGGATGTGCGGTGAATTTTTGCGTGGCGAATTTTTTCATGCGTTTTGCCATTGGCGGATTGGTTTGCGAAACGCATGAAAAAATCCGCTGCGAAAAAATTCAACGCACGTCCAAAAATTCGCTGCGAATCCATGCCTTGAATAAATAACACTGTAAGTCCATATTTTATTGCAAAAAATCATTTACTGTACTTTTGTATAATTTTTCGCCTGCCTGTAGTAGGTGTTAATTTTCGTATAGCCGAATGCGATATTTAGCGCGCAAAAGTTATAGTGAATCATGCGATCGTATTCTTTTCAGCGCGGAAATTAACGCAAAATGGTAAGACTAGTGCGAGAAATATCCCATGCGAAAATGGCGATTTTTCGCACGCGATAATACTATGGTGAATCGCGCGCAAGTTATTTTGCGTTTTTTAACGCGAAAAAGCGTTAAAAGCGCCCTTTAGTGAATCGGGCCCAACATGTCTTAAATGTAAATGTAATACAGGAAAGGGATCCCTTATCCGGAAACCTGTTATCCAGAAAGCTCCGAATTACAGAAAGCCCGCCTCCCATAGACTCCATTTTAATCAAATAATTCAGAATTTTAAAACTGATTTCCTTTTTCTCTGTACTAATAAAACAGTACCTTGTAATTGATCCCAACTAAGATATAATTAATCCTTGGATGCAAAACAATCCTATTGGGTTTAATTAATGTTTTATTTATTTTTTAGTAGACTTAAGGTATGGAGATCCAAATTACGGAAAGACCCCTTATCCGGAATACCCTTGGTCCCGAGCATTGTGGATAACAGGTCCTATACCTGTATTCTGAAAATTTCTCCATTAGAAGTCATCACCTTCACTGTTTAACAAATGAATATACCTCTATAAATTTGACCTCTCACAAGAGAGGATTATTTACCATTGTCCTAGGTTAAGAATCTGCTGCTAGGTGTAGAGCGTTCACTGTCAGGCATAGAGGAACTCTCTACTTAACGCCTGCGCACATTAAGTTCAGGTCAAGTTTACTTTTTTGCTTTCAATTTTATCACCAGATAGTTATCTTAATATATATATCTTTTAACTATAATGTACCTACTGCAATATTCCAAAACGAGGAAAACATTCTCTTACCTCAGACTAACTAATGTACCAGATGCACTGGAATGGATTCATTCATATTTATGGCATTTACTCACTTTAACACCCTATATATGCAGGAAGAAGCATTTTGCATTCTGAGAAACACATATAGAAGTTCTAGCTAGAAAATTATATTCCACTGTCTTTCTTATGTAGCATAAAGCCTTAAAGAATGGAGGGGGAAATGACTTGTTTCTCTTTAATGAGTAGTTAATAAGGAAGCCAGCAGTAAACTACAAGTTTCTTTATAAAGGACTGAGGAGTGATCTTATATAGATCTTATATATGCAACGTGAGGCATGTGCACGTGTACATTGGATGTAAAATGTGCATAAGTTGATTGGTACATTCAGATAAATGATTCAGCATATGCTGTTGTCAGCAGTCTTGGGGGAGTTTCAGCTGTATCATTTTGTACATTGTTTTGTCATTGAACTTTAATTTCTCCTTAAGCTCAAGACCAACAACATACTTGCTTTGCACAGCAAATCCATGTATACATACTGGCTGTAATTTTTTTTTTATCATAATTCACCTTCCGTTTAAAGGAGAACTGTAACTTAAGAAAAAGATGGGCTAGAAATGCTGTATATCATGTTTTAAGATTCTGTACCAGCCCAAAGCAACCATAGCCCTTTAGCAGTAAAGATCTTTTCCTCCAAAGCTCTCCATCTTGTTTTCTGCAGATTTTACTGCACATGCTCTGTGCTGCTTTCAGTTACCTAAGTTTAGGGACTGACTCACAATATCCTGAATATTTAGAATATAAATCTCACAATACAAGGCTGATTAGTAATTTATACATATTCATTAACCAGTGTAATTTACATTAGAATTTAATTTAATTCATCCCTGTAGCATCAGCATCTGTGACATTTTCTGACAAGCTTCTGACAGCCCCTAAGTTTAGCTTCTTGACAGCTGCCCAGACCATACTGTGCACGTGAGTGTCACTGACACTTTTAACAAAATCCAAGGTGGTGATCCCCTGAACACAACTCTAAAGGCCTGATTCATTACTGTTATAGAGATTCTGAAATTTGAGGCTGGGGCAGTAAATTCACTATAGAAAATACAGTATTCCTTTAACATATATACATATATAATATTTTGTGTTGTGCCCAACTTACAAATATTTTAGTGTTCATAGTTCTGCTTTATTTCATGCATTCTAAAGCACAACCCTCCAAAACTTGGCACTTGGGTCAGACTCAGCTTCTGCAATGCTTCCCATCCCAAACCTGACAGTTGGCTTACATATATGTAACTATAAAGGTTATAGGGCTGAAGTTAAAGCTCTTAGTTAGTAAGCTGCAGAAGTGAGACAGGCTAGGTTGCTAAGCAGTAAATGAGGAGACTCCATGTTCACAGAATAAAGAAAACAATTCATGCAAATATAGCAAATATAGCAAATCACGCAAGTGTTTTAACACAATGTTGAGTGCATCCAAGGTGTGTTCTACATGGGTACAAAGCCTCTCACAAAATGTTTTAGGTATATTACTGTAGGTTCAAGTGATTATGCATTATTTATTCCTATCTCCCAGACAATTTGTTAGCTTTTGTGATAAGATGTTCCTAATTAGCAAAGACAAGACCCTTGAGATAGAGGCAAATTAACAACAAGCCAGATGCAAATGACTGATAGAGAAGTTTAGTACGTCAAAGGACTTGACCTTATGTGCCCTTTTTGCAGAGGCATTTTTATCACACACAACTGTAAAATGGAATTTACAAATTCTTCCATTATTGAATTCTCAGGGCTTTTTGCACACTGATACGCAAGGGTTAAACCACCTCCCTGTTTGTCTAAATCGGCTTCTGGCTGAAGCTCATACAGTGCAGTGACAGGGATTACTTTTTGCTTAACTTAGGACAGATAGGGACATGACATCTATTAATCCAAGCTTGTTGTGTTCAGGCTAATTTTAGCCAACGATTCACTCAGGGGGCACTCAGTGAAACATACATTGCTGGTAGATGGAGAACTAGAAATGGTTAAAAATGTTGCGCGTTTTGATGTAGTAACTACACAAATATATTAGTCAACACAAAATATTTCAGTATTTTATTTTTAATTTCCAAATGGAGTGCTGAGAAGTAAGAAGGATTTTCTGCTGGTAGGTTAATGGGTACATTTGGGGAGCCACAAGAGCCCTATCTTTACCATCAGACTTTGTGCTGCAGCGGGTAATGCATTACTACTGATAAATTAACATTCCTTCTGGCATACATGGACAAGGACACTTGTTTGTGGCTAAATAAATAAAAACACAGGGTGCACTGCATCTCCATTGCACAGTATATATTTATCCCTGACTAGGGTTAGCATTACCTTTAAGGTTTGAGGACACCTATTAAACCCACATGATGCAAGTTGGATGCATAGATCAAGGATTCAATAAGTGTCCTTTTTAAATGGAGTGAGATGGTAACCCTATTCCTGACACTGACAGAACCCAAAAACTTCTAGATGTTTTTCTTCTCTGCATTCACACTGTACAAGCAGGCTAGTTGGTGCTACACTGTTCTGGGCCTTGGACATTGCTGTATTTTGCTACTAGAGGGGGTATTGTTGAGACTGTACAATAATCTCTTAATGCATATAGCGGGCACATTTAAGTGCTACAGAAATGGTCTGTAACCATTATGGATATTAAAAGATTAATGCATATATATTAATAAAGAAACAATCCTTTCTGTTATGACAGTTCCTTTATGTAGCCTTACCTTTAGTAAAACATACTCTTGGTAATCACAAGGCAGTACTTGTTTACAAGTAAAGCTGTGTTTTGCATCTTCCTTGGAGCACAGCAATACTTAGAAACATTCTTAAGCTTAGCTTTGCAACCCAAATATTGATTTATGTACCGTGTTTTAACAAATATTTATATATTAGGAGGATGTTTCTCTGTATTCCGGGGATAAATAAAGGTGGGGGCCCAAAAATATGCATTTATTGTAACCCTTCACCAATAAACACATCATATGCTGCTTGGAGCACTTGTTAGTTGTGTGTTTTGCATAGTGTTTAAAATAAGTAAAGATATAAATTATTATATGAATATTTATACATATATGTTTTTTAGAAACTCATGTTGAAAGGAAGGACATGCTTGCATATGGCTAGGTAGGGCAGGCCAAGTAGCCATGTTTTTGCATTTTGCTCCCTGTTCTTTGGGTTAAATGTTTTCTAAATCCATTTACATAACAATAGCCCATGGGCTCTTGTGATAATTTTGCAGATTTTGATATGAGGACGCCTTTGAGGTACCATATACCCATAATCTATAGACATAGTCTAATTCAGATCTATGTAACCGACAAAGCATATTTTGTATATATACACAAACTAAACCCAATCCTATTTATTCTATGTATTAGTTATAAATTGGAGGAATGGTAGTTTGCCTTCACATTTTAAAGAAAGCATTACTGTAAATATTTGGTAAAACCAATTGAAATATACATTTGATGCAGCAGAAAAATGAAGATAATTGGAAATTTGCCAAGAGTAGGGCATTTTATAACATACTAAAAGTTGTTAATTGTGAACTACAGAAGAGCAGGCATGGGGGTCTTATAATTGGCAATACTTTTGTGCTATATGATGGCAATACCTTAATACAGATACAGCATATTTTATGGTTTATAAAAGATCTTTAACAGGGTTGGACTGGGAGGTGCAGGGCCCACCGGAGCTACCACCCCAGGGGCCCTGCACCCCCCAAGGTGCCACCGCCGGCCAAGTTGTTTGTACTTTGCACCCTGCCTTCCACTTAGATCCATAGGTACATCCTTTGTCTGCCATAATGTAGGCTTACTGATAAAAATCACTGGTGGGGGGGGGGGGGGGGTTGTTATATATTTGAGTCCCCTAGGACACAGGCGGTGTCATTCTGTGGCTACTAAAGCAAATAAAGTGCTGTAAGGCCTTACCTTGAGTATGTGGTGCAGTTTTGGGCTCCAGTCCTTAAGAAGGATATTAATGAGCTGGAGAGAGTGCAGAGACGTGTAACTAAACTGGTAATATTGGAATATTTATGCTAGACTGTGGAGGTTGTGGTTGTTTTCTCTGGAAAAGAGGCGCTGGCGAGGGGATATGATTATTCTGTACAAATACATTAGAGGGGATTATAGACAGATAGGGGGGTATTATTTTTTCTCATAAAACCGATCAACCAGAGGCCACCCCTTTAGATTAGAGGAATGGAGCTTCCATTTGAAGCAGCGTAGGTGGTTTTTCACGGCGAGGGCAGTGAGGTTGTGGAATGCCCTTCCTAGTGATGTTGTGATGGCAGATTCTATTAATGCCTTTATCTACAGTTAGTATTAATGGTTGTATATATAGTTTATGTATGTGATAGTATAGATTGGTAAGTATAGGTTGTGTGTGATGGATTTACTTGGAAGGGTTGAACCTGATGGAAATCCAAAAATAGGAAAAAAGCTTCAGCAGGTTTGCTGCTAAACATTTTTTATGGGTAGTGGTAACACTACCACTACCCATAATAAATGCTTTGCAGCAAACCTGCTGAAGCTCTTTTCCTATTTTTGGATTTCTACAATTGTATTTGGTTGCAGCACAGAGCAACAACTAGGAGCTAAAGCTTTATTTATTATTATTATTATTTTATACAAAGTTCACCTACAATTTTTAATTTTTGAACTTGATGGACTCTGGTCATTTTTCAACCCTATGTAACATTTACTTAGGGGTATATTTATCATGCGGTGTAAAAAGTGTAGTAAAACATTACCAGTGATGTTGTTCCAAGCAGCCAATTACTGTAGATGCTTTCCTTGTTTTTTTTCCTGGTTTTCTAACTGTTGAAATCCAATTGCTGATTGGTTGCCCTGGGCAACATCACCAGTAATATTTCCCTCCACTTTTTACACAGCATGAAATAAATATACCCCAAAGACTGGAGATAAATATCATCGGAGTTGCAACATCACCGGTGATATTTATCTCCAATCTTAGTAAACATGCCCCATATTTTGCATTTTGCACTTCAGTCAAATGCACAAGCTAGGGAGCAAAAACAGGCACAGGTGGTATGGGATGGCCTTGCAACCAGCTGAATATAGTACATAAAAATATTCTGCTGAAATCTAGCAATCCTGACATATTCTATTTGCTTTGCAAGTTATTACTTGTTTTAATTGTCCCTCCCTCTCTACACATCTACTTATCATAATATTTTCCAGTACAATGCAAATAGTTGTGATCAGAGAAATCACTGCAGCCAAAACACTCACTAGTTAGACATCATATTGCCAGTTCATCATGATTAAAGGAATATAGAATATTATTTATACTTTGCCCTACTCTGCTAATCTCTATGCTCCCTACTGCTTCTGTATAACTGTACTATGTGCTTCTCTCTCCTCTTTGATTGTAAGCTTTTGAGTTGGGCTCTTGCTCTGCAAATACAGGTATGGGACCGGTTATCCAGAATGCTCAGGACCTGGGGATTTCTGGATAAGGGATCATTTCATAATTCAGATCTCCATACTTTAGGTCTGTTAAAAACCATTTAAACATTAAATAAACCCAATGGGATTGTTTTGCCTACAATAAAGATTATTTATATATTAGTTGGGATCAAGTAGAAGGTACTGTTTTAATATTACAGAGAAAAAGAAAACATGTTTTAAAATTTTGGATTATTTGATTAATATTGAGTCTATGGGAGATAGCCATCCCATAAATCACAGCTTTCTGGATAACAGGTTTCTGGATAATCGATCACATGCCTGTATAGGTATCGCTGTTCCACTCCACAGCACTACTTATTATCTTGCAGCTTAAGTATTTGTCAGTGAGTTTGAAATAGATGCAAGTTTATAGTTGTGTTAGGTTGAAGACACACAGAGCTACTTAGTATCTGTTACTTGTCAGAAAATACCATACAATTGCCATAGACAATACTAATAATTTTCTCTACTATAACACACAGAGGCAATTATCAGTAAATGATCAGCATTGTCTATTTTTGTAGCAGTGACAAGTAGCTGCTACTAGTTGCTCAGTGTGTCTTCTCACTTAGCACAAAAGATACAGAGTACTTCTGGTGTCAAATGCTGTGTGGGTTGGATTCCCATGAAAGCTTCTTGTGACCTTGGGTGGGAGCAGACTGCACAACTAAAATGTTGTGCCCAATGCCACATAAACAAACCGGCAATGTCATATAATAACTATGGTTAAATTAACACTGAAATGTCTGAATTAATGGTGTTTGTGGAGGGTGGGAAGTGTAACAAGTTATTTTGCTTCAGGATCTCTAGCAAAATATGAGAAAAAAATTGCATAAAAAAAAGTCACCACAAAACAAGACCCATTGACTTCAATGTGTTTTGTGAATTTTGCCAAAGCAGCAGGACAGTTTGGTCATCACTAATAATCATCTGTCATATGTAAGATTCAACCAAATTTGTTTGGCTCAATAGTTACAGTATATAGTGTAATATGACCACCTGCACTATAGCTCACTTTGACTATGACTAAAGTATCTCCTTCTGACCAAATTAAATGAGGCAAAACTGTTGGCGCAAAATGAATAAATAATGACATTTCACATGTATGGTAAGGACAAAAATAATAATTAATTTGAGATTGATATATAGCTCTATAAATACAGTATATACCATATCTTAAATGGTGCTTAGTGATGTCCTCACAGTAGTTAGAATTAATTATTAATGTTTAACTTTTGCTATGTGACATTGCAAAGCTTTTGTATTAATACAAAGTACAAATAATATACCCCTCCCCCCCAAAAAATCTGAGAATATGTAGAAACGCATATGGCAACAACAGATATATATCATAAAAGTTATGTAACTGTATAAAGGTACATTACTACAGAACTATGGATCATTTATTAAGTGCATGGAGGGGTGCAAAGTACTTCAAAAAGTTCAGTTTTGCCAATTGAATTGAGTTTTTTGTTACTTAGATTGTAAGATCTACTTGTGCTTCTTATATGTATTTAACTGTACTTTAACCCATTTGTTCTATTAATGTATTGTTCTGCTGTACAGCACTACATACATAAGTAGCAATACAGGTATATAAATAAAACAAATATATACATGCTTTGCACCCTGTCCAGCACCTCTCTTAATTCCAGCAGATTTGTGCCCACTTTAACTGGAGTACAGAGTCCTTCACTTATTCCCAAGAATAAGCACTATATTTATTAGGAGCAGGCAGAGGGAAGCATGTAGATATCCCCCTACCCCTCTCCTAACCTGCTTGTTAAGGTGGCCATATTTTGGAGATCAGATCAACCGGATATTGTCCACCTCATGGTAGGCATATCAGTGAAATATGAATTCTGCTCTTTTGGCAACCTTGATAAAAAAGCAGATCTTTTCATGTATGGTCACCTATATTTAGATACACAATTCAGGGGGCACTGCTATGTGCAGACTGCAATGGACTGCAATGTACTAATGGCCTATGGCAAGAGGTAAGGACAGGGCTGAAGGTGCTGCACTGTACACATAAGTTTAAATTTCCAATCCAGCAATAGGTGCAGCGAGACCCAAGACACAATTACTTTTAGAATGTGTCCAGGATCATAGTAAATGACAACTAATGATCGCTGAAAAGCTTATATTTTAGCATAAGGGTCATTGACAAAAAGTGCAAGAAGTACCATATTTTTCACACTTTAACCACCCTGCCCAGCAATTAGACCCAGCACATCCCCCATGAATACAACTGTTTTCATGATGTAAGGGTGGTGAAGGGGCAAATAGGCACCCCCTCTCTCACCCTAGACCCCCACGCTCCAAATGACTGCAATTTAGGATTCCTGTCATTCGGAGGTGACAGAGCTACCTTACATCCGACAGTACTGCACTCTGCACCTTGAAGTGGAGTGCAGCTATGCCTAAGAGGCAGTATGTGTTGTACATATGAGGCAAATGCAAAGTAAATTATCCATATTACTTTTAATAATCAATATTTTATCTATATGTTTTTTTCAGTCTAGGAACCTGCTATCTGAAAGAGCATGACCCCCCTGCCCATGGAAATAGTAGCTTGATCTGCCCTTGATGTGCTCCAGTTAATGTTTGCTGTAATAGTATGTAAAGAATATAGATATTAGTCTGTTATATCTGGGAGGACTGTTAATCAGGAGGATGTCATCAGAGAGTGGCAAACTCTTATGTATTGGAAATAAATTATTTGTGCTTTTTCAGGGACATGTTACCATGGCAATGAGCTTCACTCCTTCTCCTGTGTTTGCCATTCGGACATGGCTGGTAGGAGCGCGTGCCTCCTGGATAGCTCCTACTGAAGTCTCTCCCTTTGTAAGTATTTATGGCCAGTCCTTTACAGCTACTGTTCCCTTCTCTTTATACTTTATTGGTTTCATTTTTAACTACTATTCTTACACTGGCAATCGCTACTTTGTTGTGATTGGTAACATGTTTTCCATTTGACTTTCTCCATGCCTTTATTTTATATTTTAGCTTCTACTTTTTTGTTCTTTGACATTTCTACATTTCTGTAAGTTTATTATTTGTTTTGCACTTTAAGTGTGGGGGAAGGTGACATCACAGTGATGTAACTTTGCGCCAAAAGCATTCGCAGGCTATTTATTGGGGGTTTGGACACTATGAGGCATCTAGAGAAAGGTCCTAATATGTGACTGAAACACTGATTTTGCACAATAAAGAATTCTTTATCAAGTCCTGTGCAGTACTGAGCCTTTTTGGTTATTCTGTACTGTACAATTCTGTACCCAGCACCCAGGCATTTTTTGTTTTTCAGAGTGTGCCCTCCCTCTCTTATGGTGTATATATATATATATATACACACACACACACACACACACACACAGAAACATGGCTAAGCCAAAAAATGGTGGACTAAATGATCCCCTTCTCTATACATATTGGGCAGCCTTAGCCATGAATGTGTTTGTGAGGCTAGACAGTGTATGGCTTAATGTAACTTACTTATATTATAACAGCAATGTGTAATTTCCTACTTGGACTCCTGTTGAATGGATTGTGTGACATTTTGAAAAATTCTCCATATGTCCAGAAACCAAATTTGGGGTGGCAGTTCATTTTTCAAATATATCTATTTTCAGAGGGTCAGTTGCCCAATTCTTCCAGATTTAACTCACTAGCTAGCACTTGAAGTTGACTTGCTACCTGGTCTCCTCTAAGGAAATGCTCAGCAACCCAACTTCCTTAGCCCTCCATACTGAGCAAGACCAAGACCTTTGGGTGCCTGTACCACTGGAAGTAGTGTAAAAAAAAAAAAAGTGTCGTGGGAGAAAGCTTTAACCCTGGGGATGACATAGATATAATTTTCAACATCCCTTTCAATCAGTATTCCTTTAATTAAAGATGCATACTGACTATTATGCATTTATTATTATTACTACAGGAAGTATTTGACAAGAGTAACCTGTAAAACCACAGTGCATTGCCAAAAATGTAAATACAACTAGTCTACTATATTAAACATGTTACTTTAATGCAATAACTATGACATATCCAAACCACCAAGTTCCCAGAGTGCCTTAGCTCCAGGTGTCACAGCCTTTGGACAGTTTTGCAGTCCATACACAACAATATTGCAATCTCTTAAAAAGTCATAGAAATGTGTGTGCATGTGAGTACATATAATCAGTAACTGGACACTGCCAGGGAAGGAGCTGTGACTTTGTTAAACTTAATTTTGCCTCTTACCTCTCAGGTTCATACCCTGCCTGCAGCCGGGTGGCGCTGTACCTCTGCGCTGCGGTCTCATGCCCATGGAGATGGCCGCTGTGTATAGGGGAGCAGCCGTTGATCATTGAGCGCCTATGTGAATTGTGAGATGGTGAAATTGGGGGTTCCTTCACATCACCTACTATAAGGCGGTAGTCATAGTGTCCTTGCTGGGCATCTCCCTCATACCTGTACCCATCCATACCCAGTGACAAAAACACAATCACTGATGAGAATTGCTGTAGAAGAGGTTACTGGGAGTCACTTGCACATCCTAAGACGCTTTCAATAAATCAATCTTGCAAACGCCTTGCAAAGTGCTGTTACCAAGTTGCAAAACAGGTTTCCCACAGTGCTGAACTCATTCACAGCAGAGAGTTAGCTTGGATCTCTGAGCTGTACAGTTTCTCTATCTGTCAAAGAGGATCTGAGTATTTAACATCCAGATAGCTAGGGAATTTGCACACTTGCAGATTCCCTGCCCCCTTTCTCCCTGCGTGCATCTGTCTCCAGGAGCTGTCTCCACCCAGAGGACAGATTGTGAGAGTTGCACAGGGGACCAGAGAGTGTCCTGCCTCCTTTGGGTACCTTTATCACAGGACCCAGGCCTCGCAACTTCTGCTGATGTTTGCTGTATAGTGCTTGTTGCTTAACTTGTGTACAATATTTAAAAACAGGCACAGCTGATATGCATATTTGGCTTTTCTAAAGACATTCTGTTGCTGGGAAAGTGCTCATTGTTGCAATGCTTTGCTAAAAATAAGAATTCACTATGTCAGTATTAATGCTTCTGTATTTATATATAAGCTCTTACACATGCAAAGATGGTAAATTACAGCATCAGGTGCAGTATCAGAAATGACTGTGTAGCATATAACATGTAATGGAAGAGATTAATAGATTCAAAGGTAAACATATCCCATTGGAGCAATTGAATGTTCCAAGCAAGTTGTAACAAGTTCCAAGCAAATTTAGATTTACCATAAATGTTACTGAGTTAAAACACTATTGAAAAGCATGTTTCATGCAGTAGGCCTGGCTAGTGGAACAATGTGGCTTCAGCTGTAGATTTGCTATTGCTAAATCTTTACCCTCTGCTCAAAACAATTCAGAACCCCTATTTTCATGTGACTGTCCATCTGAAGACAGCAATCTTCTTTTAGCATTCCTGCTCTCAAATAAAAGTGTGCGTTAGTAGTTATATTGTTATATTCAGTTTGGTATTAAAGGAACAGGAACATCAAAAAATGAAAGTATAAGTAAATAAAATATATTGTACTAGGTTGCCCTAGGCAACACGGTCGGCCGACTCGGCGGGGCGATTAGATCGGTCATTGCCTCCGCCGCTAATGACAAGCGGCGGAGGCAATGACAAAGTAGCACTAGGGGTAGGCAGGAGCTGCCTGGCGCCCCCTCAATCGTTGCGCCCTAGGCAGCTGCCTCTTCTGCCTACCCCTAGTTCCGGCCCTGAAAAGTAGTGTGTTTTCTTCAGCAACACTACTAAAGTTAATAGAAAGAAGCTGTTGTGTAGCTGTGGGGAAACCAATTTAAGATGAAAAAGGAGAAAAGGCATAGGTTTCATAGCAGATAAGTTCTATAGAATACAATGGTTTCTGCGGTGCTTTTTCTTTATATGCTACATAACCTGTGCAATTTAGCCCTATTTAACCTTGAATGGCTGCTCCCAATTGCTACACAGCAGCTTATTTATATCTACTATTGTAGGGTTTCTCAGGCAAACACACAACTTTTCCCAGCACTGGGCAACAGTACTTAATATTTAAAAGTTACTTTGATACACCTTCATTTTCATGTTACTGTTCCTTTAAACATGATTCTAAGTAAAACAACATTATGTTCAGGGTCAGACTGGGGGTACAGGGCTTACCGGGGCTGCCGCCCCAGGGGCCCCCACCACATACTCAACATCCTCCCCTGTGTGTGTGTGCGTATCTCCCTAGGAAAGCTGGGGGCCGGGAATGTTGTGTCTCAAATTGTTTTTTAATCTTTTTCTTTTTTTTAAAAAACCTCTGTTTTCTACAAAAAGAGGAATGCTTATGGGGGTTCTGTTCAAAAAGCAGATCAATAAATTCTTTACAGTTTAGGTAATTGGAGATAAAATCAAGAGGATGGTGGGTAAATATAAGCAGTGTGCGGGGTATGCTCAGCAGTGCATCCATATACTGATTAAGTGGCAGACATTGTATGAGGAATTACTGCAGTCTGATTGGAAGAAACTGTATAATTCTCTCATATAAATATTATATATTGCTGAGTTGGCTTTAAGGGACTGCCCTTCCCCTATGGTACCCAATGCTCTCAGGAATATAAACTGCCCCAGGGTCCCGGGTAAGATGAGGGATGTCATTTGGCTCTGTTTCCATGGAAAGCTGTATGTCAGGCCAAATGTAAAATTTAAAGGCATAAATGAAAGGAACTGCCCCAGAGATGAGTGCCCAGGGGAGCTGGAGACAATGAGCCACTTTCTCTATGAGTGCCCCTTTAGTAGGAAAATCTGGGGGGAACTGGCAAAGGATTTAAAGTTGCCCCACCTGAAAGGTCAGTGCTATGCCCAGTTTGGTATATGGGAATTTCAAGCAGTCCAGAGACCTCAATAAAAACACTATCTTTGTTCTAAATGCTGTAGACATTTATCATCTTTGGATTGCAAGAAACTTGAAATCTGCAAAACAAGTTTTTCAGTCTATTGAATCTGTAAAGAGACTGATATGTAATGATTTGAAGGGGATAAATACCATACATTTTTACAATGCACTAAACCATGTAAAATAATGTAAAATAGAAGGAAGTGCTTTTATTTTGATACCTTTGGGTTTAAATATGTCCATAACTGCTTGAAAACTGTGCTCTACCCAGACCTTTTGCCAGCTTCCAGTTTAGACTGGTCAGTATGTGGCTGGGGCCACTGGCCCTGATAGACTTCAGTAACAGAGCTGCAGCTACTTGCTTTCAAAACATCTTTCTTTCTGCATAATTTCTCATTTTGAGGGAGGATGAATATTATAACTGAATATGAACTTTATATAAAGTGTCTCCTTTAAGAGATGTTTATGTGAAAGAGACAGGCACAGATTATTGGAAAGATACAGATTATTGGAAAAATATGGATTTGTCTTTTCTGTTTTAAGATTCATTTGATGTGAATTATTTGAATTGTTTTGTAATTTTGTTACAATTACAATTATTTTTTACAATTTTGAATTAAAAAAAATAAAAATCCTCCCCTGAGCGTGTGTAAGTGGCACGTCAGGGGAGGGACACGGGCAGCTAGGGGAGCGCTGTCAGGAATCGGGTCTGGGCTGCTTTGGCCCTCAGGTTTTTTTCACAGTGGTCCAGTCTGACCCTGATTATTCTGATCAAAGTTCCCCAGCTAACCATAGTCTGACAGCAGCAGACAGTTCCGGAACCCCAAAAGTGGACTGATTAAAATCTGTCCCAGCAGGGCCCTCCTGCTCGCAAATAGGGTGCGATCTCCCAAGCAATTCCAGGGTTTCTGTGACGCACAGAAAATGACAGCTTGAGCCAGCTCAAGATCTAGTTTGAGTTTATGTTGCCTTGGCTCCCCACTGAAAAGTCTAAAGTCGCCTACATGATTGCCCTGCTCTTTGAAAAACTCTTTCCTGGGTTCTCCCAATGTGGGAGCGTGATGATCATCTTGTCCATAAGGCTGCTGTTTTCCCTGCCGCAGGGACCACATCACCCCGCCACATCACTTGGGGGTTGCAGGTGGGTTCGGGTTGAGCTCTTCCGTTCACCCTCCCCGCCCACAACCTTAAATTGCCAGCTTCCTCTTCCAGCTTCTGTATTTATAGGCGTGCCCCGGCATGCCTCGCCCCTTTTGTGACATCATTGCGGGTCGGGTGCATGTCTATAAATAGAGGGGAGAAGCCGGGTTGGGTAGGGTTAGGCTTGGGAGCGGCGGGTTAGGGTTGGGTGCGGGTTGAGGTTTTCTTGACCCTCACATCACTAGGGGCTATAACCAAATAAGATCAAGTTGGCCTATGATAGGTCTATTTTGGCCAATCCAGATATTTTATTATCTTTTAATTGTTCAGATGTTGACAGGGGTACATGTAGCATCAGTAGGAACAAACAGGTTTTTGGTACGTCAGGTAGTGAGATTTCTCTTCCGTGTTTTGTCATTGCATACTTCCAAGATTCTAAAAGGGTTTTCAATGCAATTAAGAAGTATTGAGGAGTTTTACAGCAGGACCCTGTTTTGAAACCATTTGTAGGCTCTTTACTGGGTATTACTTATAAAAGAGGTAAGAGTATAGGCTCCTGCATCTCCTGTGGAAAATGGTCTTTCCATAATGGAGCTTTCTGGATAACAGGTTTTCAGATAACAGATCCCATACCTCTATTTCAAATACAGTAGGGATGCTTACAGACATTTAAATGGACCACATAAAATGATGTGTAAGTAGAAATACAGATATGAATAAGTACAGCATATACTGTATTAAACATCACATTTTACACTCTTTCCACTGTAAATTTATAAATAGGCCCCTTACATTTGAGTTGATGCAAGGATGTAACAGAGGGGGCCCTGGCCTTCCTGCAAGAAATTTTTTCTTAGGCCTTCCCTCCCCAGTAGATTCACGGGTGACCTGTAACACTCATAGTAGTAAACCTTATACCACCCTGAACCCAAATTCTTTTACATTAGTGTTTTTATAATAAAAATTTTAAAATGTGAATGTATAAATAATTTCCTTTAAGCCCCGCCTGTTCATTTACATAAATATTGTACTGACTCAGCTTGCAGCCATCCTTATCCTCTCCCATAATCCTTTGAATGTATTATAATCCCCTTACAAGAAAACATTAGGGAGAATAACAGGATCCTGTATAGATAGATAGATATAAAACTGTGTTAGTGTAGATATTTCTGTGGCTGAACACAGACCTGGATATGTTTTTCCTTTAATTACATGTTCACCACTGAAAAGATTTTATGGGATAAAAGATAAAACAATAATGTAACAAAATGAACACTATAAGGTGAGCCTGTCA
The DNA here is from genome assembly GCF_000004195.4 of Xenopus tropicalis. Classification (NCBI taxonomy): domain Eukaryota; kingdom Metazoa; phylum Chordata; class Amphibia; order Anura; family Pipidae; genus Xenopus; species Xenopus tropicalis. The sequence continues at coordinate 89,012,622 of NC_030679.2, read as the reverse complement.
TTTTCTAATTACAATATTATTTACTATGCTACATCTTTCCATGCTACTAACGCTCATGGTTATTTTTATATACTGCCAATATGAATTGGCACCTTTCCTTTTGGTTTTATGGGTAACAGTATTGTTTTATTTCAGCCAATTAAGTTTGGTATTTTTTTTACTAGTATGATACAAGTTGAGTAAAATCTTTAACATTTCACTTTTCACAGTTTAAGGTTAGTGCCCTCTCTCTTCATTCCAGAATCACTGTATTGTTTTTAGTGAGACATCCATCCCCAACATGCTGAGCCTCACAACCCAATATGCTTCTCTTCAGTACTCTGCCACATATTTTTTTTTTTTTAAATCTGTCCAATGTAAGTACATACTACTGCATGTAGAAATAATAAACATATATCTTTCCTTAGTTTTTATTTCTGAAGGTCTCTGTGGGCATAGTTTTCAAAACTGAAGACATAAGCAGTGCATAAAGTTTTTTAAGCACTTCTGATCTATTTTATGACCACACATAATTCAATTAATTTGCGTATAGATGAATTGATGATCCCTTGAGCTTGGGCAACATTATTAGTTGCAAGAATTAATATAATTGCTGTCATTTGATATTATGTCCATGATTAAAAGCACAAGCTACAGTAAATGTAGCTATTTATATCAAAATACTTACCAGGGCCCTGACATGCAAGGAGATTAGTCCCTTGCAATGATGCTCCTCTACTGCAGGCAACCACAGGTAGGTAGACAGTAAGCAATTATTCATGCAGGGTGGGTGCCTAACAAACTGGCACCCCCAATGATTTTCCTGTAAATCTTCTTTTAAGGAAAAGATGATCAAACTTACAATGAAAGGCTTGATAACTGGCTTTTCTAATAGAAGAATATTAGAGAAGATACTATCACATAATTACATGAATACAAGGGGTGGTATGGACATTCTTCTATAGGACATAGTGATGTAGTTATGGCCAATTTATCAGTAAAATTAAAAAATGGTTTGGTGTCTTTCTAGCCGAAACGGACAAATATAATTATTATTTGTTACACAATATAAACTGCAATAATTGATCTAGGGAGTAATCTGATTAGTTTTTCCCTCAAGGACTGAACCTGTTTGCTTTGTATGTTCTTCATTGTTCTTTCAGTCAGTATTTAATGGACTTCTGACTTTTCTTTGTTACAGCAGTGGCAACCTGGTCCAACTTCCAGATCTGTTGGTATAGGATCAGGTTTTGGTGGCCTTAACAATAGTCCAGGCCTGAACATCAGTCTACCTGGCATCATTTTAAGGAACAAAAAAGATAAAAAAAACCCTTGGGCAATAAGAAATACGCAGTAAAATACGTCAGTTCATTGTCACAACTAAAACATGCACCGGAGCAACATTTTAATGGAAAGTATCTATTTAGCAACCCATTATAGGCATTGAGAAATGATAAGAATTTTTTTATTGGTTATGCTGAATTACATATTTCTCCCTTGCTATCTTTACTAGATTTGCAAGCTATGGGCTATACTAACCTGTCTAAACAGGACAAAGCGGTAGCACAAAACATCAGATATGACCTTCTCATTGACCTTCTTAACATGACAGATGTGACAAAAGAATCACTGCAAAAATAATCAGCTTCAAACCCTCATCAGAAAATTAGTTGGCAATGCATCACACATTACCTTCCCATCTGTTCTAAAAAAAACAAACATCATTTTTCTGTACATTTCTTGCACAATCCTCTCATATTGTGGGAAAATCATTAAGAACTGTGATTTTTTTAAAGTTATTTAAGGACAGTAATGCTGAAATAGCCATTATATACTGTGTATTTTAATGGAAATAATTTTACAAAGCAGAAACTTTATTTGCAATAGGCAAAAGACACAAGGCAAGGTGCCTGAAAGGGAAACAACCTTCCAGTTTTACAGTGGTGTTTGGCAATAGTGGTGGCCAACGAATGCCCAAATAAATTGCCTCTAATGTTCATTGCCTCTAAATGACTGTGTTTAGTGGTATGTAATGTAGTCTGTTTATAAAATGTTAGATTATAGATGTAGATAGAGTCTGCACAGCTATGTATTTATATAAACTACAGTAGTGTTTCTCAAGTAAACACTTTTTTTTTTGTTTTACCAGTGCAGTAACAGTACATTATAATGCATACAAAACACTTTAATTTTGTGGTGTTCCTTTAAAAACTAGGGTTTTCTGAAAATTGGAAAAATGCAACCTAATATTATTCATTTTACTTTTCTTTTTGGCCAGTGACACACAAGGAGATTAGTGGCCCTGTGATTAATCTCCTTTAGTGGTGCGACTAATCTCCTCTGAATGCTTTTCTACAGGTGGTAATGTAAATCGCTGGTAGGAAAACATATGTGTCGCTTTAGCCCAAAGTCGCCCAAAGTTTCCTCAGGAGGCAAATGCAGGTGACTTTAGAAACCCAAAGTGACACGCGTTTTCCTATCGGTGATTTACATACTCACTGGTAGGAAAGCATTCAGAGGAGATTAGTTGTCACCACTGGAGGCGGTTAATCATGGGGAGACTAATCTCCTTGTGTGTCCTTGGCCTTAACAGGGCAGTAGACAGCAAGCCATTTATTATTACTGTGGCAAAGTAGCATAAATATAGCAATGCCTCTTAGTCCATCACATCAATATACTGCCCACAGCCTGGACATTACAGCTAACCTGGTAAGCTCTATACACAGGCCCGGATTTGTGGCAAGGCCACAAAGGCCCGGGCCTAGGGCGGCACAAACATATGGGGCAAATTTTCAAATTTTCCTCCCATACGGAGCATTGGGGACCTCTCCCCACTGCTCTGTATGGGAGTTTTAACTTTGGTGCACGCGCGGCGGGGGGGATAGGGGGGCGCCGAATGGGGGTGGCCTTGGCACGCCCCATGTAGAAATCCGGCGCTGTCTATACAGCTTTAGACACAAATTTGATTTCTGTGTAGACCGTGGCTATAACTACCTAAATAATATTTAGCAAGTGTTATTTCTATGGGGAACCACCACAAATAACTTATGAGTCAATTCTGGAATAAGTGCTGGAATGAGATCGTTAATAGTCTGCTTCTGACTTCTTCTACAAGTTTTTCTTGAAGAGTCAGAGCCAGCAGCAGGGCCAGAACCTGCGGCAGAAGAGGCACACGCCTAGGGCGCAACAGTGGGGAGGGCACTAGGCACGTACCTCTTCCATTGCTTGCTCCTAGTCTGTGCACTTGACCCCCCACTACCCCCTAATCATTTTATATCCTCCGTTTTATATCCTACGTCACCAGCACACATGCGCATGTGGGACAGCTTCGATATGAGGTGGCTGGTACTGGCCAGCAGAATGGGACAAACTTCAATTACATCTACAAATAACTCCAAAAACTATTTAAAACTTTCAATTAATGTATATTAAAAGTTTCTTCATTGTCATTCATTTTTGTTATAAATAGGAATAGAAGATTGGTGCTGGTTCTAAGAAAATTATTTTCTTCTTCTTTGTGTTTATAGGTAAAGGAATGAAACATGTTCAGCTATGAGGCGTTTCCCCTTAAATACTTTAGATATTTCTGAGTTGGTTTTAACAATATATCTGCAATAAAAATTTTTTTGATGAAACATTGAAGGGTGTGCTGGCCACAGATGATTATTTTCTATGCATACATAATTTTGGCTAAGCACCCCGCAGAATATTGAGCCTTGGAGTGCGGACACCATTTGGATTGATATATATATATATATATATATATATATAAACTTTCTCAGCACTACTGAAATATAAAATGGCATTGAGGGAAAATACCTGCACTCAGTTGAAAACAGAACAAATTTGGTCAGTGTTTGTACAAACATGCATAAGCCGATGCTCCCCTTCAAGGCAGTGCCCATCGCGTCAGTCCTAAACTAGTTTAAAAGCAATGCATCCACACCTTGCTATTTAACCCTCTCAAATCCTGAGGTATTGGGAAGTCCTTAAAGGGGTGGGAATTATGGAAGAGCTAACGTTAATGGAGTAACCACCTCCATATACTATATACACATTCAATGGTAATGTCGCTCATCCTACAGTGCAAGGGACAGGTTTGGGTGCGTGAGACCTGATTAAACTATATACATCTAAACTTTCTCAGCACTCCTAAAATATGAAATGGCATAATTGCATGTGAAAAAAAAAATTAATTAACAACTGTACAGGCATCGTGGGAAAATACCTGCAATTAGTTGAAAACAGGAAAAATTTGGTTACATGTACAAACATGCATAAGCCTGCGCGCCCCGTCAAGGCAGTGCCCATCGCGTCAGTCCTAAACTAGTTTAAAAGCGATGCATCCACTCCTATGACACTACGTTGACTGTGAATGGTATAATAAGGAAATGATAGACTTGTGTAGACGTGCTGAATGACACTGCCTGGAATTAGACAACTTGTTATCTACAAGAATCCCCAGATCTTTCTCAATGAAGGTTCCCCCTAACACACTACCATATAGTGTATAACTCACATTTATATTATTTCTGCCAAATTGCATAACTTTGCACTTTTCAACACTGAACCTCATTTTTCATTTTGCTGCCCAGTTTTCCAATTTTGCCAAATCTCTCTGCAAAGTGGCAGCATCCTGCATGGAACTTAAAGTTTTGAAAGTGATCCCTTGCTTCAACCTGGAATGTGGGAGTGCCATTCCCCTGCAGGCCTTTAAGCACCCTAGAACCCTGCAGCAAACTGCACATTTAGTGCCAATGATGAAGTTGCTGGAAGTGGTAGCACAATAGCTGGAGAAAGTTGCATAGACATCCCTAATATAAATCTGTAAGTTGCAAAGGGAATTCTTTATTTGAAGCTATAGGTCACCCCCTAAAGTTATCTTTGTGTATACTTTATTTTTTCTAATGTGCTAATTGTATGTTTACTCTGTCTTTCTGCTACCAATGCAACTTGTAGAGTTAATATGCACAGATGAAACTGCACATACACCTTTATACAAAAGCATACACTCGTCACATTTTTAAATGAGAGACAGCATGTAAAGGCCTAGCACTAATATGTGCCTAGTTCTTGCTAGCAAAACCACCAGGACTATTATACTGTATACATTAATCAGGGCACCTTGAATTTTCTGTAGTAAGAAGGGAACTCTTAAAAAAAGCAGAAGGACTACATACACCCAAAGGACTACATATACATACAGTAGGAGTAATGCTATAATTACAGAACAATATGGCATGTTTTTAACCCACAATTCCAGCATAGGTAGAACAGAGTAGCACAAAGTGCAATTATGTGGAAGTTTATGGAGATGCTAGAGTCTTCTTCTTTTGAGCGTTAATGATTTGCATTGATTCATGTAACATCTTTATTCATTTTTATGTGACCACAACTGCACTTGCAGATGTAAATGAGCCATATTATGTGCAACTAATTTTAAAGTATCTGCTTTTTTATATTCATCAAACAATCTGCTCAAGCAGAAGAAGAAAATGAAGACATACAGTACAACTGTATTGGAAGGAGATTCCTGAAACATATGCACTAATACTGTTGTTTGCAGAGAAAATCATATCCTTTAAAAGGCAACATATTGCAGAACAGGTATGGGATCCATTATCCGGAAACCCTTTATTCAAAAAGTTTTGAATTATAGAAAGGCCATCTCCCATAGACTCCATTATAAGAACATAATTCTAATTTTTTAAATGAGTTCCTTTTTCTCTGTAATAATAAAACAGTACCTTGTACTTGATCCCAACTAAGGAATAATTAATCCTTATTGGAAGCAAAACAATCCTACTTTAAATGATGTTTTAATGGTTTTTATAGTAGATGTAAGGTAGGAGATCCAAATTACAGAAAGATCCCTTATCCGGAAAGCCCTGGGTCCCGAGCATTTTGGATAACAGGTCCCATACCTGTATATTATACAGTTGTCTACTGGCAATACTCCTTAATACTGAAATCTGCCCCTGTATGACAACCTTTGGAATGCCACATTACAATGTACAAAAAGCATGTTTTTTCTTGCTTATTTTCAGTAGTTACATACTTTGCAGCCACATGGTCTGCTCCAACCTGTAGTTTACACTACTGGTTACATTGATAGATAACTAGGTACTTTATCAATTTAAAAGTTCATGATGGTGGGCCTTAAGCAATAAAATATATGTTACGTGAGCTTACATATTTTGGCCAAAGTGTGGTACTAACACCTCATTTTTTGTAAAAATTATTTTTAAAGGCAAACTAAGCGCTGGCAAACTTTCTTTCTCTTTGTGTATAATTAATGGCTTTTTATCGTTTATAGCAGCTGGTCAACTCCAGATTGTGGGTTAGACCGAGCGCTGGCACAATAGTGTGTTTCTAGCAGCTGGTCAACACTACAGCGTGGGTTAGACCGAGCGCTGGCGATTTCTTTCTGTGTTTTGTGTACAAAATATATGTTAATGCTGGGATAGAAATTGTGTACACAATACAGTGTTTTTACTTTAGTGAAGTCACCCTCACTAAGATGGATATAAAGGGTCAGATTTACCAAAATGTGAGATTAGAGTTCAGTTCATTCCCATGGGACTTTTAGATGTGCATTTATCAAATGGTGATCTCTAATTTTTACCCATTGATAAATATGCTTTCAAAACAATCATAGTAATTGTAGTAGTAAGTAAGTAAATAAATGGGTGCATTTTTCTGTGGTGAGCTCATTTTGATAAATCTGCCCCTAGGATTTTCATATTTAGCTAAATGGTCCCAAAATGAATAGAAATATGCTATAAAAATTGCTAGGTACTCAATTCGGTAGCTTCTGGCTCAGTTGTATATGTCAGGGCTACATATATCAGATAGTTAAAATATAATGGCTTTTTCAAGAAAGGGCATATGCAGCAATGGCTACTAAATAAACAGGTTCAAGGAGCAATCCTATTGTCAGGTCAGAAACTGGGTGGGCTATGCTTCCGTCAAGCCTACATTTCTCTTTCCTTTTTGCCCAATAGCTTTGCCTTCTTCATACAGATTAGTAAATACAATCACTACAGGCTGTAAAAAACACTATTGTAAAAACATTGTAAAAAACACTATTACAAAGTATGATAATAATCACTATGTGCAATTGCAGCAAATAAAAGAAAATACAATACCCTAAAGAAGAGACTGAAGGGTATGAGGAACCAGTGATGTAGGTTGGAACCTATGGATTCAGCTTGGCGTGCCCACACACTCTTGCCACCCCTAATCACCCAATCACACCACAATCATAGTCATTTGCACCATTCTACTACCTAGAATGGTGTTGGCCTATTCACAATGCAATGTTTTCCCTGCTGTGCTGATTGATTTAATTTGTGTAGCTAAACCCATGACATAGTAAGCAGGATGTAAAAAAGATATCACGTTAGTCTATGACTGACTATTGATTGTTTCTGTTTGATCGTCTGTTGGGTTCTGCAATACACAAAAGTAAAGCCTGGCACAACAAATCCAAGCTGACAGCTGCCAATAACAGTTTTATGTATATATAACAGCACAATACAACCACGTGTAACCTTCTGTTAATTGAAAAAGGAATGAAATTCAATTTTTGTGATCAAATGAATGCCATGTGAGACATATGATTTGCACATTTAAAAAAGAAACCTTACAGTGAAAATATATTCCCCAAATCCTATTTATTGACACTAATGCAGCGTTCCAAAAAACATGCCTTCCCCACTTAGCCAGTAAGCACTGGAGGAAACACCCAAATGTTTCACCTGCCATTCATAATATTATCAGATAGCATCCTTAAGTATTTCTCTACTTTTCAGTTGTCAATTATATGTTTTATATATGCAAAAACATATTGTGTTCAGAATCAAGCTCCTTATTAAGAGTAGAGTACCCCCTGGTGTCAGAGTTCATAATTACAGAGGAGTTCTGAATACTTATATTAGTCTTGGTATTGTCAGTAATACAGTAAAATACAAAACGGAAACACAATGACTATTTTTAATAACATCATTAATTTAATTTAAGGCAGGGGTGACCTGTAACCCTCCAGATTTCTGTAACTGCTAAAAGGTTCTGAAAGTTCTGGGAGTGCTGTGCACTACTGTTTGAAAGAAGAGGGAAAGCAGTAGATTGCCCACCCCTGATTTCAATATAAAAGCCATGCAGAAGATATAGAGACACAGATTTATACAGTTCTGAAACAAGATACAAGATTCCCATTGGAATATAAGGTAAACAGTTTCAATACCTGGCCTAGCCTGTGGCATATTCTCATTCTACCTTCATTTAGTCCCTTGTGGAAAGCAATTACCTTATGACATACTATGGAAACTTATTTCATTCAATGCTACCTGCTTCTCAGGAGCTTCCCACAGCAAAGTAAACATTACATATATGCTGGTAAGTCACTGCATGTACCTTTTTATAGTTAAAACAGCACCTGATTTGGAATGGAAGGCAGGAAGGACTAAGTTGTACTGAGCACAACTATATGGAAGGGAAAAGAGTGTATTATGATCAAGTAGCCTCATTAGAGAGGGCCCGGCACACCCAGTCCCTCCTCCCCTGCCTCCCCTTTTTGCCCCTAAGCGGGGACTAAGGTACAGCAGACCCCGCGATCCAGGCCCCCCTGCTGCCCGGGCCCTTCCACGACCACAGGGTCTGCTGTATATATAGTTACATCACTGTCAATGAATCAAATTTGTTGCAAGTCAGTGACATCGAGGGGCACATTTACTAAGCAATTTTGAGATAAAGTTGGATTTTTTCTTACTTAATAATTTACGAATGGGTTTTCATCAGAACTAAATGTTTTCATTATTATTCCTGGAATAATTCTAGTTTTTCGAAAATAACTCCCATAATTTGTGATTTATTAATGTTTAGTTAACTTTTTTTTGTAAAAAAAAAAAATTCAGCAGGTTTGATCTGTCGAGTACCATTAAATCCTATGGAGGCTTAGAATAGTAGAGGAATGCAAAAGTTTGGGGACCCCTTGCCAATTTACATATTTAATTTTGTAAATACTACAGGAATCAGTATGTTAAAGAACATATTTGTAATTGCCAGAAGAATCAAGTAAACTCATCACTTTCACACTAGACACCAGAAATGACTCCAACCACCTGACAACTTTCAGTGCAATTGCATCCAATTTGGATGCTAGAATTCTGGTGAAGGTAGGATAGTTTGGTTTTAAGAAATGATGTAGGAGTTTCACATTTTACACCACTAGATGGCACAATTCTTTTAGGAACACAAAAGATAGCTCCTATAAAGTTTTAAATATAAATTTCAGTAAAAGTGGTTGTAATATATTACTGTATATTACAGAAATAGGCGGGTCATGTGCAGAATAGGATGTCTAATAAGTAAAAGAAATATAACAAACATATAAGGAAGATACAGTAAATTAAAAAGTTGCATAGATTAGGATATAACTATAACTAAAAAGTTAATATAAAGGTGAATATCTCTTTAAATAGCTCATACAGATGAGCCTTTGAGCTGCAAGTAGTTTGCTTTATCAGTTTTTAAGCTATGCATATGGTACCATGTTCAGGGAAATAAAGGTTATTTATTATTTTGGGCTGTATACAGTATATGGAAAGGAACAGATCAACATAATTATTCATTTAGCCTGTACAGCAGCAATCTATTCAGAGCAATCCTGCATGCGCTGCAACATTAATATGAAGAACGAAACATACTGCATAAATATCATTTCATAAAGTATAGCATAAATATTCATGGCAATATGCTGATGCACAACAAAAGCAACAAAAAAAACTTGACTTAGCTTTGTCAGTTACAACTGTTGTTTCCCTACCTCAATCATGAATGAAAATATTTAGCAGTTTATTGGTGTAAAGCAGTACTGGATGCTTAAAGACCAGATGTGGCAGCTTACACACAGGCCCCATTCTTAACACACAACAAGGCCACAGATAACAGCCATCACATAAGCTAACATGGACAGTGCTGGTTTATAGAAATTAGTCTGTTTGGTGGTTTGGATCCATTGCCGTCCTCCATCTGCTACACATACTCCCCTCATCAAAAAGAATATCACTGCACCCTCTCCTACTGTCTCACCCCAGTCGCTTTTAGTCTTTGATGGAAGATTTAAGCATGGAAGCAGGATTCGATTCCTTATTATGCACCTTGCCAGGATAGTATATGAGAGCACAAAAAACAGTGTACTTACCGGTCAGAAGGTTTTCAGATCAGATTCTACTTTTCTTAATACAGTCACTTGTAGCTTGATGCTGAAAGATTAGAAGATTAGAGGAGGATAACCAATTTGAAAGTTGCTACATCAAGAGGAAAACAAGTATTACTATTGTTATGAGAGCATTTTATTTTGAAGCACTGTACAATAAAAAATAGTGCCTAGACAACAATACATACAAACATGTGAAGATTCCTGATTTTGCCCCTCTTTAAAGTGATACTGACACCAAAAAATTTCTTTTAAATATATGAATCTACTTCCAAACCTACCTATAGATCATGTTGACTGTTTTTTTCTAAAAGTCCTGTTTCTCTACATAAATCCTACTGAAGATCCTGAACCCGACTGGCAACCCGACTGTAGCTTCTCAATCTGTCAAAAGGACAACGTCATAAACTGGGAGGATTCAGCTTGCCGTTTGCTTCAAAGAGTTCCCCCTCCATCACTCGCTCCTCGCATTGTGAACTAGATAGCAGGCAGGCTTGTCCCCCCCTCTCTGCTCTTCGCACAAAGAATTAAATAGCAGGCCAGCTTAAGCTCTCCAGTGCCTGTCTGCTTCTAAGGGCTCCCCATCCTCCTCCCAATTACACATAGACAACAGAGCTGAGCTTGTCACACACCGGCTGAAAGCAGAAGGGGCGTTGCAGGTTTGTGATTGGGCATATTTATTCACTTGGGTGGCATTTAAATTAAAACCCGGAAGAGGGGAACAAACATGGCCTCTTGGTTCATGTAAAACCAGTTCATCGTGCTCTCTGTCCAAGGTGCTGAATACAGTATTTAAACTCTATGGAAATATATTTGCTTTAGGGAACCATGCATGCCAATCTCACTGATGATTTTCCAAGACCCATTAATCTTTTTGAAGCAATAGAACAAATGTAACGTATCTTGCACGTACTTATTACAAACTAGTACAAACCTTCTTTTGAGGAATTTTGTTTTCCCATGCTACCAAGTCTAGGTTTTTTAATCTTGTCCACAGAAACTGTCAAATCCCCAGTTTTCTTCAAGGGATACTGTCATGATTTTTATGGTGTGCTTTTTATTTCTAAATGATACTGTTTACATAGAAAATAATTCAAACTACCATTTAATATTTTATTTTTGAACCAACAAATGTTTTGTTTTCAGCTGTAATATTGGTGTGTAGGCAGCCATCTCAGTGTATTGTGCCTGAGTCTGAGCTTTCAGAAAGATCCAGCACTTCACATTAAATCTGCTTTCAGATAACCCATTGTTTATCTTACTCCCATGTAACCAGAGGGGTCCCAAGCCTGACTTGGATTTCTTACTATTGAGTGCTATTCTGATATCTACCGGGAGCTGCTATTTTGCTACCTTCCCATTATTATGGGAAGCTGATCGGCTGCTTGGGGGGCGGGGGTGATATCACTCCAACTTGCAGCTCAGCAGTGTGACTGAAAATTATCAGAGCACTGGTCACATGGCTGTAGCACCCTGGGAAATGAAGAATATGGCTAGCCCCATGTGAAATTTCTAAATTAAATATTAAAAAATCTGTTTGCATTTTTGAAAAATGGATTTCAATGCAGGATTCTGCTGGAGAAGCTCGATTAACTGACGTGTTTTGAAAAAACCATGCTTTCCCATGACAGTATTCCTTTAACGTTTTTAGTTATCAGACACTGTAATCCGTGCTATTTTTTTTAATTTAGATCATTCTGGTAAACAAAATAAATGACAAATAACACACTATTCACTATGCAGCCACCAAAGGTTGATTCTTGCCATTGCATTATATAATTAATATATATCATACTAGTATTCTAGCAGCCACTTACTGATGTATCTGTGTATTTAGGAATAATTTTTTCATATGGGGGCATAACTGCTTCTAAAAACACATATTCATTGTTACCCTCAGTAAGTGGAACTATTATGTTTTTTTCCTGCATCTAAAGGGACCAATGGCAAGTGCTGTAGTTTTTCTCCCATCTGCACTATTATGTGTAGGCAGGGGACACAGAGAACACAGGAGAAATTAGAAATATTTCCAAGTACCTGATACGAGTATTGAGTCTGGACTCCAATGAATAACAAGACTGTGGCAAAATAATATCCCAAATAATATTACCTTTTATTTACTTATACAACCCCCCCCCCCCCCCCCCCAGTTACAAAGGTATGTAAGATATGACTGACTGGTCTTTGCCAATAAATTTATTTCCTGCTTCCTGTTTACCTTAACACCTGCATACAGTCTAGAAAAGCAGATTGCTTTTAAATGATGACTTGCCCCCCTCCGGAAAGTTTTCTCTGGGTGCCCATGTTTACTAACAAATGTTACTGTTATCTTTAATTCTGCACAATAACAGTTGGTTGTACGTCCTTCTGATAGAGATTGGTATTACCAAACAATGCAGACCACTGAGTGCAGTATATTGACCAAGACAGGAGTATAATCCTCTGAAATTGATTTAGCTAGAATACAGGTCATTACTCTAATGTGTATCTTGCAGACAAAGTTTATCAGAGTATACATATATTTCTGTCATTACAAATAGCCAGGCAGTGACGCAAAAAAAATATTCTTGCATTGGCAATAAATGCATAGATGTACATTTGTAATGAATGGTGACTTTTATGAAACTGATACAGCAGTATTGATCTAGATGTTCTCTGAGTCAGTGTTCATCCTATAACATCATTATTTGTGTTTGGCTTGCTCAGCCTTGCCTCTAAGTATCTAAGTCACAGTGACTTCCATTTTAAACAGGGACCAACAAGAGCTGCGTATTTTCATAAGCATGAAGGTACCGTTTTATCTTTGGGCAGCAATACCATATCAATCAAATTAGGTTGAATAGACATAAAGCTGAGCAGCAGACAATAAGTTACTAAACAATCTAAAACAATTGAGGAAATTCATAAAGTATGTAACTAGGCCTCTTGTAGTTGGGTGTGTTTTGTTTAAATTAGAGAAATAGTTATCAAACAATGAAATACACTTTACAAGGAAATTTGTAGGTCATATCCTTTCATTGTTGTGAATTATAGAAAAAGTACTGTAAAGCTTCAACAGATGTAAAGCATGATTCAGAAAATAGTCTATGTATCCTACTTGAAATAGCATACTAAGCATAATGTATCTAGCAGTACGTTACAATCCTTCTGCACTTGTTTTGGCTTTTGTCATAAATTTTCTGCTTACTTGCAGATGTATATATGTAAAGCCATCAGCTAGTGCTAGAAAATGATTTCAACATGTTGGCTATTATACTGCAAATGATTGAAGATATCATTGTTAAAGCATGAAGAGATATTTTATGTTGGACTTGACTGATAATCCTTTAAAAAAAATTATTTATGCAATGTCTTTAAAAGAACATGAAACTTTCAAAAGTCTACCTTCACGCTCTGCTTATCTTTGATGTTTAAAGGGTTACAGTCATGATTTTTATGGTATACTTTTTATTTCTAAACTACACTGTTTACATAGCAAATAATTATGTTGGGTTGAAAAACCCAACCTACTGTTCTTCGACTTCAGCTTATCCTTCTGCTTCTTCTTATTCTTAGCACCCCCCATTTTCTAAACGCTACTCCTCCTACAGTTTTAGGGGTACAACACCCAAACTGGCCACACTTCTTTGCCCTATAGCGGAGCAGGTTGCTTGTGCTTTTCTAAGCGATCCCGCCCCCTGTCTTTTTGTGGCGCTGCACCGAACACCTCAATTGTTCCACTGACTTTGATAGGGAAGAGTTTTAAACTGCCAGTTTTAAACTCCCCCAAACTTGAATAACATAATAATGGGGTTACCCCGAATGAAACAGCGACATTTGTTGGATGACCTCAAAGTGGGAGGGGCCAACAACAACCAATCAAATTTCACCCCTTGACTTTTATGGGGAAATTGAAACTGCTGCCAATCTTATAACTTTGAGGCTTCACTCCCCAAACTTGAATCAAAAGCTTGAATGAAAATATGATGATTGTTGGATGCCCAAAAGTGGGTGGAGCTGTGAACAGCCAATCAGATTTTACCTGTTGACTTGGCAGAAATTCAACCTGCTGCCAATCTTACAGCTTTGAGGCTTGAATCACCTAGTCATGGGGTCAGCTTGAATGAAAATATGATGATTGTTGGATTCCCAAAAGTGGGAAATTCAACCTGCTGCCATTCTCACAGGCTCCCCAAACTTTGCAGAGTTAGGCACCAGGTAACTGCTGTTCAAGGTTAGAAAAAGTGGGTGGAGCCACCAAGGCCAATCAGATTTTACCTATTGACTTTCAATGGGGAAATTCAACCTGCTGCCATTCTCACAGTATTAACCCCAGGGTCCCCAAACTCTTCACAGTTGGTCAATAGGGGACTGCAGTTATAGTTTTGAAAAGTGAGCAGAGCCACCAACAGCCAATCATATTTCACCTATAGAATTTTATTGGTTTGATGCCAGGGTGAGTCTGGAGGGCAAAGTAAAGTGAATGGTATGGTCCAATCTTTAGTTACAGGGGGTCATGAAACTGTATCATTATCACCCCCTCATCCCCTTAAAGTGGTATGGTCCAACCCACCCTCAAACAAAATGGTACTGTCCAAACCCCCCCAACAAAATGGTATGGTCCAACCCCCCAACAAAATGCTACGGTCCAACCCCCCTCCAACAAAAATTTCATTCAGTGACTTCATGTTTTTCAACCCAACATGAAGTTTGTTCTCAAACTTCCCTTTCTAGTTCACTCTACCATTTAAAAAAATTTTCTTGAACCAACAAATGTATTTTTTTTCTAGTAACCTTTTGTACCTCCTACTCCTATGTAACTGGTGGATTCCCAAGCTGGATTGTGTTTTTGAAACAGATTTTAATGCAGATGCTGCTGGAGAAGATCCAGTAACTGATGTATTTTGAAAAAAACATGTTTTCCCATGACCGTATTCCATTAAGCATTCCATTATATTTGGGTTAAGGAATGCCCCTGCACTAACCTCCTACTCATTTAGGTTCATGATGCTTTTGCCAACTGGTGGATATTGACTCATGGGTAATGACTGTGCAACAGTCCATGCAAGTACAGACTATGAACTAGATCTGGGCAAACAATGGTCTAAAGGTGGTCATACATGGGCCGATATTAGTCCTTTAGACCCTGAGGCCAAACAATCAAATTAGCCCAATATTGCCCAACCATAGGTGGCCATATTGGGAGAGGATCTGCTCGCTTGGGACCTCGCCAAATGAGCGGATCTTACAGTGTATGGCTGCGTAGTCACTCATCTCTGTTCAGAATATAAATTACATTCACCAGTCACATTTCTTTTTTAAGGCAGGAAATATGAAGATTGTTTTAACACTAGAAGACCATTAAGTAATTTAAAGAGTTGAAAAAGGAGAAATGGATTTTTGTTTTGAAGTCTGCCTTGCTGCTGAAAGACAAAATAAAGAAGGAAATATTATTACATTCATTTACCAATTGGCCAGGTGCAAGTGGCAGATCACAGCACTGACAGGCAGTGGGGTGTCCTACTACATCTTGAGGATGCCATCACTTGAAAAATGTGACGTTACTAAAAAAAAGCAAGTTTATGGGCTGTGCTGAGAGCAAAGTGACAACTTTTATATAATATGAAATCTATTCATCCCTTCTTGCCATATGTTCTAGAAGTGTCCGTGAAGATGCCAGTAATTGTGAGTCCTGTCACAGAAATGATGATTTACTGGTGGTTAATGGGACCTGTGGTTAACTTTACCAGGGCACTAGACAAACTGGGAACATAGGCAGGGATTGACTTAAATGATGATGTTCAATCGATCTTGTAACTTTATACCCTGATGGCATAAGAGACCAACCTGGAAGTGTGCAGTGTGTAGTTTATTCTGTTGTACCCAGACAGCATTATGAGTCAGTAATAAACTTTATTTCACATATTAGGAAAATGAAATTTTAATTTAAAAATAGTAAGTGCTGAAAGGTTAGTATTAATATTTATACATATAAAAACACATACAGTATGAAAAAGTTATGATACATTCATAACAAACAAACACAAATATTCTTACAGTAAATTCAGTTGGTATTTATATAAAGACTTTTTATGTGGTGGGTATGTACCCTGGATGATCAGTTAAACATTTGGTACACATTGCAGTACACTTAGCATCAATCAAGTATGTACAGTGCATCTTTCCCCAGGGAGGCACCATTTCTTTTTATTACACAAAAAGTGACATAACACATGAGGTTATTATGGATTGCATAGTTTCTAAAAGAGAGCAGTTGTTGCCTGGACAACTCTAAGCAGTTAATATTGGAGGGGATGGATTCCCTATTTAATTAACAAGCCTACTGACATTTACTTCAGGCCTTTGACTATGGGCCTCTTGAAGTAAATATCAAGATAGAGACTCAACCCAAGCTGGTTTAGTTTCTGAACCTCATTGTACATAGAAAGGTTATTCTGATATTAGTATTAGTTTTAATAATGATAGAGGGGATGTAAGCTATCAAAAGTCATGGGAGACCCACAACTGTTATAATGTCTTTGCAATCCACAATCGTTAACTGTAGCCAGTGGGACAGAGGAATATATAGAAGGTATAGTGATGCCATGCTGAGCAGGATGTGGCACAGACTGGAGAGTCCTGGGGACTGCGATAGACACTCCATCTAAAGTGGCAACAGCTACATTTAGTCTGAAATCAGCAGAAGATGCAGAATTGGCAGTTAATGGTGCAGCTATTGAAGCCAAAGAACATCCTGAAATAAAACAGAAACATACTGTACCTTTGAAACTCTGCTCAAAACATTTTGCTCAGATCAATTTGGCTAAAACTGTTATCATCATCGCCTCCTTTACAAAGTCAAATAATGACTACTTTGCAGAAATTGTACTGACATGCCAAAGCTAGCAATCATGAGCACTGTGGGCATTTCCAAACAAGATTTGGAATAATATACAGTTATTGATATGGAAGCTCCATGTGCAGCCAGCTACTTTTATAACATTTCCTCAATAGCATACATTGTGTTCAACCATTTTTATTTCATCCTAAATTAGCCTAGCCTAGTTATACCAGTATTAATGACTGAACACAAGTTAGTCAGTTAAAGGGACCCTTGTCAAAATCAGAGTGACACTATAAATATGTCATGTAAATCATGTTTCTGCATTATTTGGGATTTTTTTTTAACAAAATTCAAAGTAAGAATCTTGCCTCGAGCAGCACTTTGCCAGGGGCAGCAAACTGCCACCTCTGCTTTTCTGTGTTTATTTTAATTTGAAATGTTGCTCTGTCAGCATATGTTACTCATTCGCTGTCACTGTACTAGATGTACTAGATATCCCACCCCTCACCTGGCCCTAACACAAGAGAGATAAGCATGTGGGCGAGGGATGAGGCTGAGTCTGTGGTCTCAAGTGGCAGGGAGTGCAGGATCAACATTTATGCAGTTTCAACCAACATTGATTGCCACATTGACCATTTTAGGCCTATGGCACACAGGCAGATAGTAGTTGCTACTACTTTGTCAACACATAGAATTATTATGGCACTGTAGGGTAGCATGTTATCTTGAGAAACAATAAGACCTATACCTTGACTGGGCTAGCAGCTACATCATCCTATGGGGATTCATGCAGAGAGTGTTGTAATGTTTGATCTGAAATTGACTGACAGCATCCTCATGTGAACAACAATGTAATCTAAGGCTAATGGGTCTTTAAATCACTTTTGAACTGCTTTAGGCAGGCACTTAGGTGTTTTAGGCCCAATTGCAGAGGCGTAGATTCATGAACACTGCAAAAAATTCCTGAACTCTCTTACATTTTCGGCTTGCTTGTAAACAGGGTTTTTTTTTTTAAAAAAAAAACACAAATCTTTTTTTTAACAAGGGGGGTTTTGCCAAAAATATATATATATTTTAATAAAACAGAAGCAAATCAATGCTATTGATGGCACCTGAGACTTGAGGCTTAATTCTGCCCTTTAGTATGCAATGGCCCTAAGGATCTGTACTGACAAGCTTTTGCAGTTTTTTTGCATATTTGTACATGTTCCTTTTTTTAAAAAAAATATTAATGCAAAGTAAACCAGCATGCACAAATAATGTCCCCTGGTGCACTTTACTATGAGGCATTATAAACTTATAGACTATGCTGGGGTAAATAAAATGGGAAATTACATTAGATAGTGTGGGAGAAAAATGGGTGTTTTTGTATTAAAAGGCAGCAATAGTATAGTACAGACGCACACACACTGAGGTGTCATTTAGAAAATTTCACTGTAGGGCAATTCAAATATTGATTGATCTTTCTTTGAGGTCTGTACCCACAAAACACAATTATTAGCTAGAGGTTGATTATAATGAATGTAGAGTTGTGTCTGCCTCTGTAAGCACTGCTCATTTTTTAACAGTTGTGGGTAAAGGTTAAAATGATTATTTATGAACACTAGAGACTGTATGGTGAATGCTTTCTTTTGAAAATCAATAAGCAATTTAAATGAACATTTAGATCTCACAAAAAAGATGTACTGAGAACTTTTGTTCTCATATGAAGAGTAAAGTAGGGGTATAGAATAGTAATGTGCCTAATAAGAGGGAGACATATATTTTGAAAGTGCGAGGAATCAAATAATGTACCCAGTTTCTAAAAAAAACAGGCCAGTCCCTAGTCAATGGATAACCTTGTCATGCCATAATGGCCTTATGATCTCTCTTGTGGGACAGTGATACATTTTTCACTTAGACTCACATACTTATTATGTATGCGATACATACACTTGAACATTATCAAGAATGTTAAACAGTAGTAAACGTAAATAGTAAAAAGAATAAAAATGTTGTAAAAAAAGTATGCTCTTTAACACTACAATATCTATATGTATTGTGTTCCTAATATTCTGAGGGGGATGTAAACTGCATGTATCAGTATTGTCAGTATTGGACTGGGGCATCTGTAGGCCACGTGGCTGCCATTCTGGGGCCCCTCACCCCTCCTCCCCTTATGCAACTCTGTTTTGTGTTGTGTCACATAGTTTTATTTACATTTGGGGTGGAATGCCAGAGACAAGTCAGGGCAGGGACTAGTTTGGCAGGGCCCAAAAGGATGGGGCCCACTCATTTGCTTACCAGTGTCCTGCTTGCCCAGTTTGACCTTGACCCCCGTCCTTGGTCTTTCTTTCCCAATTGATTTGGGAACCTTGCCATTTAATCACTCACAAAGGCATTTGAGGAAATTATAATAATTAATCAAACAGTTGTAGAAAGGTTTCATTTTAAACCACGGCTGGCTTAGCCAAGTTCATTTGTTATTTTTGCTGAGTTTATACATCATACTGCATTATAAGAATAAAGTTTGTAGCACAGTTATAGGGTGCATTCACAATCCCCCACACAATGTGCCAAAAAAGGATGCAATCGGCCATTGATTTGCACTTTACCCCTAGTGTGGGCTTTGTTTTTGAGTGCAGAGACCTACGGACTGCACCTAGAATCGAGTGTGGCCTGCGTTAGGCTATGCTCAATTATAAAGAGGCGAGCAGGGAGGGACACATAGGCATTTTCCCCACACATTGCTTCCCTGCCCCTAACTTGCATGTCATTTGCATGTGCAAGTTAGGAAGCAAAGGGAGGTGCAGCCAACCCTGGGGGTGCAAGTGCTGTTAAATTAGCACTAAAGGGTGTGCTCTTGAACTTGCATTCCCCAGGGATTTAAATGAACCCTAATATCTTTCCTCCAGTTTTGCATGGTGGCTTTGTGCAACTTAGCATTTACACTAGTGGAAAGGAAAGACCAATAGAAGGCAAGTAAATGTTATTCTGGTTTCCCTGTTGCTGCAATGGATCCTTTGCAATATGCTAATGTATAAATCTAACAATTGTAGTCTACCAACTGGTGCCATTCAGTTTTTGCCTTAGGATATTTTTGAATATTAACCAGCAACATTAGGAACATATTTGATGTTAATGAGAAGTTTTGTGTTGTTTCCTAATTTCTTTTCCCACAAGGTACTCAAAATAGCCTCATATACATTCATTACTTTACTGTTATTCTTCTACTCCTGCTTTTTCACTTAATAGTTACATTTTATGTCTTAGAATTCTCTTACAAACAATATGTTCTTACTGGGTATTGATATTTCCAAAAATGAGCATAGAACTTTATCCAGTGCAGGTTGATAATCTGCTAAATTGAATCCTCTAGTTAATTACACTGCTCTGCATATGCAGTTCTCAATAGGTTTGCAGAATCTCCAACATTTGAGTGTCTTGGGAGATGTTAAATACTGTATCGCTGGCACAATAAACAATCTATTGTGTCTGTTACTATAATCAACTGTTTATAGTGTTAAATGTCATCAAGGTAGATCATACTCTAGGGGTCACTTTTACACTATATATAGCCCCAGTGTAATATTTGTTTGCTACAGTGACCAGTTTTAGACGCACAGGGAGTGCTATGGGTGCTGTTTTACTTTTGGAACTCAGTTTAATTCTGTACATATGCAAGAAATATGATATAAGTCATAAGACATCTTACATCTGTCTATTGATGTAACTAGAGCCCTATTATTCTGGGCGCAAAATTTGCAATGGGAACCCAACATCCCCCTTCCCACAACTGCACCACCACTCATCATCCGGCTTATCAAAACTTAGCATACAGCACACTGTGGTATCTCTTGCAGGGGCATGCCCTGGTGCAATAAAAAACCCAGGCCTCCCAGTAGTTCTGCCACTGCATCTAAGGTTGTCTACATCATGATACAAGCATAGGGTTTCATAGAGCCCAACATAAGAGCAGCCTTGGATGCAAATAGGGATGCTAAAATTAAGGAAAAAAATAAAATATAGTATAAAACAATGGGTACGTGGTGGAGGTAGATGTAAACATAAATAGCAATTGAAGAAGTGCAAAGCCTCAATGTGACACTTACAGTTTTGACCTGTGGATTGGCATGTTCATTGCAGATGCATTGCATGTTCCAATATTGCAGTGCTGTCCATCTTATTACATTTAGTGGGCCAGTTTAATCTCATATCATTATTTTAAATGAATCCATTCCTTCAACATGCTATGTCATATAGTGAAGTCTATAGCGCCTCCGATTAGACTAAGGGCCATATGAAATCCTTTGGAGCGCTTCCAGTTGAACTGCCTCGTTCTATTGTGAGTAATCTCTTCTACTTTATGTCTTGTTAATCCTAAAGTCACATCCAAATCCCAGTGGACTCTAGAGAGCTTGGAATCCTTACATATATCCTGCCTTGTAGTCCATGTACAGAAAGGATCATCTTCAACTTTAGCTTCACCTTCCTTATTATTTTTTATCCACCTTGTATCCTTTAACGCTTTAAACTAAAGCTCACCAGAGAATTAGTCTAGAAATGCTTTGGACTTAAGGACTAGCCTTAGGACACCACAACCATTTAGCAGTGAAGATCTGTGCCTCCTGATATTCCCATAGTAACCCCACCTGCTTTCTGATTAACAATACATGCTATGGGCTGCTGTTATTTTATATATTTTATATTTTATTTTATTTATACAACATTAATTATTCAAGGCTGGTTCGTAATTAAAGCAAGCATAGAAAGGAATGTATTTTGCATCATAATCATCACAGTAGCATCATTGTCTGACAAAGGACAAATGTAACGTTAATTCATTATATTTTCATTATTTCCTCATAACCCTTAAGCTCGGAAAACACTATGTGCTAACACTCAAAAGATGGCCTAACAAGATCCAAGATGGCAACATGCTGTGGAAAACTCTAAAGGTCTGGATCATTACAGTTATAGGGCTGCTATTACAGCTGTCAGCATGTTCCTAATAATCTCTCATTAATCACTGCACTTTTATTTACATGTCATAAACAATAGCCTACCAGTTCTACCACTTGCCAAAATGACCACTTTCACTTTGCTCTTACCTTTTGTTGAGGCTTTGCCAGGAATTGTAGGAGAAACATGGGATGGAATCTGATCAGACATGCATAGGTGGTGCTGAGATGTTGGTATCGACTGAAAAAGAAACAATGAAATCATGATGCTTGCAAATGACAAACTTTTGTTAAACTCAGCCTCACTCTTAGATGGTGCAAAATCTTTTTAGGGTGGTTATTTAAATTACTGTGTGTCACTCTCCACTCCCCCTCCCATTATCTAATCCTGATTGGTGATCATAGCATGTGCAGTAGGGCCCAACTTTCAAGTGTGCATGCTCAATTGGGGCTTATTTTGCACATCATGAAAAGACCCCATTAGCCAAAAAACTCAAGGTCCTCATCATAATAGTCACCTACCTTTGTTTTAAGCCATTATAAATTATTATAGTTCTTAA
Organism: Xenopus tropicalis; assembly: GCF_000004195.4. NCBI lineage: Eukaryota > Metazoa > Chordata > Amphibia > Anura > Pipidae > Xenopus > Xenopus tropicalis. Next base: position 88,990,101 of record NC_030679.2, on the reverse strand, counting down.
AGCCCATTACATGTGCTGGGGAGGTTGCAACATAAAAAAACAGGGGAAAAGTGAAGTATTTGCTCAGGTATTTATGAAGATGAGCTGGGTGTGGTAGGTGTGCATCATTCAGATACACAATTTAGGGTGTGGCAATGGGTACAAGGTGCTAGAGAGCTCTTTACTTACAGATGGGCATTAGGTCCAGTGGTGCATTAAGTAGAGGCAGGCTAGAGCACTAAGGAGTGATATTGCACCAGGGGATTTTATTGATGACCCCTCCTGTTCTTGTTTAATTATATTATGCAAACTTTGTTGGTTCCTTTGTTCTTCTTCTCCATTTTTTTGTTCCCTTATGACACTTTTTTATTACCATGGAAAGTTGTTTTTTAATCTCTCATGAAAAAGTTTGATTGCTTGAAGCAAGATAAATAATTAAGGGATTAGGGATGCACCAAATCCAGGATCTACCCAAATCCCAGCATTTTTTTGTGACATTCACCCAAATCCTTAATGCTTAGGCAGAACACTTAAAATGATGCCACTTCACAGCACTGAACAAGTTAAGGTAAATCAGTGTTCCATTTTGGCTAGGCCTTTTCTGGAGGATTCAGTATCAGTACTTATCTGAGTGCTAGTTTTCTAGCACTGTATATTGCAGGAATACACTTTTTAGGCATACACTTTATATTGCAAGTTACCTGATGTGAAAAGCACCCATTTAGTACAGATGAGTGAAATGAGGAAAGTCCATGTGGTAGATGCCCAAATGGAGAATGTGACACAATGTGACATGCTGAGCCTGGAATGAGATTTACATAAAGCAAGTTCTTTCAATTTATGCACAGCTAGTAAGGTAATTTTATCTCAAACACACACAAAAAATTATTTTCTAAACTTGAAGGGATACTAAAGCAATGATATAATACAAGTGTTTGCTGGAATATAGTGCACATGATTAAGATTATTGCTGAATTTTTTTTCTTCATTTTTATTTAAAATATTTTGCTTGTGTTCTACCTGGTACCCATTGGAAAATCTAGAATTTTCCAGTCATGTGATTCTTGTTCATTCTTGCACATAAAAGACTGGTCCATCGTTCTTTAAAGGTGGCCATACATGCACCGATATTATCTTATGAAACAAAGGTTTGTTTGATATTCGGTGTGTGCATGGTGAGAGACGAGGCAAATGATATTGGCAAAAGTCTTGGATAACAGTCGTCTCATCGATCGGGCAGGGCGGACAATTTTGATCAGGTGTCTTTAAAGGAAACTGAGCAAAGGCAAGCTAGTGCAAGTTTAGTGCTGAATCATCAGATAATTCTTTTGTTCTACCTGCATATCTGACAATTCGGCTCTGAATATTAGTGGAGGATACGAACAATCTTTCCTGCAACCAGTGGTTCATAATTGTAATGTGTATGGCCACCATAAGACTAAGGCTCAATGGATATTTTACTGCTGCATCACTATAAAGGAAAATTGTGGTAAGCTTTTTGCCAATGGCAGACAATGTTGAGGTCAGTCAGAAAGTAGGACAGTGGCTGAGAGAATTAGGTTTTTTTTGTCTTTTTTTCTAAATTGGCACCCAAGTGTCATCCCCTAAAACTGTTGCAATACTGGGAAGCATTGTGTGCGTGTTTAATAGTGTTTATTCTATATAGACACCCAAAGGTCATATCCCTCCCCCCAGAGCTGCAGTCCTAGACATGGGCTCTTGGGTGCCTAATATAGAAAATATGGCCCTGGTCCCATATATCTTGACCCTTCTACCTGATGTTTTGTTTACACGAGAAAAGTAAAGAATAATACAAATTAAACTATAAGTAATGGTTTGTAGTAAAAGTTTCAGTGATCATGCAATTTTCTACTATGCAGGCAGCAACAATCATATGACTGCATGGAGCTGATGTGACTATATATTTCCTTGTATATTAAAATATATGTATTAAAATCTGATTTTTATGTAAACTTGGAACACTCACCTGTTCTAACCAAATAAATACAAATTGGATTATATCCAAACAAATCTTTTCTAGTCTAATGTTTCTGTAGTCAGAGATAATTGACATTTGTTCAAAGTAACAGAAGATAAATGATAACGCTTCATATAAATGGAGGAATGTAACGTCATTATATTTTTTACAAAAAAGGCACATTTATCAAAAGGTAAGCTTTCACATTATTGGAAAACTAACCTAAAATTGCCACACTATGATTTATTCCAAATCAGTGTTCTTTTGGAGTATTTTGTACTTAAACTTCCTATTTTGCATTCAGAAAAAAATGCTATTAGATGCATTACACAGTATAATGTGCTGAACTAATACACAGTTGCAGTTATACATACAAAGTCCCGCTTTAATTAACATGCTTAATCTGTTTTACATTTTCTTACAGGCACATCTCACCTAAAGATGTCCAGCATGCATTGTGCATATCTTCTTATCCACAGTATTGTTATAGCCAATGTGGGAGTGGAAAAATGAAGCCTTAATGTACCCTTTGGGGGCCAGTGAGGTTATTCCATAGTCACCTAGTCATAGGCAAATTATTACAGTTGTCTTGATAGAATGCAGTCAAGACATTTTTTTAAATATTTTTGAAGTCTTTTCAAGTTAGTTGGTTTAGCCACAGGATTTTTATCCTATTAAAATGGCATTATACACTAAGGGCATATTTATAAAACTGTGTAGTTCTTATTACTTGTAATTTAACACTGCTTCTGAAATCAGCAGGAAGATCTTACTACAAGTGGTGATATTTATAAAAGCGTATTTTGTTAATTTACACCGTAAAAGTAGACAAACCCCAAACTGATGTCACCTGAAATCTCCTTGTCTTTCTTCAGCTTCTCTTCACGCCTCCATTTTGCTCTTCTGTTGGAAAACCAAATCTGTCGGAATTTCCGAAAAAGGTCATATGTATCAGTGTATTATGTGCAAAGTTCTCAAGTACAAAAGAGATTTTTTAAGAATCTGAAGAATGAAGGTTGAAAGCTTCACATTTGTATTCAGTTATTAATACTGCTTCATCCTGCCCACCAGTAGTACCTGGGTATATCCTGGTAGTCTCATGCTCTAGTTGTTGCAGCCTAGGCAATGGCTATTAGCTCTTTCTTATTCTGCCACAGGATTATGTGGATCTTGGATTTTAAGGTGTTAATAATACAACAACAGAAAGACCAAACATACAGATAATGTATAAGCTAAGGGTAGTATTATGGGGCAATCCATCCTGTGAAAATGTATATTATGGTATATAAGTCTCTCTTATGGTACACAGTCCCATGTCATTTACTACAGAGCCCTCTTGATTCGCTTTTATTTAGTTTGCTGGGTTCCTGCAGCCTAGCCCATTCAATTACTGCTGTCATGGAGGCATGGTAGTATCCAGACACACCAGGGCTCTCTACTTCTGGGTGGTGCACCACACATTCGCTGTGCAGTAGAAGGAGTATTGAGGAAATAGAACCCTAGAAAGTACATGTGTATGAATATTCACCAAAATATTTCTGTCAATATACTTAGTAGGGGTGCAGTATGTAAACTTATGTTATTATTTATTAGAAGCAAACCATGCTATACATGTTTTCTGACAGTGCAACCTCTTTGTTAATATCATAGATGAGAACTGTGGAGAACAGAGTCTGGGTGTGTGGGGCCCACAAGGGCCAGGGCACACCAGATTTTTTCCCGGTGTTGCATTGAAACTTTCAGTTAAAAATGTTTTGGTGGGTACCTATCCTCCCTATACTGGTGGCTACTGTTGTTGCAAGGCATAATGCACCATTAAAGCTTGATTTTATTTTAAAAGGTGAGTACAACCATATATAAAAAGAAAAGTGATGAGCTGTGGCTGAACTGGTCTTTCTGAAAACCAAGTCTCCAGCACCCTGGGCAGCTAGCATTATGTAGACATTTAAATGCACAATATTGTAGCTCTATAGGTGCCCCCGTCTGGTTACAACACTCTTTATCTACACAGCTGATATTACTTGCATGTATGTATTTGAGTAAATCTGGGTACCTCCATAGTAGTATGAATAGAGTCTGGCTGCTGGAACTCAGCTGGTGTAATTGCTCCACTATAGTACTGTGGCTATAATTAATGGTGGACATTAATTATTACATAGACTGCTAAGAAACATTACCTTTCTAAACAGTACTCGTCAGAGCTGTTTGTCAAATGCATTATCAAACAGCTGCAAAGTTTATAAGCCCCAGTTAGTAGATTATTTCTAATTTATTAGACCCAAGAAGTGCTGGTTTTCCCATTCCCATTTAAGCCTCCTGAGAGCAAGTTATGTACTGTATGTATGTATGTGTTTGGCATTGTCCTTAACCACCAGCTTGCTTCAATGGCCCCGTGGCTTACAGGATAGCATTTGGCGTTTTCTCTTTGTGGTAATTCTGATACGGTACTCTTAAAGATATTAAAGCCCTTTGTGCATAAAAATTACTGGAATATGCAATTTTATGGGGCCACTGACTGAGTTATGCAATTCCTCCCTCACTCCCATACATACACACACTGATTACCATTTTCACCATAGGCATGTACTTTGTATATAACAAAGACCCTGCAGTGCTGAGATGCCTTACTTATTTATACTTTTAGACTTTCATTGAATGTACAGATATTTTTCTGTCCATACTTGCACATTACAGATCCCCTTCTCAAACCCTTATTTTAAAAGATGTAAAAGTAACAAAGTAATTGTCCCACTGCATGTAAAAAGTTAAACTGAACTCATGTAAAAGAAACATTTCTCTACTAGATATTATTTAGGTGTCTCTCATCAGTCTTTTGGGTTGGCTGCAAATCTCTGTATAAACTCTTTCCCACCTCCTGTGCTGTTACTGTTAGTTTTGTGCAGCTGCCGCCACATTTCTTTGCCACACAATTCTAAAATTCAAAGTACACCTGTACAATGACTCTTCAAAACTCTTGACAAACTGTCTTCCAGTCTTTGTCATGTGTGATAGTGCTCAGTTCATCTTAAAATAACCCTTTAATATGGTGGAGACATCAGTATTCTAAGCCAGTTGCAGTTTAGTCTTAGTTTCAATTTTTACATTTTTTTTGGATGTTTGAATTACTAACATATTTGTTCTGCATATGTAATGGCATATATATATACATGCAAATCTGAGAGTGTTTATGGTATGATTAGTTGTCAATACCATCTCTGCCACCCCTCTGTATACACCATCATTAGGTCTGCAAACTCCTTCAGAACAGTAATGGTCATAGTAATATCTCTTCCAGTCAGGTTGCTAGCTAGTATCTGTTTCAACATATATTGTCCAAAAATGATCTTTTTCACTAAAAGGAGCATTGGGTAACTTTGTTTGTGTTTAAGATATCAGACATAGGGGCATCAAAGTTCCATTTTCAATTCTGATCCTGTATAATTTGACTGTGTTGTACCTCACAAACATCATTTGCTGGAGGCAATTACCCTATGCCAGAAGCAAAGCTTAACAATGAAGCAAAACAGCAGTTTTATTAAAAGTAATTTCAGTATGTCTTTAAGGGCACTGTCACTCTGGCTACTGGCATGATAATGTATGTATGTAAAACTATGCAGCCTTAGTAGAGTGTAACAAATAACTGTGTTTCTTTACAGAACTTTTGCATAAAGATCAATTTATGAGTAATCATTATGACAATTACAGTCAACGTCCTCCTATCAGGACACATGAGTAAGAGTCACACACATTTCTCTAACATAACTGAATTGTGGATATGTTTGGATCTTAGAAAACTAAAAGGATATAGCAAACATTTAATAGTATGTATGACTAACTATAATTTACTAAGTGAAGCTTTGAATGGGCCTGAGTCTTGCCAATGATAGGTAAGTAAAAAGAGGTTTAGAACCATTGGTCTAAAGAATCTGTAATTGTGAAGTGTAAATAAAATAGTATTAAACTGAATCACTCCTGATATGAGAATGTAGAAAGAACTTGACTCTAAACCATTTTCCCTGCCCCATCCCTAACCTTTATATATTTGTAATGATAGATTGGAATGATATTGTTGCAATATGGGTATACCACAACATTGCATTACTTGAGCACCCACAAAGATGTCTACAAGGGTCCTATAAATGACAAATCCTTTTGATGTAATAAAAGGCAGTATGTTTGCCCACATGCATTGACCTATAGCAACCAATAAGATTTTTTATATAAACAGGTGACCTGTAACTACTACCTGCTGACTGATTGCTATTGGTAATTAGACCTGTAGCAAACATTGCACCTGGGCAAAAGTAATGCCTTTTATAACCTTTGGGGGTAATTGCCTGAGCGTAGCAGCAGTGGCTTCAGAATCGAAATAATAAACTTGCAATTAAAATGCTGGAAACTGTTCTTGCAACCGTAGACCTTGGGAAAATGAGAAATGTTTGGGGTAAGAGTTGATTAAAGAAAGGAATTATTATGAAAATTAAATTTTGGCAATACATTTTTTTTTGACAAAATTAGACTTCAGGCTGCAACCAGAGTGGTACAAAGAGTACTCCTGTGGCCCCAGAGATGCAAAAGTGTTATTTGTAGGTTTTGAAGATGATAAGTGTTGTGATGGAGTGTGTGGGGTTTGGGTAGATCATGGGCAGGTTTTGGCATAATTGAGGTGTGCCCTGGTAAATTAAGGGTATGGCCATATGTGGGGCATTTTTTTCATTGAGGCCCTGTTATACTTGTTGGTAGGGCACATCACCCATGTGGCCCAAGTGACCAGAGAGCCCTAAAACTTTTAAATCTGCTACCCTACTTCTTGTGTTATTATGAAACGTGTTGCTGCCCAGAAAGCAGATAATAGGTGCTGTATAAAGTACTCTTCACCCCCTGGTCACCCACTCCAAATATATACTAGCTTGAAGCATACATTCTGCTTCTGTCCCCCCTCCACTGTCATGTACATTAACAAGTAGGGCAGACTCAACAAAATAGGGAGTCTAAAGCAAAAGTGAAGATTTAGCCAGAATTACTCAAATATGCCAGTAAAATCATTGTAGAAAATGAGCAATGAGCATACTAACTCCAGACATTTCAGTATAATTACTGCAAAAAGGGATTATGAGCACGTTGGCAGCAGACAATGGATAATGAGCAATACATTAACTACAAGTATCCCAGAAAGAATCACTGCAGAAAATTTTAATACACTGAAAGCATTACCACACCCACACTTGCACAAGCAGAATATCACCAACTTCTGTTCTCTCCCAGTGCTCCCACATTGCTTGTCTCATTCTTCCTTCCTCTGCTTATTTAAAAAGCCCATAAAAACAAGTTTAAGACCACTGTCCACCAGGATTGTTCCCAGTTTCCTGGTGGGGCAGTCTGACACTGTGATACAACAATGTACTGCCTTAGCTGTATTATAATAGTTGCTTTGGGATTACTGTCGAAACAGTCCCTTTATTTCCAAAGCTTGTCTCCTTAATGATAATTACATTGCATACACATCCCAACTCTTACATTTATTTATTAATCAAATGCATCTCAGAAACATTTAAAATACTTACTCTTATGGTGATTTCAGAAAGGGCTGTGTCTGTTGCCAGCTTCTCCCTTCTAGAAATATCTGGATACTGGACTCGCATGAATTCTTCAAGAAGGTAAAAAAATAAAGAATTTAATTGAATGTCTAACTTTAAATCCATCCAACAGTAATATTATAGTTACCAATGTTAAAATATTTCAAGTAAACTGAGAATGCAATTTGTCTGATTTGTTTGGATTCAAAGAAGGTAAAATTGCATTCATTTCATAGGGATATTATTGACTATCACTAGGACTGTGATTAGAAGTAGAAGAGTAACAAGAGAAGCTGCAGAGTAACATGCTGCCATCTTCTTGCTTCCAGTGGTGTTTTAGGTCTCAACACCAAACCAAACACCTTAACTATGAATATCAGTAGGAATATCAGTCTCTTGCCTACTGCAACAAAAGCAATTAACAAATAATAGGTTAGTCAGAATAATAATATAGGTGGCTGCTAAATAGAAAATATATAATTTAATTATTATATGACGATAGTTTATAAACAGATTGACTTGTATTTCATTAACCACCTTGGGAACATAGTATGCTTATTGCACCTTTAAAGTAGACACAACACATTATTTAACTACATTATGTATTATTTAACTACACAATAGAATACAACTTTTGTTTTGAAAAATTCCTATTTAATTATCAGGGTTTTTGTGTGATGACAGAAAAAGACAGAATCATGCACCTTTCTCCAGGACCTCTGCTTGTGCTGTAGAGAATACAGTTCTGTTGCGTTGTTGGCAGTTCAGATGGGAGACATCAGCTTTTGCTAATTTTGGTGGTATGTTGAAATTACTGCTTGAAATATGTAGATCCGACATTTGCAAAGTACCTGCAGTGAATATATGTAACAGAAAAAAAGGTTAACTTTAAATAAATGCAGCGCGTATTTATAGAAAGACATCAGTGCTTAGGTTAGTATGATACAGTATGCCACTTTGTTAAGTAATAATTCTAAAATGAATGTCTATCTAATGGCAAATAAGCATAATATTATGTATTTCATTAACCATGAAAAGATTGTAAAATAAAGTAGTTTAGATGTCACTTTCAGTTAGGTCAGAAAAAACTTGTCTCCAGATTAACTTCCAGATTTCCATAGCTTCTGTTATGTTTTCCTGATAGATCTCTGTGCTGGTGTTTTGTGTTGTGCAATTAACTGTGTGCAAAAGTGTGCAAATGCATTGTGGGAATCCTCACCAGAGGGGAGCTATGTGCATGTACCTGAAACAAAAAGTGCAGGTAATAGCATTGGGCAAACAGATGTTGTTTTCAATATCAGTTAAAGAAAGGGCAGGCTAATTATTGAGCAGATGCTCCTTTTTGGAAAAAATCGCCCCAGCACAGAGATCTTTCTAAGAAAGCACCACTCTGCAATCTCACCTCTAATTCCCTTGCTTAAGCTTGTGCTTATGCAATTTACAAATCATTGGCAATTTTATTTCATGTTTATGTGAAAGTAACTAAAGTTAATTCTGCTTTCATTTTGCAAAATGTTATATTTGGGTTCAAATTCCTTTTAAAGGTATTTTCGTCCCACTCAACATGTGCCATTAGCCTAAAATAGAGAAATGAAAAAAAAGTCCTCTTACCTGGGTTTGATGGATTTAGTGTGTTTGGAAAATGAAGGTCCATAGGTAGAGACCTCAGGACACGATTTATAGATGACACCTAAGGAAAGGGTATGAATTTATAGTTTTCCTCCAGTGGTTAATAACACACTAGATTCACTACATATGTTGAATGAGAATGTTCCTCTCTCTGCAAAGCTATAGTATAGAATAAGGAACTGGCCAATGTTTTGTTTTTTAAAGGTTATTGATCTGTAAGATATTAAAACCAAACTAATTATAATCTTGAGGATTTTCATAAAACTGGTAATGTGATTTATAATTCACCCACAGTCACGTCAGTCACAGTTTTATCCCCACTCACCAAGTCTTTTATAACAGTGATTCTCTGCATCTGAAGACTATTTGGGGTACGCTGCAGGTTAGTTATTAATTGTCAATTTAAACTTCACAGTGCTTATCAGGGATAGGCTGATATTGTGTTAATTTGCTACTTTCTTTAGCAGGTGCTCCTTTTTATGAAAGCACCATTCTGCAATCTCACTTCTAATTCCCTGGGATCTTTTGCTTAGGCTTGTGCTTATGCAATTAACAAATGATTGGCAATTTTAATTCATGTATATTAGAAAGTAACTTGGAGTTAATTCTGCTTTCATTTTGTAAATATTATATTTGGATTCAAATTCCTTTTAGGGCATTGAATTCTGTTCTTCTTGGATTGTCGCAAGTCTCTGCTCTCCACTATGAAGAAGAGATATTGTTTCTGATTTTTAAATTGTTTTTAGTGGTGTAACTATTGAGGGGCAAAACCTGCAACCAAAATGTAGCCTGGGAAAACAGGGGCGTACGAAGGGGAGTCACAGTGACCCACAATTTTGTGTATGGCTTATAATCGCCAGTGTTCCATGATTTTGCATGATTTGGCGCTTAAACAAATTTTTGCATGGGGGACATGATCCCTGGAGTTATGCCCGATTGTATTAAATTCATTTAAAATATTCATAAAATGATTTTTGCTTCAGGTGTCAATAGCAGTTCTTACAGGTCTCTGCTTCTCCTAAGTGGGATGGCACATGGGATATCTTGTTGCCTGCGGTAAATCTGTGCTACAGCGGTCACAAAGCATCTCTAGCATCCTTCCCACCAGCAGTAATGTAAATCGTCCTTGGGAAGACATATGTGTTGCTTCCTGTTTTCCCTTGAGTTATGTCTTACTGGAAAAAAGCAGGAGCATGCAGGCATCAGTACTATTCCATTATTGCCTTCCACATAAACACATGGAACCCTCCTCCAGTCTAAAAGAGCTGTCCAGACGCTGTGTTTGGAAGAATTTAGTAAAAAGCCTTTTTTTTAATGAAGAGCGGTTGTAGTATAGTGAAAAGGAGCTTTTTTGACAAGGTAGGGCAACAAATATTCTATCGCAGAACTAAAATGCCTTAACTACAATGTAATTTAGTCTTTCTATTTAAGCTAATGGATTTTGCTGAAATTTTGCATAAAAAAAGAACTACAGCATTTACATACTTTATATTTAAACCAGTGCAGGCTAAAAATAGTATTAAAAAAAAAAAAAGGAAAAAAGAAATGCCAAGTTAAATACAATCTTTTAATACAGAGATAAAATAAAAGGCACCATAGCTGGGAATTTTATTTAGAAGTCAACTCACGCTTGGAATTTTATCTTCGGGGCAAATCCCTTCAGTGAGGAGTTTCTCCCGGATCTCCCAAGCAAACAGTGAAGGACACTCCCACTTCAGCTGAGCTATTTTCAACACTACCTTTGGGGTGGCCAGCCGGGGTTTGCTACCACCAATAGCCTTTGGTTCCACAAAGCCAGTCTGGTAATAACGACCAAGAATTTTGCTGACACATCCATTGGATACCTGCAATATTGCAGTTTCAAAAATTATGCATTACTTCATTGTAAAAAAAATGCCCTATTTATAAAGATATTTTGCATTCCTTTCATTGTTCCATAAACCTTAAAGGACAATGAAAGGTTAATATAAATTAAAAGTAAGTCTAAAGGTATTCTTTTTAAGTACTTACTGCATATCTAAATTCCCAGATCCCTGCTTGCTTCTCTGAGATATGGTGCTGGCAGCCTACAGCAGTGTGAAGACTACAGTGACATCACTGATATCTCTCTCCCCTTCCTGTAGGTGCCAGCGGCAGCCTTCCTATTCTCTGAGCATGTGTGTAACTTGATCCTGTCTCCTGTTCTGAGCTACACATGCCCACCAGCCAATCAGAAGCGGATCTGGCAGAGGGGAAGGGGGGGGAGGGAATGAAACACATGTGCAGTATGATGCAAGGAGGGAAAGGAAGGGAGAATACCTTTTTAGAGATGGCTGCCTGTTCTAGAAAATGTGAAGTAAGTGTGACTGAGTAAATATTTGATTAGGTGAGCCAAAAGTGTGTCGTTTTTACTAAACAATAGGAGGACTATTCGGCAGTATGCTTTTTACATTTTGACTTGCATTCTCCTTTAACAACGTTATTCTGCACAAGTAGTATTCTTTATCACCATATTTGAGTACACTACTTGACCTGACATGTCAAGTCAGTTCATTTATATTTGTATTATGCTTGATAGGCTGTGAAACTTTTGATTTTTAATTAGGCTGTGAAACTTTTGATTTTTAATTAATGTATATAGAAAAATTGCTTAAAATGCTTAAAATTCTGTAGTTTAATTTAAAAAAAACCAAAAAACCAAACAAACGTTATTTTTATTGCCATCTTGGAGTCAGGAAGGAATTTTTTCCCCGTCTGTGGCAAATTAGAAAGGCAGTTAGGCAGGTTATATATGGGCATTAAGGTTGAACTTGATGGATGTATGTCTTTTTTCAACCCAACTTACTATGTTACTATTTAAGTATCTCTGATATGTACAGCTTAATATTGAAACGTTTGGAATGTTGACCTCGTGGGAAGCCCATATGGGTGAAGCACAGGTTAGATGCTGATTATCAAGCAATGGGCTTACTTCAGTTTCTATGAAATACAGTTGCACTAAAAATTGGACCTGGTACAGACTACAAATGAACATGCAGATGGAAAGAAACCATAGAAAGAATCTATAAGTTTGAGACATTGGAATGTTGGCTTTATGTTAAAATGCTAAGCAGACCTGCACCAGCCTCTATGATGATGAAACACCCAGGGACATTTAAAAATCATATTCTTTGTTTGACTCTTGAGAAATGCAGTTCTTGTTTATTTTTGGTTTTTTTTAAAGGCAACTTTTGAGTAGAGTCAGTAATGGCCTGGTTCATTTCAGCTGGATCTACACTCTGATCTGGGAAAAAAACATTCATACAGCAGGAAAAAAGTGAAGGAACAACCAAGGAAACATTTGCATGGAACAGGTCAGAGTTGAGATTACAGCATTATTCTAGTGTGTTGTCTAGAGAAGGTGGAGGTGCACTGGGAGCGCCAGTTCTGAGAATGACAACACAGGAAATACCCTGCTGATTATGGGCCCTGTTAAAGTACACCTTGATAACATCCACAGGTTTCATAACTGGTCCACAAAAAGACAAGGTGGCAAAGCTGTGCAACTGTATAAATGAGCCTTGTTGAATTGGTTATGAATTTTCTCTTATTAATTATTATAAAAAAAAAACATCCTTAATAACCACCAACCAAGTGCTTGATCGTCATTATTATTAATGAAATGTGTAAATGTTGATGGGACAGACTGTATATTTCTAACATTAATATAGTAAACTTTTTTAAATTGTTTCCCCTAGTTGGGGAAACATTTCTTATACTTCATCCATCTTAGATTGCCAAGATAAACATGATGTAGACAGTGATAATCTAAGACAATTTGCTGGTAAGTCTTCTTTTTTCAATTTTTTTGTGGGTTTTGAATTAATTGGCATTTTTATTTAGCAGCTTTCATTTAAGTTTATTTAATTAAAGCAGTTATCTTGGTAGGGTCATTTACCCTAGAAACCATAAAATGAATGAAAGACTGGAATATGCAAAGGAGAGGGCCTGAATAGAAAACAAGTAATAAAATGTAACAATAACAGCAAAACTGCAGCCTCACAGAATAATAGTTTTAGTCTGCTGGGGTCAGTGACCCCCATTTAAAAGGTCGAAAGAGGCAGAAATAGAAGATCATGTTTCAGAAGTTATAAGAAATAAAAAGTGAAGACCAGTTAAAAAGTTACTAAGAATAGGAAATTCTATTCTATATGCTAAAAGTTATCTTAAAGATAAATTACACCTTTATTTGTTTCTTATAAATAAAATTCCAAAGACCTAAAGAGTACACTTATTTGCAGTGAATCAGTGTAGTTTTATTGAGACATCTTTAAGCACTACATGTTTCGGCTAACCAGCCTTCCTCAGGTGCCTCCAGGTCTTTGGAATTTTATTTATAAGATACACAGCCAGCACGGGGACTGCTACCTGTTGATGAGTGCCTACTGAGTATACTGGAAGTCAGGGCAGGACTTTCTTTTATTTGTTTCTATTTGTGTAGCTATTATTGTGCATAGAAAAACAAAAAAACAACAGTAGAAATGCAGGTAAATCAAAGGCACTAATATTGGTCTGGGTAACAAGCAGGGACGGATTTCTGAATAGGGCGCCCCGAGGCCGTCCCCCCTTTCGCCGTCAGCCCACCTCAACTGACCCCATCCCACCCCCACGCATGTGTGCCACTTAACTCATATGGAGCAGTGGGGAGAGGATGCCTTAATGTTTCTGCCTGCCCCATTGCTCTATATGCAGGCAAAATTCCACTGCAGTTGGGTGTCATGCTGCCCCTAAATTTCTGCCGCCCTAGGCCTGGGCCTTTGTGGCCTTGCCATAAATCCAGGCCTGGTAACAAGCTCACCTGTAATATTCTGGAGATCTCACATGCCCGCACACCACTAGATGCTAGTTCTATTATCTTCTTCCGCTTACATGTGGGAAGGGGACGCCCATTTACAAACACCCCTCCCAATTGATTGACACTGGTAACACCTGAAAAAACAAAGACATATTCTGTTACTGGGTATGTTAACACTGTACTCCTTAGCAACAAATTTCAAATGTTTTCACATTCCCTTGATCTGAAGTGTCTTTCTACTATATGTTCCCAATACGTGTACACCACAAGAGCAGAAGATGTTAAAACTGAGTGCTAGAATAGTGAAGGTCACAAATCTCTGTATTATTGTAAAGGACCATTTCCATACTGAATTTTCTGTTTTTAATCAATATCTAGGGGCTGATTTACTAATCCACAAATCCGAATCCCGAATGGGAAAAAATCGTATTAGAAACGAACATTTTGCAACTTTTTCGTATTTTTTGCGACTTTTTCGTAGCCATTACGCCATGCTTGTAAATTGTCCCGACATTTTCGTAGCCATTACGACTTGCTCGTAAATTGTCGCAAGTTTTTCATATTGAGTGCTTGTAAACGGCGGGCAAACCTTTGCGACTTTGCATGATTTTGGAAGCCTCCCATAGGACTCAATGGCACTCTGCAGCTCCAACCTGGCCCAAGAAAAGTCACGATACTGAAGCTTGAATGAATCCGAAACTTTCGTACTCGGCGCGACGGCTACGAAAAAGTCGTGTCAATTTACGAGCAAGTCGTAATGGCTACGAAAAAGTCGCAACAATTTACGAGCAAGTCGTAATGGCTACGAAAAAGTCGCGACAATATACGAAAAATCACAAAAAAATACCGATCATTACGAAAAAACGCATTTGGACGCTTTTCGGACGTTCGTGGATTAGTAAATGTGCCCCCTAGTGTCAGTGGTGTAGATCTTGGGTGAATGGTGTCATGGAATTGTTAAACAGTTGAAAAAGGATTATTTTAAATAATTTTATCCAATAGCCAGAGATGTATTTTGGCATTGTCTTCACCCTTAGCTCTCCTGCTGGAATTAGCCACAATTTTCTGGCAGCAGGATGGGGATTTTTTTTGACTATATAAGCACTTATGGGCCACTGCCCTAGCACTGCTGCTCCACACATGGCCCTTTGGTGCCTATACTGCTCTGCCAACTGCTGACATTTATTTTCTAGTGAATATAAGCCTTAGCTTAGCTAGCCTCTTTTGTCAACTAAAGTGCTCCAGTCCACTTATTAAAATAACATCTTTCCATTTCTGAAACTGATTTCTCTAAACAGGTTCCAACATTCCCGAATAGTCCCCATCTGTTCTCACCAATTTCTGCCATATTTCTATGACTGACCCTTTTTGGAGTGTTTTACCATTTCTGGTGAATTTCTGTGAAGGCTTTACTGCTAAAGCAATAAATTCTCTGTGGTCTTAGCATGTACTTTTGTGAATAAAGTTCCTGTCAGATGAATTATTGCAGGGCTGTGCTTTATCTGAATGAAGGCTCCAATGCCTCCAATTGAAGTAACTTCCAAAAAAGCAAATGAATAAGTAAAATTCTGTTTACCAAAATTCTTCAAAATGAATTAAGAAAGTTACAGCACTGAAAAGCCCTTTTGCAAAAGAGTATATTTGAGATCACACTGTAGTTTGTGCATTCCTTCTGCACTAAAGTAACAGTTTTCAGACAAAATTCAAAGTTAGCAAGCCAAAATCTCATGTTGCCATTACGTACTTAAACTTACAAATAGTTTTTTATTGACAGACTGATGCTAAAAAGGAAAAGATTGCAGCTTATTGGCCATGTTAGTATTTTATAGCTTAAGCATTTAAATAAAAAGTAGGCATAACAAGTGCTAAACTATAACTAAAAAAATACATACTCACACACACACACACACACACACACATATATATATACTGTATATATAGTAAGTACCCTTCATCCATCTGTGTCAGTTTTCTGAGCAATTGTGCCTATTGATGCAGGTGAGCTTATTGGCCATGTCAGTATTTTATAGCGTAAGCATACAAATGGTAACAAATAACATCAAGGGTTAAGCTGTAACTTTAGATAGATAGATAGATAGATAGATAAGAAGTAAGCACTCTTCATCCATCCCTCACCACGGGAAGGTTTACCTTTTATTTTAATTTGTAGTATGATGTAGAGAGTTATATTCTGAGACAATTTGCAATTGGTCTTTATTATTTGTAGTTTTTCAGTTATTACACTTTTTGGTCAGATGCTCTCCAGTTTGGTGTTTCAGCCGCTATCTAGTTGCTAGGAACCAAATTACCTTAGCAACCAGGGAGTGGTATATGAATATGAGAGGGTCTGAAGAGAAAAATAAGTTATAAAAAGTAACAATAACAATAAAACTGTAGCTTCACCAAGCAATAGTTTTTTGGTTGCTGGGGTCAGTGACCCCCATTTGAAAGCTGCAGAGAGTTAGAAGAAAAAAAGCAAATAATTGAAAAACTATAAAAAATAAATAACGAAGACCAATTAAAATTAGAATTAGCCGTTCTATAATATACTAAAAATGAACTTAAAGGTGAACCACCCCTTTAATTGCACCTATTGATGCAGGGGAACCCCAGAGCTAGTGCCACCCTAAATGTGTGATAATTCCAGGGTTCCCACAGCAGGCTGCGTCAATAGATGCAATAGACTTGTGTTCAGAGACTCACTCACAGTAGCCATTTTAAAGAAATCATGTCATGGGAAAACAAGTTTTTTTTCAAAACATATCAGTTAATGGAGCTTTTCCAGCAGAATCCTGATCAAATCCCTCATGTTTTTATATTTAATTTTGAAATTTCACATGGGGCTAGCCATATTCTTCATTTCCCAGGGTGCCACAGCCATGTGACCTGTGCTCTGATAAACTTCAGTCAGACTTTACTGCTGAGTTGAAAGTTCAATGGGAAGGTAGCAAGGTATCCCAGTAGATATCAGAATAGCACTCAATAGTAAGAAATCCAAGTCCAACTTGGGACTCCTCCAGTTACATGGGAGTAGGAGAAACAATAGGTTATCTGAAAGCAGTTCTAATGTGTAGCGCTGGCTCCTTCTGAAAGCTCAGACTCAGGCACAATGCCCTGAGATGGCTGCCTACACACCAATATTACAGCTAAAAAAACACATTTGTTGGTTCAAGAATAACATTTTAAATGGTAGAGTAAATTATTTGCTATGTAAATAGTGTAATTTAGAAATAAAAAGTACACCAAAAAAATCATGGCAGAGTCCACTAATATACAGCTCCTGAAATGTTGCAATCCCCACATTTGTTCACATGCCACAGCCACATTAATGCTGGACTCCTTCAGTACACTGCCTGTTTTAAATATACCTAGAGTCCCATGAGTTGAAGGAAGATGATATTCATGTGCACTGGGATCCAATAATGTGGTTATTTACATTATAATATGAACCATGTGCCTGAGGTGTTATGTATCCCTTCCAATATAATGGAAAGTGAACCACTGTTGTTTCAAGCTTTTATTTCCTTGTGATATAATCACAACGTACATGATTTACTTTTAATCTGTTTTTTTACACTATTTTCAGCAATAGCAAAAGTCATACCCTGATTATGCCATATAAAAATACTCCAATAATTATAACACTGCTGAATATTCTGCATACTTTCACTACTAGCACCATCACATATCACCCAAGAAACTATGAAATATGAATATAATAATAATGCTCTTAAACCAAAGATTGGTGATGACAGCCAGTTTGTGAGTGTAAATTGGTACCCATGCTACATACACTGAGCAGATATATTAGTAGATTCATATATTGATATATATATGTGTTTGTGTGTGTGTGTATATATATATATATATATATATATTAGGTTTACTATTTATGCTGAAAAAAAGAATATTCACATTAAACTGTCAACCACTTTCTTTGTTAATTTAATACTTATATGCCTTTGGCACAGCTACACAGTTCAGCTATGACAATATTTAGACTCACCTTCCATTATACAGCCTTCCATCCAGTATACCAGTTTTCCTCTTTCCTATGTTTTGCCTTCTCATATCACTGAGACACTTCTATTAGCCACAGCTTTACACAACTGATCTGGATAGAGAGACTTGGGAATCCTTATAGGAGCAGTGTCTGACCTCACAGATCAGGACCACAGCATGGGAGGAGCCAGAACCCTGCCCAGGAGTTATTCACAGGACTAGATTGAAGCAGTTATTTTATTCCCATATGCATTTACACATAACCTTTCCCAGCAAAGCTTTGTGTGCATGTAACTGGCAGTCAAAATGCCCTCTAAACAGATCTGAAATTAACAAAGTATAAAGATTTTGATGTACATAAAGAAGGAACACTATTGCTTCTTTTCTATGGCTTTTATTTCTTGGAATCTATATATATATATTATAGGAAGCATTGGAAGTAAAAATATATATGAAAACCAATTAGAAAGTAAGTTGTAAACTGTCTCATTAAAAAAGGGATACACATTCTTTAAATATATTTCTAGTAATGTATTACAGAAAGTCTTTAAACCGAACAGCAGAAATATATATCCCACTATGCAGTAGCTCAGCTAAGTGTTCTGACTAAGTGTTCTGACTGTGGACTGAGATGTCCATTTCGTATTTTATTTTTACATTGGAAAACAGTATAGTTAGATATTAGGCTTCTGCAGTTTTCTAGCTGTGCAATTCTATGGAAACTGATCCTGTTTCAGTCTCAGCAGCACTGAGCCCAGCATTTCAGCACTAGCAGTGAGTGGACAGCACTCTGTACCAAGTTGTAGCTGCATTGATGAACCAATGGGTCAGAGCTCAGGCACTAAAACATTAAGCATCCATCCATGCATTCCCAAGGCAAGCCTCAGCATCTTTTCCTCAAGCACTCCTTTTCTCTCCTCAGTGTCTACATTTAAGGGCTGCCTACTCTGGCTAGTCACGTGACCATAGCATCCTCATCCTCAACCATTGTATGTTGGTGCCATCGTTTTACATGGCTCCCAGTCTATTTTTCCTTCTTCAAAACAAACAGCCTGTTGCAAACACACCTGCCATATGGTAAAGTGCTTTTGATTAAATCATAAATCCAGTCTATATTCTGTTTTATTACATTTTTTTCCTGCATTGAACAAATAGAGGGTTTAGGCTGCCTGGAAGCCCAGTGTGGACTGCCTTTATGAAAATAGAGCTAGGAAGGCTTCCACAGATGTCTTACCGTCTGGTCTGCAGATAAAATATGTTGTAAACATTTCTAACAAAATATTTGAAGAGCAAATATTAGCAAATGAAAATCCATACAAGCCAGCTCACATAGCCTGTTAAATGACTAATTGGCCATCATTAACAAACCTCTCACAGATCTCAACACATCAGAAAGAATAGATACTATTTTAAAATACCATATGTTCTAAATTACACATTAACTACGCCCAAACCACAGCCTGCTGCCCACTTTAATTTTTAATACCAGGGTCAGGAGAGTTTTATTAAAGGGAAAACAGCCCTAATAAGTTGGCTTGGAGCAGTGCATCCCAATAGAGTGCGAGCAGGGCAGAATTCTGATGGCTGCCATTGATGAAGAGGGTCACCACAAGTCTTGCCCCTTTTCTGATAGAATATTTTACATAGGGAGAGTGATATTAATAATAGCTTATGTGCTATCAAAGTATCAGTAAAAATGCAAAACGGCACAGGTGTTGACATCTGTAAGAGGAACTGGAGTAGAGCAGGAAGCACATTGCACAGCAAGTACCAAGAACTACCAGGCTGCTGAAGTATGTGTCAAGACAGGACACTAGACCTTCTAATATCCAGACTAGCAAAGGTTAGAGGCAGAACATCCACTTTACACGGCCCATTCTGGGTCACTTGCGGAGCAGCCAGCAATAAAAGGAAATATCTGAACTGAAGTGCCCTTGCACAATGCACAGAGGAGAATGAATAACCTTGGAAAGATAATTAACAACTTGTCGCCCAATTTTCATTCTACTTTCAGAGACTCAATTTTAATGTGGATGCTTTATGCTGAGCACTACTTTCTCATGAAATGTACTGTTAGGCTTGATAATTCCACACAATCCTCCAAACGTTTCCACTGAGTATTTTTGTGGTTTACAGGAAAAAGCAAGTTGCACACATGAACAGCACATCATCAATTTGTCTGAAAACCATTTTTGTCAGAAGGGATTACCCTTTCTACTAAAAATGTGCTAGTGAAGATCTGTTTCTAGCTCCCATCCCTTGATATTTTACTGCTGTGTTGTCCCTTGTGATAGGTTCTTGGTCACAAACTGTAGGATCAAATTAACCTGGGTGTATTTGGTTTGATCACAGTTTAAAAGAAATAATAAAAAAATAAGACTTGCTCACTCAAAACTGAAATATAAATCTTAACTCTGATATGATGGTAATATTTGAATCACTGCTGGTATTCCTTGGCTTGTATGCATGCTAACAGCAGTTTATCACATTTACAGGTTTCAGACAACATAAATTGGAGACATTACTCTTTGTTTTATTATTATCAAAAGTACAATAAGTATTGTGCACTGTGATTCACACACACACTGTAAAATGATGTGTGTAACACATTGTCACACTCTGATGTCCCAAAGTTTTAATTAACCTTAGATCCAGTACTGGCATGTAAGGATCTGGAAGAGAAAATCTGTATAAAAAGTGGTGGCTAGCTGTTAAAAACTATTGAGTTATGGATTGTTGGATGAGTCTGCATTTAGAAGAGGATGATGGAACACATTTCTACAAATTATAGTTTCATGTGATGCCATATTCTGTTGAAAGTTGCCTCTAGAAAAGATGAGAAATGGTGACATCTCTGCACCACTTAGGTTTGCACACAGAAGCTTTTGTGAGAAGTACTTTTAGGCTTACATAACATGATTTGGTCAGGTCAGTTTCTTTGTTATACTTTCCTATGAATCTTTTTTGTGGAATATCTCCCAGTACATATGTGTGATCCTGAAAGTCACAGATCATCTCCAAATAAAGACATAATTTTACTCATAATGGGACTGTTTTATATGTGTACTAAGCAAACTGGGGTCTGAACTGAAAAATAGTTTTAAAGTTCTAGTACTAAAATAATGTCCTTATATATTGGATCAAACCTAAATGTTACCCCATCCACAGGAGCATTAATCCTAAGAATTGTTTTCACTTACAAATCAGTGTACAAAATAATTTTAAAACAGTATATGGGCAACAGTGGTTAAAGGTAAATGTGCCTCTCTAGGATCATGGTTGCTGGCCATATGCAGGATATTTTCTCAAGCATATTAGTATCACTTTAAATCATATTTGTTTACCACAGAAGCACCCTAAAGTATACCTTGTACTGATTAGTTAAGATAAATTATTTTTCTTTAAATGTTTAGCAGGCACCCAAAGTTTTTATCTAAACAGAAATACAGATATACAGATATATCTGCAAGGAGCTTATATGCTTTTCTAGTATCTATGTGGGTTTCTTCCCACACTCCAAAAACATACAGGCAGATTCAATTTCAGCTGATGAATCTGACCTTAGTGGATTGAGAATGTCACAGGGACCTTAGATCATCAGAACAGGGACTGATGATACCCTGTTAACCACTGGGTAAATGTGTCTGTGTTATATAAATCAAGGCCAATAATAATAGGGTTTTATAAATTTCTGAGGCAGAGCATTTAAAATGAAACAAATAAATACACATAGAGATGACTGCAATCGAGGAAAGACTGTTGTATTTAATAAGGGGGAAAGTTGTATTATTATTTTTTAACCCAGAGACAGTTGTATAAAACTAGAATACACAGGGGAAAAATTAACATTAAAAAGCAAGTGTTTTAGGATGTTTAAATGGTTAAAGTTATTGTAACTACAAATTCAGTTTAGTGATCTGTTTAATTCTGTCCTTATATAGTAAGGGCTTAGAAAATATGATTAATTTATACAGGCACTTGGTGCAGCCACAAATAATTTAATGTAATTCCAATATATGTATTCTTTTATTCTATAGCAAAGTATAAATATACCAAGGTCAACACTGTTATTTAACCCTAAGCTTATCATGCACCCCTTTTACTGCTATGACTTTAAACTAATGGAGTTCATGTTGCTTGTTCAAGGGAGATTTTTGGGTTGCCAGGAAGGAAGACCTGGTGCTGCACGAGAATGGACAATAGCTGTTGCTAAGAAGATAAGATAGGGGTTTGTGGCTAGTATTACAAAAGGCTTCAGGCAGATTTTCTAAATGGGGATTTAATAAAACCAACAACAGAAATCTATATCATTTGGTTGCATAATTGCATAATACAAGTGTCTGTTGCTATTTTTTCAGGCTTATTTTTAATTTGCATTCAGCTTTTTTTTTTTTTGCATTTGACCTTAGACTGTGTGAATACAAGTATTAGTGACATAATACTTACTGTATATACATATATGACATGCAAATGTTGTTAATCATATTTTTGAAACTGTAATCTGTCTGTAAGGGGTATTTCTTCCACATAATAGTATGTATGAAATTAAAGGAATACTATACCCCTAGAATGAATAGAATGAATACTTAACCAACACATGTTAATATGTTAAGTGACTTTTTAAAGAACCTTGCCAAACTGGAATATATATATAAATCAGAAAATAATGTCCTTTCCCATCCTTTCCATTGATCCACCATTTAATGAAGGGCTGTGTGCTCCCTCAGAGATCACATGACTAGAAATAATGCAGCTCTAACTGTAACAGGAAGTAGTGTGGAAGCAAAAGGCAGAACTGACCGTTATTTGGCTGATGTGGCCTAGCATGTATGTGTGCCTTGGCTTGTTTGTGTTGCACTGTGAATCCTATGATCCCAGGGGGCGGCCCTTAATTCTTAAAATGGCAATTATCTATTTAGGATTACCCAATAGCACCTATTACTAAAAAGTATATTTTTATGAAAATAGTTTCTTTTGAAGCAGGGTTTTACATATGAGCTTGTTTATGCAATATATTTTTATAGATACCTATATTGTTTGGGGGTATAGTTTACCTTTAACCTTTCTTATGGACCAGAATAAAAGGCACCTAGAGGCCATATTTAAAAATTCTCCTGTGTTTAGTAATGAAGGAATGCCTGTAAGTACTGCTTTGCTGAAAAAGTATTGGTTTTTTCAGACAAACAGCTTTTCATGCAGGTAATTGGAAAGCAATAACAGCCCAGTTAATATTTTTCTTGATGTATCTATTTTTCAATTGTATTTCTCTTTCTTGTCTTTGATGTATAATTTGTCCATATTCACTTACATAGATTCTTATGTCTGCATGATGCATTATTATGCCTTCTTGTGCATTTTTATTTCAAGTCAACATGATAGCTATTTCTATGTGAATATAAGAGCAATTCACTTCATAAACTAGGAATTCATTTCTGTTACAAGTAGAACCAATGCAAGAAATTATATTCATATATTCAGATATTAAAATTGTTACATTTGTATTTACAGGTATGGGATCTGTTTTCTGGAAACCCATTATCCAGAAAGTTCCAGATTATGGGAAGACCACTTCCCATAGACTCCATTATAGACAATTAAGTCAAAGTGATTTCCTTTTTCTCTGTTATCATAAAACAGTACCCTGTACTTAATCCTAACTAAGATATAGTTATCCTTACTGGAGGCAAAACAATCCTATTTGGTTTAATAAATGTTTAAATTATTTTTTTGTAGACTTAGGGTTAAAGCTGGCCATGCACGTTCAGATTTTAGTCTTCTTCCAAGGAACATTCTGATATCGGTCTTATGTTTAAATGCAACAATCTGAAACTAACATTCAGACTGAAATTGTAGAATAAAGCCTTTAAAATACAAATCAGAGGATGTTCTGAACATGAAATAGTTGGCAGACATGAATACAGTACAAAAGTGACATCCATTTTAGTCCCCCAAGAATACTGCAAAATACATTTGCAAATGTTATTGTTATTCGACTGAAATTTTCTAACCTGTCCGATCCACTAAACAACCTATCACCATAGTAAGAAAATTATTGGGATAATAATTTGAGCCCACACATGGTCCAAAAATCGTACAAACATTTTATTGGTACATGTATGGCCAGCTTAAGACACATGGAGTTACTTAGTAGTAGCTACTAGTCATGGCTACTAAATGCCAGAAAATACCTTGTTATAGACAATACTGAGAATTGCCTCTGCTAAAACACACGTAGATACAATTATCAGTAAATGATCAGCATTGTCTATTTTAGTAGCCACGACATGTAGCTGCTACTAGTAGCTCCATGTGTCTTCACCCTCAAAGAGGACCTATCACCCAGACATAAAAAACTGCATAACAAATAGTGATGCACCAAATCTGGGATTTGGTTCGGGAATCAGCCAAAATTTTTTTTGGGAATCTAAATCCAAATTCCTTAAAGGAGAAAGAGAGATAAAAACTAAGTAAGCTTTATCAGAAAGGTCTATGTAAATATAGCCATAAGCACTCACAGAAAAGCTGCACTGAGTCCTCTATAAACAGAGGATTTCTTGTATCCTTTTTTTGTAAACATGTTGTTCAGGTGTCTGACTTCCTCTCAAAATCCTTAATTCCAGGGGCCAGAGTCTGCACAGTTCTCTTCTCTCTCCCCCTCCTGCTCCCACCTCCCTTAAGAATTCATAAAACTCACTTCCCCCAACCCTTTGGAATGTGTGATCTTAGTATAGTATAGATCTGTACGGCTAGACTACAAATAGGAAGCTATGGAGACCAAGCTAAAATGGCAGCTGCTATCAGAGAAAGCTTTTAGGGCTCTTTACTCTGGTATAGTAATGCTTTCTGCCTAGCATTCTAGGCAGCACTAATGTGGCAAATCTATTGGCAATAAAATGTCAAAATAACTTTCCTTCTCCTTTAAATCACAAGAATTTTTGTTATAGAAAAACGGAATTTGAAAATTTTTCACCACAAGCTTCATGAGCGGTTCTCTTCAATCCTTCCTTATGCTAATTGGATGCTAATAGATTTGGTGCATGCCTAACAATAAAAGTCCTTTTCAAATTAAATATTAAAGCCAAATTCCTTTTCAATTAACACATCTATACCCATTATAAAGGCATTTAAAAATTCCAGCTAATACGTGTGACCCCAACTCTACATATATGTTCAAACTGCTCACCAGAACAGCAAATCAAGAAGCATATAGGCCACACACAGCTGGGTATTTGATTGAAGTGGGATCCAATTCAGCAACGTATATAAAAATGGAAGATGGAGCATATATAGTGTGAAACTGTTTAATAAATATAAAAGGCCCTGCGCTCTGCAGGCTACTTACAGTACAGAAGTAATGTATAAAAACAATGAACATATGAAGTGTCCTCAAAAGCTCGACGCGTTTCGCGTGCTATACTGCACGCTTCCTCAGGAGCAGTTTTTTATTTCAACTGCTCCTGAGGAAGCGTGCAGTATAGCACGCGAAACGCGTCGAGCTTTTGAGGACACTTCATATGTTCATTGTTTTTATACATTACTTCTGTACTGTAAGTAGCCTGCAGAGCGCAGGGCCTTTTATATTTATTAAACAGTTTCACACTATATATGCTCCATCTTCCATTTTTATATACGTTGCTGAATTGGATCCCACTTCAATCAAATACCCAGCTGTGTGTGGCCTATATGCTTCTTGATTTGCTGTTCTGGTGAGCAGTTTGAACATATATGTAGAGTTGGGGTCACACGTATTAGTGGTGTTTTACTTAAGCATTCACTCTATATTTTAGTTGATTTATTTTTGACGTTGTTACACTATATATATTTTATTTTTACTTCCATGCGCTTCCATCAACATTCTGCATATACATTCTGAGGCTCATCTGAAGGGGAGCTTGTACCAGGAGGAAGCAGCACACGTTCACACTCCTTAACATTGGAGATTTTGACTTATATGGACTATCACCAAGAAGCGCTGAGTATATGAGTGTTTTTACACTCTCCAAACATTTTTTTTTAAAAATTCCAGCTGTTAATCATATATTGCCTTCCCCAGACAATTACTTTCACTTTCCATTCAGCACTAACTTTCCCCCCTCCCTCCTCACCATCTAATTGTGTAGCCAGTGCATGGGCATGTGCAGACCCGGATTTGTGGAGAGGCCACAAAGGACGGGCCTAGGGCGGCACAAGTTTAGGGGCGGCATGCCGCCCCGTTGCAACAGAATTTTTAAATTTGGCTTCCATACGGAGCAGTCGGGACCTCTCCCCACTGCTCCGTATGGAAGTTTAAATGTGCGATTGCGCATGCACACTGGTTACGCACAATCGCGCATGCGCACTCGCGGGGGGAGAGAGGGTGTCGTACTCGCAGGGGGCGGGGGGGGTGGGGGCGGCCTCGGGGCGCCCAGAAGTAAAATCCAGCCCTGGGCATGCACATCAGGTCCCCCCTTCTGGCACATAAACAAGATTTTGGAATGATGCAAACTTCCCTTAAAAATGTCCACAAAATGGCACCTGCCTGCTTGCTGTGATTGTGTAATTCCAAAATACCATGAAGACAAAATCTTTAGAAATCAGGTTCTAGTCAGATTTCATCTAGAGAAATGCAGAGTTCAGTCATGCAGGTTATTATTTTGTATTATATCCACACTAAAACCAGAAAGAGAATATGAGAAAATAAAATGGTGTTGTTAGAAACATATTTAAGCTAGAGGGAAACTGACATTAATGGGATTGATTCTTACTGAATAAAACTCTTCTTACTTTATAAAAGAAAGCCACAGACTGGATTTACTGCCCTTTTATGAAAAGTTCCTGGGTTCATTCTAAACTGCCTATTCTTGATTAACTCCTGACTTGCTGCCTTTGCTGATTGTTGACAGCCCTGATTTTGATGCCAACTAACCGTTTAGATACCTTGTGACTTGGCCTGTACAGTGTCTATTTGGTCTTAAAAATCGCCTTTTGCCCTTTCTGCTGAGTTTTTTTAATTTTTTCTCTATTTGAAGTGATCTTTTTAACATCACAAGTAATAATAGTAAGCTTATGGAAGGTTTTATTAATTTAATTTATTTTTAAAGCGATTTTTTTTTTGTACCCTAAATTTATTTAACAAATCTTTAACAATACCCCACAGAGTTGAATTGTTATCATTGTGTACTTTTTCAATCTGCCATTCTTTAAAACTTTAAATCATCATAAACATTTCCATAATAAAGCAAAGTAATGTTTAGTTTTCAGTAGCATCTTTCCATCTTCTGCTCAGCTGGCCTAAAAAAATTAAGAAGCACCACTTTTTGGTAGTTTGGGGACAAGAAATCATTACATGTGGTGTGGCACATTTCTTGCAAAAATAAAACTATTAGGTTAAAACCTTTTACAAAATGTAAAATAGACACTTTTCTAATCTGACTTTAAATGAAGTGCTACTTTTAGAATTATCTATACCCAGCACCTCCATACATAGAGTGCAGGAATTCCTGACAAATTGATGCTTGGTATGCTGGACCTTTTCTTCTGCCGAAGAATAATTACAGATGTCTCATTTCTCAGGTTATCTAGGAATGGCAGGTCTAGCAGCACCTGTCCATTATTTCCCCTATAGTTGTCTTTGCCACCTGGTGATCTATAAAGATGATTTTTAGGCCAGGATGCAGCAATACCATTAAGAGGTTCACCCTGAGAGTGCAGGTGAATCCCCCATAGGTTTATCCCCTTACGTCAGCCACTGTTGTGTAGGATTTCTTTTTGTACAATTGGCCAGGAACCTCTACTTGCCAGTCCAAAATGCCAACTGATTCATAATATTATGAAGTTACTTTACTTTTTCACATTACACAGAAAACCAACTATTACGTCTTCATAGAGTACATTTTAGCATTTTGCATTTTACCACCAGTGGCTTTAAGTGCATTACTTCATAATGTAAAATACTTTTTAAACCGCTAAGTAGCTCATGGTTTCAGAATTGTTTATCTTTTTTTTTTTTAGAAAGTCTAAGGGGATCTTCTCATTCAACAAAGCTATAACACTCCTCCATACATGATAATCCTGCAAAGATCTTGTGTGCTGCCAGCTGCAACAAACCAAACAGCAAACCCTCAAAAATATACTTATTTCCTTTTTCTACCTCTCAAATTCCACTCTGTCAGAGTTGATAACCTGCATATAGATTCTCTTTATGATTTCAATGAACAAATGAACATTTGCCTGCAACAGAAAGATTAGGGTTTCTAGGCTAACACAGTTCTTTGGAAGCACCCTACCCCAGAAGCGGCATGAATACCTTCCAAATACTTTTTTGGTTCAACTGTTTTTAAATAGTACACCAGAAGTATTGGGCTCATTTACAATTGACAATTTGCCGTGTCAGTAGGCCAGCTTGAGTGCAACAGGTAAACAGGTGGAGGAATGGTGTCAATGTGCATAGCAACTGTGTCCATTGCAACTGCAACTGAAGGGAATAAAAATAAATTTGTTAATTCCTGGTGCTGTTTAAAAAAAATGAACTACCTTTAAGGTCTCAGACTGCACTAAGGCCAAGGAGATGCCAGGTATAATGTTGTCCCATCCATTGCTGTAAAAATGTTAAATGTTTATTTTAATATTTTCTGCTTAGCATTGTATGAAATATTGAGAAATGCTGTGGACACAGGAAGGGGAAGTGAGAAGGAGAACGTTTTTTCATTCTGGTACCTAACAGTAAAGTTTGAACAGACCTTTATTTTTGAGTCTTCAGATGGGTTCAAAGGAAGTAAAAGCAGTAAGGAAAGGCTGATAGCAATTATTTACAAGAACCTTGTACCGAAACAGAGCCATATTAACAAAAGAGGCCATCACAGAAGTGGAGACCAAAAGGTATGGAAATGTAAAGTAATAGCTATAAACAAATCGATGGGTCAAGTGGAGGGAATACTCGGTTTGCAAGACAATACATTTTATCTTTCCCTGACTAAATAAAGCATTTCACCAACAGTTGGAAAAATACAAAGTTATTATCCCTGCAGTATAATGCACTTTAATTGAATACCGTGCACAGTGTTTGTATGGCCATGTGTAAGTTGACATTGCATGATGTAACCATGTAGAAAGATAAAGTATATGTGCATTATGTACTGTTGTATTGTATACTTTAAATGATCTCCAGGTTTAGCTTACAAAAACTTCAAATAATATATACAAATCACCTGAATAGTTAACAATCACTGCAGAAAAATATACTGCTGCACATGTCAAATAATAAACTGTGTCCCAATGTATGAACATTTATACCATGAATGAATTTTGCAAATGCCCCAAAACACTGGTTGAAACTATGTTGGGATGAGACTTTTGTAAACTTATTAGCCTACTCAGCCTAATTACAAAGGAATCTTGAGTACTAACATGAAGAGGCTGATTTATTTATTTTCAAGTTTGAGAACAATTGCTGATAAAAACCTATTAAAAAAAATTCTTGCCAGGTTTTAGAAAAGAAAACACACAGGTTTTGCACAACAGCATTGGGGAAAAGCAAGGGTGTTCAGGAACCGACTCTTTTGGCCTTCATTGCAATTTTGCCTGACCATGGGAAATGGAAATGTTAATCACTTAGTAAATGTTTTGAGGTAACCATTGACAGTGGGATAGCATTAAAGATGCAAGGACTCACTTTCAATCAATAGACAGCACTATGTGCAAAAACACACTACACGCTTAGGCCAATAAAACCTTATTCACATATTTGCTTGCACCGTTATGCCCTCCTGTATACTTTTAGTGAGTGCTGATTTGCTGTTGGCACCTACTTTGAAGAATAACAAGGTGTAGCATGTTCATCAACAAGGGAGCCCTGTACTTTACATGGTTCCCTTTGGATGTTGCACCTATAGACACTCCCTGTTACATTAGCTAAATAGTGCGCACATGCCATTTGTGACACTGCTAGCATTGGAACTCCCATGTCACTGCCATCCCAACTGTTGTCATTTTTGCAATTGGAACAACTTTTGTGCCACGATTGACACCACAGACACAAGCAGTGAACACTATTACACTGGAGTGCTGGGGATATAGGTTGTCTTGTACTTAAAAAAAATCAGCAAATTGGTCTAATTTTTTGCACTTTGTAGAAGGTTAGTAAATAAGCCCTATAGTCATTGCCCACCAATTTGATCGTATTAAAAATCATAAAATAAGTTTAGACACTATTCCATTTAGTCCTTTTTAATATGATTAAACTGCTTGAAAATTGCTTGGTATAAAGTAACTATGCCAAAGAAAGAAGATATATTTGTGACGGAAATACAAAAGAAAATGAATCATTCATTTAACAGGTTATCTCATTGGCTTAAAAGCATCATCAAAGTTGCTTGAGAAAAAGCAATTTAGTGGTAATTAAGGGAGGATTAACCTCCTGTCGCTTCACAGTTTTTTCATGCCAGTTATTCAACATGGAAATTACGGGGGGTGGGGGATGCTACATGACTACAAAACATTTAACTAATATATAAGTGCAAGACATGTCTGAGATATATATAGGCAGAGGCTGGTAAAGTATCTGGGTGTACACAAGCATTTACAGGTAAAATGTCCCAAAGACTGTGAGAACCTGATAATTAAATTAAGTAAATAAAAAATGCGGGTTAGTGTACAGAAGCACCAACAATGTATGATAGGTAAAGTTTACATGAAATAGGACAAACTTTTAAGACCTTGCCCAAAGAACTTATGGGGTTATATAATAAAATACACTATAGGGCAAATTTATCATGTCCAAGACTGCGGTCTTCCATGATTCGTAAAAATCAAGGTGAAAAATGCAAATATGCATATATATGAATTTTAATTTTTCACACTCAAATTTTTATGATTTATCAGACAGAACAATCGCAAAATATTGATTGAAAAATGCTGCCAAAACACTGGCAATTCTAGAACTGTATTCAGCTTATACTGTTTATAGAATCTTGTTGGGACAAGTGACAGGAGCTGTATGTATATGTAGTGATTGGCAACTGCCAGCTCTGGATTTTATAAACAGTATAAGCTGAATACAGTTTCCCTTGCTGAGTAAAACATATTTACTCCAACTTGGTTAAAAGCATCTTAATTATATTTATTTCTCAGCAGAGGAGCAATATGGTTGTTCCTACCCTCCTTACAAATATCAAAGAAAAGCTATTCCTTGTTTTCTTTTAATTGATTATTTTTCATTATGTCATTTAATTATTTTTAACCACTTACACATTCCATCCCAAAGACAAAGAAAACTCTTCTGGGGAAAATGGCCATGTTTCAAAGGCTCTGAACATCATGGAAAGCAGCCGCCTTAGCATTTTTACCAATTCTCTGTAGATACTTTAGGACAGTTTGGCTCAACAGGCTTTTTAAAGACTTTATTAAGTGGGGTAAACATGTAAACATCTGCTCATCTGATCACTTGCTGGGCAAAATCTGCCTGATCTTACCAAATGCTTCTGGCCTGACAGAATTTTCTAACCTGCCTAATAGACAACTGTCTGATATTTAGCCATATACGGGCCAGTAAGCTGCCATCTTGGTCTGGAGTCAGAGATTATATTGTCTGTCTAAAACGCAGACCTAGAGTAATCTGTTGTGTTAACTGTGGCTCACTAAAGCAAGGACAAAAACACTTTTAATCAGAAAAATCATATAATTTAACCAAAAAAGGTCTAAGAAAAAGTAAATATTTATTTTTAAGCTTAAATGCAGCAGAAAAGCATGGTTATCATATAATAAATAATAGGTTGCATGATTGTTCTACGGTGGAAGTTTATCATCATTCAATCTTGTATTAATTATCCATCATTGCACCATGAAATCACAGACCTTTGAACAAGTATTTGATCATTACCCCAAAATCCAGAATATATAACAAATGGAAACTCAGTAAAATATAAACAGATGGTTATGAGAGAGGTTGGTAAGAGGAAACTTACAAGGGTATTATACCTTTTACTTTCATTTCACACTTTTTAGAATTTTTTAAAGAAAAAAAGGTTAAATATGACAGCTGAAATAAACAACTTCCTAAGCCAAACTGAATAATATCTTGGTGCTTCTTTGTTTTGTTACTTTGCTTTAAAGCCATGAAATATATTAAGGCACATTTAGCCCCCTGACCCAACCGGCAAAACCAAGTAAATAAATCATAATTGCCACCCCATTTGCTTTTCACTTAAAATACAGTCTGTGCAGGTTTACTTGAGAGTGTTAAACACAATGTTATACATAGCCTAATAGAAACTCATTTCAAGTCATTATTATTAGTTTAACTGTATAACTGCCTTTAACCTTAGGTAATGTGGCACAATATAAGGACCGACAGAAATAATGCTGTATTAAAAAAAGCCTGCTTTATGGCTTCAGGCAATAGGTGTCATAAGTGTCTTTATAAATATAGCTTTACGTACATAAATACATTTTAGTTCGTTTCACTCAACAACCTTCTTTGCCTTTTTTTGTGTAAAAAATGCTTGTTTTTAAGAAAGTCTCACACCCTATATACACACACACACAAGAAGAAATTAACTGCTTCAGGTAAAGCCAAAAGCCCTTACTGAAAAGGAAAATTAATGTAGCCTATGCAGCTGCAAGTAATCTAAAAGCAAAAAGGCTGATGAGGTCTTTTATTCATTGTTACAAAATGTTAACTCCATTAAAAAAAGAGGAGACAGAGGTATATTGTTCCCCTCAGGGCTGAATTCTACATATGTTTGATAGTCCATGCTGAGGTTATTGTGCATTACAGACATTACAGCCAATATTAAGTGAATGTGCCAAGACAGGGTTACACAGCTTTGTAGTGACAATACATACAGCTACAGTGAGGTAGGAGGGCACTTTTCTTATTTTCTTAGCTAGACATACATGTTTAGATTTAAATAGGGTGGAAGAGACTTTGTTAGTACTGATGTCTGTGGCTACCCAATCACCAATGAGTCTACAAAATTAACCAAAAAAATTGTCCATGTGGTCAAAAACATATAAAAAAATGAGAGCAATTTCCTTTCGGTGCTAATGAACAAAAATGTCTAAGGTTTGTATATGTTGGATTTATTCATTGTAAGAATTTTCTCCAAATGGAACCTGGGAGATTATTCTGCTGCTCATATTTCATATAAGTTTGCAAATGACTCAGATCATGATTACATGAAATGTGTGCCTTGCAATGTGCAATATACAATACAGGGTACTGCGAAGCCAAAGTAAAATGAGTTAAAGTAGTGGAGAAATTACAGTTAGAACCTGCTGCGTCTGACTTCATTAGATCATCTTCATCTGTTTCATCTGTAATGCATAAAATGGGACTTTTCATTACCCTCACCCCATGGCAATTTCTTTCAAAATCTCTATGACTAATGTCTTCAAAAATAGAACTGTTGCATTCTTCCATGATCAGAAGTGTAACTTTATTTTTCCGCAAGTCCTGCTTTTCTTTGGCTGACAGATACAAGGTCACTAATGTAATCTACAGAAAAAAACAAAAAACACTGGCCAAATAAAGAAATTTGAAAGGAAAAAACACAATTACATTTGTAAATACCCAGAATTGAAATGTGGTGTTAAATCAAGCAGCAGGAGCAGTATATATTTGATTAATTTGATTCCAGCTACTATATAGAGCTTTACTTATAGGATCCAAATAGCATCACCCTATCTACTTCTTCAGCGACAGAGTTGCATTGACCAACCATGCCTATGAAGAACCTCACTTACTTAAATGGATGTGAAAATTATAGTATTCCATTATGTCTCAGTGCAGTTTAACAGAAATTTACCATTGGTGTCAGATCGTGCCCGTGTTCAGGATTTCTGCTCAGCCTTTGTCTTAACTGTGATTTATATTTCCCATAACTTCATGTGCTCATTACTTCTGGCACACTACCTTTACCTACCTTTTAGGCAAAAATCTATAAAGGCTGTAGTGGGCAGATGTCTTGCATACAGTAATACCCAGAACACTATTTGCTCCTTACAGCTCTCTAAGCTGTTAGCAGTCAGTAACCAATCAGTGACCTGAGGGGGGGCATATGGGACATAATCGCTTAGTTAGTTTATTTCTCTATTTTACCCTGAACTGTTCCTTTAAAGCCCTTTTTAGGTCTCAGCTGGAATTTCTTTTAAAACTCTCAGTTATGGCTCTACTACATCTATAACTGTCCATCGAGACCCATATTAAATGGCAAAATTTATCAGTCGGATATCTTTATAATGAGTTCCAGAGGTACTGTGTATCTAAATCACCTGGTGGTTTCCGATCAGCCTATACAAAAATTATTAATTTGTTTACCTCACTGTCCTAGGTGCCTATTCACTTAGGAACCTACTAAAAACATTTACTTGTCAGGTAAGTCTAATAAGTTAGCAGGAATTTCAGCAGTGTTTTACAAAATATAAGGGCAATTAAAGAATAATGCAAGAGACAGTAATAAGGAGACAATAACGGTCCAACAACACTGATCTAAGGAGCTTACAATCAACAGAAAGTATCCACACAGACACACACACACACACACACACACACATTTCTTACATTAATAAAAGGGGTCCTCCACCCAAAAACAATTTTTCAAAGTGAAAATATAAAAAAGAAAATATCATTATAAGCAACTTTCCGATATATTTTCATTAAAATATTTAATTGTTGAAAAAAGTTGATTAGAATTGCATTTTCTTTCATTATTAAAATTCTTTTTTTGGGTAAAGGACCCCTGTTAATGTAATATTACTAGTATTGGCACTAGTTTTTTTTTACAAGAATGCATTATCTAAGATTAGATGCACTATAAAACAATTTATGTAGTATACTGTATGTATTATTATTATTTATATAGCGCCATCAATTTACACAGCGCTTATTGATGCATCTTCCATGCAGTGATCTGATCATGTGCTCTCAGGCAGGTTGCAGGCATTTAAACCCTTTTGAGTGCCCCATCTGGCCTCTATAACTCCACCTTGAAAGTCCAATTAGGACTGGCAAACAAATGAAATTGCCCACTATCTTCTGGTAGTTATTAGAATTACGATTTTGTAAGTTATAATGGCCACTAGAGGGAGCAACACTTCACACACCAGTAGTATTCACTGCTCAGTATTCAACGCTGAGAAATTAACCTACAGCTGTTAAAGTCCATTAATACAAATAGCATTAGCATTAAACAGATCAAGTTTACCAGCATCTATAACAGAAGAAAACAAGGGGACAAATGGCAAGTGCTGACCAGTACTGGCAGGTATGTTATTGTTTGTGTGTACCTTCAGTTCTATGGGCCATATGCAGTAGCTACACAGAGATACATGCACAGAGACTAAACTTAAACATTATGTAGAACTTATAATTTAATAAATAAACCCCAAGGAGATGGTTATCATTATATAATATTTATTAAACTGAAAAATATTAATCAATGCACTGCAAACAATAAATAAAATGACACAAAATAGGAATTATCTTCATAGATTGGTGGTCAAACTGAACTGATCTGATAATGGCCAGAATAAGGAGATCTCTAGAAGACAAAGCTAGTTAAACCAGGCTAGTAGTGATAGGAGAGCACGTGTTACATGCGACTCTCTTTCTTAGGATGGGCCTTCGCTTAGGTGGAAGAGACCTTAACGGAGCTGAGGGTGTAGTTGAACTACAACTCACTGTAACTGTGTAGTGCAGATGGTAAGAATTGACGCCAAAAGGGTCTTGCTGATGAACTAGTAACAAGTTTATTGTCAGAGACAAAGATGATAGGCAGGGTTATCAGATACTCACAATGCATGTAGATATAGAGGATAGATGATAGATATCTCTTTAGGACAAGACAAAGGAGGGTACAGACCGGTTTATCCCGCCTCTTGGTAGAGCCTGGGCAGGGTAAATATACCTGTCAGCTTAATACCATCTTTGGAGATAGGTCTGGATAGATATCTCTTCCTCAGGTTGATAACCTCTAGTATATGAGTCCTCCGTATGAGTAGGGATCAGGGGTTATCCTGCCTGTCTCCTAGCTCTACTCTGTGGCCCTATTTCTAAGGCAACATTGCCGGATGGAAAGCTACTTCCAGAACACTAATTCTCCTTGATGGGGCTATTAGAGCTGCCCTTGCGTGCTAGATACTAACTATCTCACTTCTCCTAGAGAGTGCTATTACAAAACTGCTATGCTTACTTAAAACCTCGTTCACAGGGCCCTGTCCCCGACTTCTCCAGATGGTATGGTGGTCTCTGGGATAATTTTGCTTTACTGAGGCCTGTTTCTGCACCCAGGCTCAAATGGAGCTGTGCTTAGGTAGCAGACAGGCAGCCAAACAGGAAGTCACACCTCCTTGCTAGACACTATATGAGTCTGTAAGGGGAGTGTACAACCATAACAACCAATAAGGTATAATCCATAGTGCAAACTAGATACATGGGACTCTGCCCAGTAACAGTAATAGAAAGAACTAGTAGGGGATTAAAGCCATACGAGTGTTAAACCCTATGGGTCCCTACACATGTATCAACCAACTGACTACATATTCCTTAGGATAGTTTGCCAAAACTGTCACCCAAGGGCTTTAACTGGCCAGTTAAAGCATTTATAGAAATATGTCATTGTAAACTATTTGTATTAAAAAAACATATTTTGTAGTACCTTAGCAGAGGGGTCAAATTCAATTCTTCTAAATTCCTACTCCTATCGGGTAAAGCAATGCAACATGCAATGCTCCTTCTCACCTGGGCTTTGCAGGGACTATAACTCTCACACACAGTTTCGAAAGAAATATTGGAAACTTTTTGTTCTTAATTGAAGAATGAAAAAAAAAACACAAGCAGGTTTCCAGCACTAATGTACTGGCTCACATGGGCGTCCACAGAAGGGGGCAAGAGGGGGCACTTGCCCCCCCCCCTCCCTGGAAAAGTAGCAAAAAAAACCTCAGTTGGACTTCTGACTTGCTGGCTGCAGCATCTCCCCGGCACTTCCCACTCGTGACGTCAGAGGCAGCGCCACCTGATAGCAGCGCCACCTACGGCCGGCAGACAGTCCAGCGGCAGCTGTCTGAGGAGGGTCCATAGGAGCTTACATGGCACAGGGTTATGTTGGGTTTGAGTGCAGCTGCTCAACCCTCATAAAATAAACCAATGTCTCCTGTGAATGTTTCCCGCACCGATGTTGTTTCCATACAGGTTGGAACTGGCCAGTGAGTCCAAACACAGGCGATCCCGGGATATTATTAGTTATATTACATATGTGCAACACTATATACTGTTCTACTCCAGTTGCCCTCTGTCTACATGTACATGTGCAGCACTATCGCTGCTCCTATCCATTTGCATCGCTAAGAGAGAACCTGCCCCAAGCATTCCTACACATACACACTCCCATGCCTCCCCCCCAAATCCCAAACAAATGAAAGGGTGCCCCGCCTCCGGCCGCACAACTGGATGCATCACACCGGCCGCTCCCTGAAGCCCTTTCTGTAGCTCCTGTAGCCGCTCGGTACGACCCTCACACCCACCCCAGTTCCGTAAGCGCAGCTCCACTCGCAGCCCCTCTATCTGTACACATCTGCACCGTCCATGCCCCCTATTACTACAACCTTCACCTCAACTCCTCTCCCCGTTTCTCATGTGGCACTGTGAGGAGGTGGGCTTTTCCCTAGCAGGTACAGGCCCTGGACACGCCCCTAAGTGAGTTCAAACTGTCCCCGCCCACATTCTGGTCATGTGACTGTGACATCACGCCCTCCTGAAAGCCGCTCCAGTCTGGCACCCAGTGAGAGTTTACATCATGTATATGTATATATATGTATTTGTCTGTTGCAGGATGATGCTAGCTTACTTGCCCCCCCTTGGAAAACTTTCTGCGGATGCCCATGCCGGCTCACTTCAGTAATTGTATCCCAAGCTGACCACTACCCTGGGCTCCTCTTCACTAAGATTCAAACAGGATGGGGTCACCTAATAGTTACTAACCCCACATTGATGTTGGAGCACAGAACTTCTCTTTCTAGCTAGTCCTGACTAACTCCACTCATTCAGACACGTTAATCAACATTCTTAATTTCGTGGTTTCTGAGGTTTTTAAAACCACTTATTTCCAGTAAAACCATGAATGTCTAGTCATTTATTAAAAAAATCAAAATTTAAAAAGCACTAACAAATTAAATTGCAGAATGAAAACCCATGAATCTTTGTGGATTTTCAAATGAAAAAAAACCTCTAAAACCACAAATAAATAAAAATTGTTACAATTTGCCTATAGTAACTCCCATTGACTTGATCTCAATAACTTTTAGATGGTGAAGTTTTGTATTAGTATTCCCCAGACTAACTGATGCAATACCTGGAAAATAATTATATTTGACATTGTCATATGTCTGATATGCGTATCCCTCTAGTTTAGCAGACCATACTGACCAGGTCATTCCTCTAGTGTGTATTCTTGTTGGTAAAGTTACAGACGATGTTGAGTCATTGCCTGTGAGTCCTACCCGAAGGCATGGGCTCCGATGCTCATGTGTCCAAGGCTTTTGCCAATGAACAGCATGTACGGGCAGACCCAGCTTCGCCAAAGCTAGGGTGAGAACCACCAAGTCTTGACCTAGCCCAGAGGACTATGACACCTATCCAGGGTGCACAAATCAAACACAAATAGGGAGCAGCAGTGTACGGGTGCAATGCCATTAATCGTATTTTTAAGGCTCCAGCTGGCGGCTGGAAAAAAAAAGAAAAATACCTCCCGCCCGCCTAATGGCTGGGGCAAAGGGACTGAAGCATGATTAGGCCGAAGGAGCATGTGCAAAGCCCCAGACGAAAAATAAGCCAGCAGCTCTTCCCTCATGGGAACACAGCCCTCCGCTTTCATCAAGCCTCAGCTTCAGCACAATTAGCAATAATCACGCCACGGTTGGACCTCATTGGCTATGATACTGCCACTGCAGTAAAGTTACAGACATTTTACCTGCAGCTCATGTGCCATACAATGAACAAAATAGTCACATGCCAATGTTTAATTCTAAAGCATGATGTAGATTCCACTCAAGTCATGGCTTTGTTATTGACCACATTCTTACTATTAAGTATTAAGCTACATACAGATGTAAAAGTATATTGTCTTTTTAGATAAAATGATAAAACCTTGCCATCCACAAGGTCACTTCTCCATCTTTTTACTTTAAAGGACCCCCATGTTGCTGTACAAGAACTTTACCTGCCATCTCTGGAAATCCCCCTTTACCTCCACTGCAGCCAAACACTAACAACAGCTCCCTCTTCTGTCAACAAAAGTCTTAGTGAACCCATCAAGATACCAGTTACCTATATCATGGCATGTGTTCCAGGCCTCCAGCTGAATAGCAGGGATAACTTCTCAGTAGTTATGAGCAAATCAGTCCTGTTACGTTTCGCTGAAAATTTTGCGAAACTGCAGAAAATTTCACAAAACAGCGAAAATTTCGAGAAATTTGGCTAAATATAGATGTCCTTGGAATGTAATATCTGATAATCATAACAGGCACTGCGGTTGCTCCTAAATCTTATGGACAAAACAAAAATAAAAAAGGGGCCAAATTGCCACTAGAATTGTAAACTGAGAATTTATAAAACAAGTATATTTTGCCTGATTTATGGTATTTGTGGGATATGTTTTTGTCTTATGTACCGTATATACTCGAGTATAAGCCAAGCACTCAAAATGTGCAAAAAAAGGAATCCTCGGCTTATACTCAAGTCAATAGGGGCACTGCTGGATTTCTTGTCGCACGCACACCAGTCACGCCGCGGGCGAAGTGCGTACGTGCTCGGGCGACACCGGGGGGGGGCGCGCGGCACGACTGGTGTTTCTTCAGAAACATTTCAAACTAGTACGTCTAGCCCCTATAGATAAAGATTTGTCTAAACTGGAACAGTTAAAACTGATTTGTGTACCAGATGGTGGGAGTCACACAAAAATGAAGTGAGTTCCAAGTATGATTCCCTTTTATGTACAATAACAGGAAAGTGCCTCCTCTGATTGAACCAACGTTCTCATGCTTTTATATGCTTTTCATGCTACATTTCCTTGCATTGTTGAAGAGCTGCCCACTCTAATTTGTCCATTTTCTACAACCCTGCATTATAACCACTTTATGTAACTGTCTTCCTCATACTTAAGCATCTACCTGTATATGTGTTTTTAGTAATAATATGTGCAGCAATGTTGTTTGTTTCAGGACAAGCACATTAATCAAGATACTGCTTTTGTTCAAATTGTAATTGGCTCAGAACCTCTTCCAGTCATAATTCCTCCTCAATAGACCTTTTAAAAGTAACTCTCCAGAGTTAGAATTATTGCCAAGGTTAAGTATTACATTTGATTGTGCTTGTGTACACAGATTGCATCTTCTCTTTCAGATCACACACTAGAACAGTACACACAGTGCCATTATGTGAGCTGAAATAAATTATGTGTGTTTTGAGTCTGTATAAAAAAGGTAAATGGTCAGTTTGGGACCTGTTTCAACATGGGCTGCACAAATGTGACAGTCCCAAGGCCATTCCTGATCAATACCAAATAAACCTACATTTTGAATTTGGTATTAAATGTCAAACAGAATACCTTAAAAGTCAGCACAAAAGGCACCTCATTTTCCAGCCCACACTTTGAGTTTATTAATATAGTAGTCATATAAGCACTTTTGAGTGTTCTTTTATTAAATAATTTGATTATTGAAACTTAGCAGTTTTCTTAAAATTAGGTACCTCGGCTTATATTCGAATCGGCTTATACTTGAGTATGTACGGTATTCCTTATTCTGTGTTTTATTAGCATGTTTCCTTTCTCTTATCTTTATTTGTGTGTTTTCTTTCCCTTGACTTCTCTGTCGAGTGGTTATCTTTCCATTAGCTTTAACTGCCTTTTTAAAAAAAATGCTTGCGCAAATCTGTTTGCTTGTTGTGTGCATAGTTATTACCATTTTTGAGGTGCATTGTGCATTTAATAATTTTCTGATTCATTGATTATGTGCATTTCTAGGATCTCAGCCTGTATAGTGTCTTTTGTTGTTGATATATAGCAATGTATGTTTGCATGTCCTCATTTTCTCTCCTTAATTATACAATTTTCTGTTATTATTTGGTTGCTTTGCAGCTTTGTATCTCCAGCACACTCACAGCCCATTTGTGGTACCATGTATTAAGTGGTTTATTTTCTGAGGTGATTATATTGATTAATGGTGCTTACTTGTGTTCATGTATTTTAGCTTACTTGTTCTGTTCCAATTCATGTCCTAGTTCTTTTTTCCCATTGTTATATGAGCATTTGCTTTTTTATTTATTTATACATAGAACAGTTACGTGGTTTCAGACCATGAAAAAATACATAAACCTGCCAAGTTCAGCATTTGTAAAACCTTCTCTACATTGATCCTATGGAAGGCAAACAAGATTTCTCTTTAGCCATAGATGATACTCCTATAGATGTCTGTTTAGCCATAGATGATACTTCTCTGATCAATTACTAATGGTTTTTATTTCATTATTATCCACGCAATGTCATGCTTTAAGGGCAGCCATCCAATTTCTAAATTTAACCACTGAATCAAAGGTACAGTACAGTCTAAAGTGTGTTCATCCTTACATTAATAAACCCATGTTATTGTAAGGCTGTTGGCACATAGGGTGTTTCCACTGGGTAAAACATGCTGGAAGAATAGATACCATTTAGGCTATGTGTGTGTGTCTTCAACCTAAAACATTTTTACTAACAAACTGCTACAAAGGCATATACATATAACAAACCAAATTTATTTACAACATAAAAATAATACATAACAAAACACTGTGTGAGTATAAATTATATAATAGCAAATATACTAAATAAACCCTGAAGTTATGTCTATTTTAAACCTCTATTATATAATATGAGTGGCAGGTCTAGTTTAAAATTCTTAGAGGGAAACTGTTCCAGTTCTCCACTGAATGTCACTTTAAAGAACACAGAACATGCATAATTCAAACTTCATCCCTCATTTATAATAATTATATAAAATGAATGCTTATTTTATAGCTTTGATGTTTATCGCTCCTCTTTTATTCAGTCATTTTTTTTCATCTTTGGAAGTTTGAAGTCTCTTCAGTATGACAAAAAAAAAGCCAGTTACCTCGGCACAAAGCAGAGCTAAGTGGGCATGTGGGATTTTTATTGGCTAGAGCATCAATTTAATAAAGCCTTGACTAAAATTAAGGTTAATATAAAAGTTACTAGGGCCCACAGCAAAATTTCTGTAAGGCCCCCAAACAGCCAGGAAGATATTGATAATCAGCATCAAAAATATAGAAATGATAGCCATAGGGGCACCATCAGCCAACAGCAGACTGAGTGACTCTGGCAATTAGGAGAATATGCTAGCAGATTACAGGCACACTAGCTGTTAGAAATCTCAATTGAATATGGGTAAATGAGGGTGGTGGAAATTGAGGGTTTGCAGGTGGTACCGTTGGGCAGTGGGAGTTTGGAGAGCTGCAGGGCAAGGTGATGATAGGCATAGAAAGTGCACATCAGCACATAATAACCTAAATGTAGTATCATAATACAACCACCTAATACAAATTTGCACACCGAGGAGCACGCCTAATTAAATCCTGACTAAGTTGGCAGTGTTAAACAACTGTGAAATGGGCAATATTAGCAGGGGAGAGGGCACCAGAAAGTGTATGTTTAGGTTAATTCCTTCCTAAAACAAGTGGATTGTTTCACTTTCAATAAAGTGTCTCTGCAATTACAACAATTATATGTAAACAACAGTGTGAAAATATCAGAACCACAACTCCAATTGTGTCCCTAACCTGCAATATGCCCTACACAGTTTGGGTTTTACTTGTGGCTTTTTTTTAGTCTAACATGAATAAAAGTTGAGATTTAACATTTTGATTATAGTCGGGATCCCATCTGAGATTTACTTTTTACATATCTGACAAAATACATTTTTGCAACCTAGATTCTTTAATGATCATGGAATAGGTAGTGCAGTCTAATATCTCTACTTTTTTACTTCCCCCTTGGGATTTTCATTTCTCATTTGATTACGCTGGGGAGACCAGCACGCCAAGTATATTTCTAATGGCACTTTAAGGTGACAATTTCTGAAAGTGGGAGGTGCACAGATTACAGATGTCACTGTTGCAGACTGGGTGTATTTAAAGGAGAAGGAAAGGCTAGTAAAGAGTTAATCTCAAGCTGCAGGCATACCTTCAGTTGTCTCAATAGTGCCCTTAAGTCTCCCTATATTTCACCTGTTCAGATGATCAGAAGCCAAACAGGAAGAAAAAACGCTGAGCTGTGTAAAGAAAGTTCCCATAATGCCTCGCTCCTGCACAGACACCCAGACCAAGTGAACATGCTCAGTTACCCATATTGATGAGAGCCATAGTATGGGGTCACATGTGTTTGATTTTTGTGATGAATGTATATTACAGGTTTTATAGGATTTACAAGAGGAGGGTTCGAATGTGGACCCAGGTAATATTTCGGTAGTCCACTCTGGTCTTGATAAAAAATCTGATTATTATCCTGTGCAATCTAGGAGTCATTATATCAATATGTTCCAAAAATTGGTCCAACTGGATATTGATACTTTAGCCAATAGGTGGAGCCGAGAATCAAGGAAATCTGCATATAAAAATTTGACGGTTGGGGAATGTAATGCCCTTAAGTCCCTGAGTAAAAATAAGGATGTGGTTATTAAGGCTGCGGATAAGGGGGGCTCAGTGGTAGTACTAGATGCGAGTGCATATGAGAAGGAGATAATGCGACAATTGCTAGACACAGACACTTATACTTCCCTATTAGAAGACCCTAGAAAGGTTTTTCAGAGACAATTGGGTGATCTCCTGTTGGAGGGCTATGGAATGGGTATTTTAAATAAAAAGGAATGTGAATACCTATATTGTACACATCCAATTATTCCCATTTTCCATATCCTTCCAAAAGTCCACAAGTCATTGGATGATGTTAAAGGCTGTCCGATAGTACTGTAGTTGGAATTGGGGGCTTGAATGAGGGCCTT
This sequence comes from Xenopus tropicalis, assembly GCF_000004195.4. Classification (NCBI taxonomy): domain Eukaryota; kingdom Metazoa; phylum Chordata; class Amphibia; order Anura; family Pipidae; genus Xenopus; species Xenopus tropicalis. The sequence continues at coordinate 88,946,099 of NC_030679.2, read as the reverse complement.
TCACATTATGTGGATAGACTATTAATACCTTTAGTTCTGCAACTACCAACTACAACGATGTGTATTAATAAGTTAGCAGACTTGGAATGGAAGCCCACATATACGTGGTTCACAATGGACGTTACCGCTTTGTATTCATCTATAGACCATGGTGTGAGTTTACAGTCCATACAGTATTGGTTGCATCGAGGTGACCATTTTTCTACTAGTCAGATTGAATTTATTATGCAGTCTGTAAAGTTTTTGTTGTATACGAATTATTTTCTTTTTGATGGTCACTTCTATCTCCAGAAACATGGAGCCGCGGATGGGTGCTTCCTTCGCTCCCACCTATGCCAACCTTTTCATGGGTTGGTGGGAGATGCTCCATGTCTTTGGAGAGGTGAATCAGTTCCATATTCAGATTATCCGCTTTTATCGCTATATTGACAATTGTATTAGTTAGGCAGGTTATATATAGGCATTATGGTTGAACTTGATGGACGTATGTCTTTTTTCAACCCAACTTACTATGTTACTATGTTACTATGTTACTATGTTACTATGTATTGGAGTTTGAGATGGTGATGAACCATCCTTACAGTCTTTTGTAAATTATTGCAATGAAGCGGTGGAGGTTATTAAATTTACCTATGAGACAGATAAGGTGAGGATCCCATTCCTGGACGTAGTTTTTAGTGTAAATAACAACATGATACAGACGGATCTTTTTCGTAAGCCAATCACGCGTAACACTCTCCTACATGCTGATAGTGGACATCCTGTTACGTGTTTGAGGGGTATCCCAGTGGGACAATTTTTACGTCTTAGACGTATTTGCTCATCCTGGGATGCGTTTCAAAACCAAGCAATGCAATTGTGGGACAGATTTACCCAACGAGGCTATGATACTCAAACTATTAAAAGGGCATATGATAGAGCCGTGGCCACTAGTAAGGATTCAGGGTGTGAACATGGAAAAAAATCAGACCCAGGTTCTGCACAACATTTGGGAGAGGAGTGTTCAATATACAGAGGAGTATTCGGAAGCACTGGGGAGTCCTATTACAAGATCCTGTTTTGAGTAGCACCCTTGATAAAAATCCCCAATTTGTTTTCAGGAGAGGAAGGAACATAGCCTCCTGGTACTAATGAACAAGGAGTGACATTTCTGCGATATAAGGGCACTTTCAGATGTGGTAAAAACAGGTGTAAGGCCTGCAATGTGATTAAGGTTCCAGATACTTTTACCTGTACTTACACAGGTCGCAGTTTTACCATTCCTCAATATTTTAATTGCCAATCAAAGGGTATAGTTTACCTGGCGACTTGTGAATGTGGAGCTCAAAATTCGGAGAGCAGAAACTAGGTTCCTTGAGCACTTGGCAGCAATAGATAGGAAGGATTTGAAATCGGCTGTAGCCAAACATGCCATTAAAAAAGCATGCTGGCAGAGGGACGGTGATGTTTCAGGTCATTGATAAACCAAAGTGGAATGTAAGGAGGGGTGATTTGGACACTAAATTGTTACAGAGAGAGGTATATTGGATATATCACTTGAAGTCTGTAGAACAATATGGTGGCTCAAATAGGGAATGGGAGATCTCACGCTTTTGTTAAAGGGATTAGAACGTGTAACGACTGATATGAATTAAATTTGCAACGTGGGCCATGATAAAACATAATTGAATAAAATATACTGGAATATATTAATATAAAATATACTACAATGATAACATCGTAAGAGATTTAATAGTGTAGCGCAACAAAATACTTTAGGGCAAAAAAGATATATTGGGGATAGACACTGTAGTGTATGGCTTATTGTGACAGGTACCACCGGTTTAGCTTTATGAGTGAGTTCTTAGCATTCTTGAGAGAGGGGGGGAGCAGGAAAGAGCAGAGAACAGAAAGCTGCGTGTCTCTGGCACAGGAATTACAGACACAACTAATCTTTTTTCAGAGAACTCAGTGCAGCAGTTCTGTGAGTGCTTATGGCTGTATTTACATAGACCTTTCTGATAAAGCTTACTTAGTTTTTACCTTTCTTTCTCCTTTAAGACTGTTGATTCATTTATAGAAATGGCATCATAGCCTCGACTTATCTCGTGATTCACTATAAGCACACTTGCACTAATTTACGCGTGATACTGCATGCAATATTTTTGACGATTTAAATAACGTGCGCGGTATTTTTCGCATGCACGCTAATTATCGCAAGTGCTAATTGTCGCGGCATTACACACGCGGCAATCGGCAGCATAAAACTGGCGACATTTTGCCCTGGGATAGCACAGAGTGCTAGAGAGGTGCTGTTTAAATATTTATTTGCAAAAAAAACCCCAAAAACCAATAAAAATATAAGTAAGAAAAAAAAAAAAGTGCTAGAGATAATAAAATATTATATTTAGCCAAATACTTAGGGGTCCGTTTGCTAAAGTGGCTTAAATTAAGTGGGAGATTTTAGACACAGAATAAATGGCAAATATGTTATGGGCACTTTATTAAACGGGAACAAATATAATATTGCAATTATTCTGGCAACAAAACATTTGATTGGCAGTTATCACACTTGCCAGAAAATACGCTACGTACTAATTAACGCAAGTTTTACTATTCAGCAAAATGGCCTAAAGACAAAATTGTTGGCAGAATATTTCCAAAAATTTAACCCATATAGCATATTGATGCTGTTACTGATAAATGTAAGAGTGTAGGAGAAACTACATGAAAGTATAGAATACCATATCAAGGAAGGAAAAATAATAAGACATTAACCAGTTCAAGTAAAAGTAGAAAAATAAAAACTTTTATTTTAACAATAAAAAATTTTAAAAGAGAAAAAACTAGGAAAGATAAAACTTAGGGCTTGCTGCCCTTGAGTTCTCGAATGTCCCTCCACATCTCAGCCATTTCCCCCCGGAGCTGGGCCAGCTCGGCCTTGATGGTATCCAGGTCCTCCTGCATTGACTGGCGTGATGGCCTCTCGTCGGCAGGAGAACCTGGTGCCCAGCGCTTGGCCTGGGGTGAGTCCGGGGCCTGGGGGGAAACTAGGGGAGGAATGAAGGGGGGGAGTGTCCGGGGCCTCGGGGGCCTCTTCCGCCTCTGGGGCCTGGGCGGGTGCTGGGGCCTGGCCGGGGGCTGGGGCCTCTGGGACCTCTTCCGCCTCTGGGGCCTGGGCGGGTGCTGGGGCCTGGCCGGGTGCTGGGACCTCTGGAGCCTGGTGGGACTCGGGGGCCACAGGAGCCTGGTGTGCCTGGGGTTGTGCCTGGGTATTAAGCGCCAGCTGAAGTTCTGTGAGATAGTATTGCAAGATGTTATTTTGTGTAATATATTATATATATACATTCATACCCCATCATAAATAACAGGGCCCCTCACAACAACCCCCTCCCACACCCCCACTGGCCCCTCCCCCTGTGAACCCTCACATCAATACAAAGGACACACAGACATTGTTAGCCAGGGCCCCCTAAAACATTCGTGGCCCTTCCCCAAATGACTCATACTATGGGCCGCTCCCTGCTGCTTCCCCCCTGCTTTAAACTTATTTATGCATATGTATTTGAAAATAGATGTGTATATATATATATATATATATATATATATATATATATATATATAAAGGCTGACAAAGGCTGGTGTTGCAGCCGAAACGTCAGTTCCCTTGCCTTTATAATAAAATTTACAAAATTGAACCTAAGACCTGAGTGAGCGGTACCTTTCTCCGAGTATCTGTGAACATACCAGTGGAACTGCACCCTGGCACCTTTATTCGCTTTACACGAGATTACAAAGTCGCGACAAAGAAATCGCCAAAATATACCTAGTAATGTATTTTGTGGGACTAAATATTTACTGCTACAGTACTGCATATTATGGCAACTAAATATTTACCACTATAGTAGCGAAATTACATACATGCCAAGACTTTAGTAAAATTTCGTAAAAAAACACATACTTGAATTACACTGCTAAGTCCATATTTTATTGCCAAAAACTCATTTACTGTACTTTTCTATAATTTATCGCCTGCCTGAAGTAGGTGTTAATTTTTGCATAGACCAATGCGATATTTAGCACGCCTAAGTGTTTGTGAATCATGCGATCGTATTCTTTTCAGCGAGAAAATTAACGCATGCGTTAAAACTAGCGCATGTGGTCACGCAAAAATGAACGCATGCGATATGGCGACTTAACGCACGCGATAATACTATAGTGAATCGTGCGCTAATTTTCGCGTCTATTTTAACGCAAAAAAGCGTGCAATAAAATTTATCTCACTTTAGTGAATCAGCCGTTATATGTGGTGAACTCCTGTAATAACGTTGTATGTGGAGGACAAGAATTTTAGATGCTTTGTGATTTTTAACCGTTTTCAATTTTCACCTTATTATATCTCCCTGGAACAGTTCTGGGAGGGGGAGGTTCACCAACATTTTTTTAATGATTTCTTTGGACCCATTATCCAGAATACTCGGGACCAAGGATATTCCGGATAAGGGGTCTTTCTGTAATTTGGATACCTTAAGTCTACTAAAAAATTAATAAAACGTTAATTAAACCCAACAGGATTGTTTTGAATCCTGTAAGGATTAATTATACCTTAGTTGGGATCAAATACAAAGCACTGTTTTATTTTTACAGAGAAAAAGGTAATCAATTTTAAAAATCTGTATTATTCTAATAAAATGGAGTCTATGAGAGACAGGCTTTCCATAATTCGGAGCTTTCTGGATATCGGGTTCCCGGATAATGGATCCCATACCTATAATGGGGTGAATTATCAGACATTATCTGGAGCATTCAAATGATTGGTAAGTTTATACATGGGGAGAACATCAGCTAACAATCGTTTCCACTGTGTGACATTTTGGAAGTGGGTAACCTCCAGTAAAAGAGCAAAGTTCTTAGGAGAAAATGTTGGTACCATCACATGGCTACATTTCCTACCAGCCCTAATTTGATACATTAGTTGATATATTTCTTAACTTTGGCCCTGCTGAACAGAGTTCCTGAGTTTTGTTAAAGGAAGCTATAAAATAGTTGCTAAGGTTCCACAGATGCCGCTGAGAAATGTATCAACTAGTCTAGCACACTGTAATAGAGTCTGCACTGGGATTACTGAGCTGTCAGACTGAACCAAAAGAGTCAGGAACATTAAAGGGCACCTATCACCCTAAAACTGCTTCCCCCACCAGAGGTGCAGACTAATAGAGCCCACACTCTGGTTCGGGGAAACAATAGCCTTTAAAAAAAAAAATAGTCCCCTACAGTGTTAGGCTGCCTGCACCGGGGGGTGCTCCCAGTTAGGGCCGCCATGATGTGGCACTCACATGCACATAGGGAGCAAGTGCCACAACTCACTCATTATGCACATGCATGTGACGTCATGTGAGTCACATCCACCACTCTTACATCACATGCACGCCCATAAAGAGCAAGAGGGGAGTCTCGCTTGTTATGCACATGTGAGTGCCACAGTTTACAACAAATCAATAACTATCTGACCAAACCCCCAATTTGATATTGGTAGGGCAGACAATGGTTTTGTCCCCATACTGGCTTGGGCCAGTCATCTGTTGACTTGGTCAACAGTGCTGAAGTTGGCAGCCAATGTCGGCTCATGTATGGCCAGTTTACATCTCTGAGAGAAGTGCAAATGGCTTTATTAATCTATAACACAAAGATGGCTAGCTCAGAGTGCAATTTTAGACACTTTGCAATTTACATTCGTTTTATCTTGTAGTTATCATACTATTTTACAATGCTACTAAAATTATACTGTCACTATCAGTGGATATACTTGTTGCAAATTAATGATATAAGCAGTGTAAAATATCAAGAATTCTCAGTGTGAAGCAAGATAAGGCTGCTGTTGTTAGCCACATAGGAAATAGGAACAGTCACGAGTGCCTCAAAAATGTATTTCCCCAAGCAAAATTTATACTTCTGTAAAAACTGTTTTTATTGTTCTGGCGTATGGCACACATAGTATTTCATCTCTGGTGCAGGCAGAAAAGCTCCTGTTACTGCCCATGCCACCTACAATTGACCTGAATGGTAACCATTGCTGACAGACAAAATTTCAGCCTGACAATGAACTGTTAAACATTTTTTGACTGAAATCCATCTTCCATCACTGGAGACATGAAGTTGCCATTTAAGTCAATAGTCATTGTGTCAGATTTGCATGCTTCACTGAATCATTTTTGTTTTAATGTTCAGCTGCTCATTAGCACTGCACTGCCTTGGAATTTATCTTGTCACCCTTATCACTAGAAAATATGTCAAACATACTTTAGGCCCACTTGTTAATTTTTTTGCTACTACAACAGTTGTCATTTTAATCCAGATTTGAAACTTTCATTACCTCTTCTAATGTTTTTTTTATTGTTTTTTGTTATTGTTTTCACAAATTTTGCATTATTAATGTAAATCACATAATCAGTTTGTTACTGATTTTAAACAAACTGATATATATATAAATATATATAGAAGTCCAAGCAACAGGCACTCACGTCTGATGGAGTCACAGATCGCCTGGGTGCAGTATTGGAGCTGTAGTTTATAGAGCAAAAATGGAAGAATGCCGCACTCACAGGGCTTAGTGTAGAAAAATAGAGTAGTTTATTCAAACAAAAACAATGTAAACTAAAACAAGTTTTTGTTTTTACATTGTTTTAGTATACACTGGTTTTTGGTGGGGGGTGGGTGCTGGCCTGCAACAGAGTGACGTCATTGCTCCAATTTTGGCGCCACATTTTGCTTATCAGGGGGTTTCTTGCGTGTATGTTCACTTTGAGAAAGGCTGAGGTTCCAGACGAAACGTTAGGTTTTTGTTTGAATAAACTACTATTTTTCTACACTAAGCCCTGTGAGTGCGGCATTCTTCCATTTTTGCTCTATAAATATATATATATATATATATATATATAATACAAATCCATAGAAGTCAAGAAAAGTGCAACACCACTCTATATAGCCACCCTAATCCCCAAGTACACCCCCAGACATAACCTGCGTTCTACACACGACTGCCTTCTCTCCTCCTCACACCTCCTCTCACACTCGCATCCAGGACTTCTCATGTGCTGCACCCATCCTCTGGAACGCTCTTCCCCATCCCATTAGACACTGCCAGAGTCTCCAAGCCTTTAAACTGTCTTTTAAAACTCATCTTTTCATTCAAACCTATAACCTAAACCCTCAGAAATGGGATTACCCACTGAGCACCCGTAATCTTCCCTCGTACACTCACTAACCACTGGTTTTCACCTCTTACTCTTCACTTACTGTCACTCTACACACCAACATGAACTCTAACACCATGCTAGTTACCCTGACCTTATGTCTCAGCTACCCTCTTTTTTAGAATGCAAGCTCTCCCCCTAGTGTCTCCAATTCTTATCCAAATGTAACTGTAAACCATTTTTTGTGAACTGTCTAGATGTACATGTTAACTGTTTTGTCTTTTGTACCCCTTTATTCTGTAAAGCACCACGTGAAATTAGGGTGCTATATAAATAATAATAATAATAATAAAAATGAAAATACTAAAACTACTTCAGGTATGGGACCTGTTATCCAAAATGCTTGGGACCTGGGGTTTTCCGGATAAGGGATCTTTCCGTAATTTGGATCTCCATAACTTGTCTGCCAAAAATCATTCAAACATTAAATAAACCCAATAGGATTGTTTTGCCCCAATAAGAATTAAATATATCTTTGTTGGGATCAAGTACAAGGTACTGTTTTATTACTACAGAGAAAAAGGAAATAATTTTTAAAAATTAGAATTTTTTGCTTATAATAGAGTCAATGGGAGATGGCCTTTCCGTAATTCGGAACTTTCTGGATAATGGGTTTCCAGATAAGGGATCCCATACCTGTATATGAGGTCTTACGCACTTGAGAGCTTTTACCTGCTAATCTGATCAGCTTTGGTTGCCTAAACTACATTTGGAAAGTGTATTTTAGTGAGTATTGTTAGATGAGAATATAATAGAATCCTTTGGACCACCCAAGTTAAAGCAATTTGCAGATTCACAATCCAAGTTAAAAAGTTTCATATGGCTTTTACGTTATGGAGAACATGAAGGTGTCATGTTGCTGTAAGAGTATATGGATCTAGTGGATAGTCATCAATTGTGCCATCATCCATTTGCACACGTTCCCCAAAACAAACCAATCAGAATATTGATGATACTGTATTCTAATAATAAAATTATTTTTCACTAGAAATTGTTACAGAATTGTATACCTGTTTGAAGACTGAAGGTGACAATGGATTTAGTAGTTAACAAAACTGAATAATAATACATTTGTGTAAATACAACTTCCAGATGAAAATAGAACAATCTACTACACCAACATCCTAGTCACAGCATCTGTAGCAACAGTGAATCCCAGGGATGCTGTCAAGCTGCAGAGTGGGGGCGAGATTCTGTGATCTTCCATCTTATAAGCACTCATAGCACACACACAGAACAGGCAATTCTTATTTCAATAAAATGATAATCTGTGAAATATATGATAATATATATAAAATAAAATGATCACATGAATTTAAAGGTGATATTTAAGTAAACAGTCCACTCTTGGTTAATAGTCTATAAGTGCTCTAATGTTCAGTAAGAATTTTTTTTAACAGTATAGCAAATAATTGGCAATTTTAAATGTATATATATGGTTAGCATCTGTACACTATGTATATATAGATTTGATAGTTTGATGTGAGTGTGGATGTAGTTCTATTTTGCTAATTGCAATATCTGATAATCAATATAGGCCAGTGGTTTTATAGGCTCTCTATTAACCCCTAAGGACTGGTGTTTTTGTGGCTGTCTTTATTGAGAAAGTATGTCCTTAGAGTGTCCCAGCACTCTGCCTGGTAGTTCTGCCTTCAGACCTCTTCATTTGATTTATAATGTTCCTCTGGGTAGCCATGAAGCAATGTCAGGAGCAGCAGAAATAGAAAAAGAAGCTGTACAGTATTTGATAATGATATGTGTCTGTGTAGTACTGATTGCAATTTCTGCAATGTAAACAGTGCAAGCACTAAATGTACTTTTCTAACAGAGCATGATGCTGATGATTTCTTGGATGATAACCCAGTGTAAGTGTAGAGTGTAGGCACAACAAAATCCACTGAAGAGCTCACACAATGCAGCCAAGTGTTATTAGATATGTATAGCGCTATGTTTTGGCCAAAAGGATCCATTCTCTGGAGCAGTTTACAGCGCATTGAGCACAAGTTCCTATTAATTCTTCAACTCCCATCCTACACTATACCATGTAAGCTAGTGGCCAGGTGTGACAATTATATAGTTAAAGGAACAGTTACACCCATTAAGTGTTTTATATGCATTTATATATAATGTACCCTGCACTGGTAAAATAATTTGTGTTTGCTTCAAAAACACTACTACAGTTTATATCAATAAGCTGCTGCGTAGCCAATGGGGCAACCAAACAAGCTCAATATGGCAACATATTTATGCTTGTTTACAAAGCAGATAGCTGCAGGGTTGGACTGAGCCTGCAGGACACCGGGACAAAAACTGGCAGGCCCCAACTACCTGATCCGACCTGATCTTCACCTGCCGCTCACCTTCTGCCCTCTATTCCCAGATTGTTCCGAAGTATAAGGTACGCATGCAGGCGGAAAGGTGCTGGTGTTGGGTGAGCAGGCAGTTGGGGGCCTCTGAGATGGTGTGGGGGCCCCTGGGATAGCAGTCCTGGGGAGCCCCCACAACCGAATCTGACTATGGATGTATTGAGCCTCGATACAGCAATATTGCAGGCAGAGCTTAAGGAGATTTTACGTGTGCAAACATGCAGCAGGTGGGTACACGAGTCTAAAGAGGGGAACAGGAAGTCCCAATCATTAGCCCATAGGTCTCCTTGGCCCCATGGGTGGAGAGCCCAATGCCCCCCCCCCCCAATAAAGTCCCCCCAATAAAGTCCTGCACATGCATGGCCACGCCTTTAATTTGCCCTGACGAATCTCATTCTGCCAAAATTCTGCCCACTATCCACCTAAACCTCACCTACACCCTGGCAAGCCTATCCGTCACAACCCATAAACTGCACTTTTGCATCTCTTGGGCCCGAATGAGGGCAGCTCTAGAGAACATTGCTCATGAGTGTGAGTTGTTTTTTAATCATGTTCCAATAAAGATCAACATTTTAACTTGATACAACTGATCAGTGGTCTTATGAAGAGCACTTTTTTTTTATCTGGATTAGCCCTAGGAAATATACTGAGAATGGCAGTTCTTAAGAGGCCACACACACTAGAAACTGACCAGGGTTAATACATATCATTACTTTGTTTGGGAGTCTTAAGATCTTTTTTCTACAAAGTTTCCTTGGAGACACTTCCAGGTGTCTAACAGGGCTTTGTAATCACCTTTTAATTGGTTGCTAGAGATTACTATACCTAGAGACCTGAAGGGCATATTTATCAAAAAAACTAAATAAGAGCTCATAACATTTTGCTAGAGTGAAATTCTGCCACTCACTATTTATTTCTATGGGATCTTCATATCCATATCTAACTCTCACTTTTACCCATTGATAAATACACCTCTGTGTAAACTGTGTGGTCCATAATTTGCACACAATCCACCAATATAGACACACATACATGATTTTGATTCTTGCTTATGATTTTTGGACCATGTGTGGGCTCTGACTTACAGGTATATTACCATTGACAATCAGTCATTTAGTCGACTGGACTGGATTTCTGTCGGCTAAAGATAATATCAGTACATGTATTGCCTATCTGATGATAGCCATGGGACACCAACAATGTAAGACATAACTTTCATACGATTTTTGTCTATCAATTATTAGTGGCCAATTTCAATCTCAAGGTTAGTTTTAGATCATTGCATTAAAACGTATGATCAATATCCAAAAGTTCGTCATAAGACAACTGACATCTGAACTTATATGACTAGCTTTACTGTCAGTTTCGGAGAAATTTAAAGGAGAAAGAAAAGGTTAAAAATAAGTAAGCTTTATCAGAAAAGTCTATGTAAATACACCAATAAACAACCACAGTAATGCTGCTCTGAGTCCTCTGTCAAAAACATGACATTCCATTGCTTCTATTGTGTACACATGGACTTTGGTATTAGATTTCCTTCTCTTGGATAAAACCTCCTAGGTACAGGCATAAGCTTGTTCAGCTTGCTCCTTTCTCCCTGTTCCAATCCCTTCTCCTTCTTTGCTGTAATCTAAGCCTAGAGCTACAAGCCGCCAGAGACACAAGGGTGTAGGAGAAAGAAGTTTCAGTTATTGACACAAACTCTTAAAGGGATACTGTCATGATTTTTCTGGTATACATTTTATTTCTAAATTACAGTGTTTACATAGCAAATAATTCTCTCTACCATTTAACATTTTATTCTTAAACCAACAAATGTATTTTTTAGCTGTAATATAGGTGTGTAGGCAGCCATCTCAGTGCATTGTGCCTGAGTCTGAGCTTTCAAAAGGAGCTACACATTAGAACTGCTTTCAGGTAACCTATTGTTTTTTCCTGCTCCCATGTAAGTCCCAAGCTGGACCTGGATTTCTTACTACTGAATGCTATTCTGATATCTACTGGGAGCTGCTATCTTGCTACCTTCCCATTGTACTGCTGATCGGCTGCTAGGGTGATATCACTCCAACTTGCAGCTCAGCAGTAAAGTGTGACTGAAGTTTATCAGATCACAGGTCACATGGTTGTAGCACCCTGTGAAATAAAGAATATGGCTAGCCCCATGTGAAATTTCATAATTAAATATATATTAAACTGTATGTATTTTCGAAAAACTGATTCCAATGCAGGATTCTGCTGGAGAAGCTCTTTTAACTGATGTGTTTTGAGGGAAAAATGGCAGTGGGTGTACTTGCCTTTAATTTATCGTAGTAGGCTGAACTAGCCCACTGGCACTTACTGCAAATTGCAAAGGAATTGCATTTAAAATTTTGCATCCATTTCAGCACTTTGCACATACGTTCATAAGCTAGCTTTGTACCCAAGAATAAAAAAAGACAGAATGCATGACAACATCTTGCAACACCTTATGGTCCCCATACACGGAACAATTCTAGCTGCCGATATCGGTCCCTTAGACAGATTCGGCAGCTAATCGGCCCGTTTATGGGCACTACCGACGGACCTACCCGACCAATATCTGGCCTGAAATCGGCGAGATATTGATCGGACAGATTAAAAAAAAGGTAAGGGAGGGGGGTGTTGGGTGGGCAAGTCGGGATCTTGCTTTTTCAGGGTCCCGGCTTGCTGGGGAGTGAAAGGTGGAAAACAAAACTTGGAACGTCGGGGAAAAAATTGGTGTTATAACAAAACATTATATCAGATTGATCCTGTTAGGAAGCTTCTGTATTCTTCTCACCGAGATCCGGGTACTACCTATAGGTTTTCTTTACTCATATGTCTCTTGGGACTTTTCAGTAGATTTCCCCCATCATACAAGTTTCCTTCTATCTTATATGAAAAGTGAGGGCATGGTTCAGCTCAGAGAGATAGAATATTGTAGCCATGGAGCCCATATTTTTTGAAACTGTTCTTGCCTATCTGTGAGAATATTAGTTAATTTTTCGTTAACTAGTATCCAGTTAATCTTATTTTTTAATTGTGGTATGGGCAGAAGTGGGGATTTCCACGCTTTGGCTATAGTTAATTTAGCTGCTGTGAAAATTTGATTTATTAACGTTCTTGCGTTTTTATTTATGTTGGGGATTTTCTTTCCCAATAGTGCATGCTCTGGCGATTTGGGTAAATTTATACCTGTAACAGAATATATCATTTGGTATACTCTGGTCCAGAATCTCTGCACTCTAGAACATTGCCACCATATATGGTAAACCGTGCCTTCACTTCCGCATTTTCTAAAACATTGTGGGTCACATTGGTTGTTAATTTTATGGAGTCTGGATGGGACCAAATACCAGCGTAGCAGAACCTTGTAACCTGCCTCGAGCAGGGAGGTATTAATTGAGTTATGTGCAGTTTGATCCCATATTACAAACCAGTCTTTTTCCTCTAGTGTTTGACCCAGGTCCCTTTCCCAGGCTCTTACGTAGTGCAAGGTTGGTGGGAGGCTGGTCTCCGATAAGAGACTATATAACTTCGAAAGTACTCCTTTTGAATAAGGATATTTTGTGCATACGATTTCCAGGTATGTGGAAGGTGGTACCTGTATGCCTTTAAATTTAGATTTCAGGTAATGTTGCACCTGCATGAACCTGAAAAGTTCTCCCGGGGGAGGGGAGCATAGTTGTTGGAATCTGTCCCAGTTCAGGGGGCCAGAAATTCCGTACATGTGTCTCAATACAGTCAAACCTTTGGCCTCCCACCATTGGAAAGATACCTTGTTCAGTCCTGGCTGGAACTCGGGGTTTCCAATTATCGGGACTGCTGGGTAATGGGGAGAGAATAGTTTCGCTTTGTGTTTTACCTTATCCCAGACACCTAATATATGTTCTAACATGGGGGTTAAACCATCTGGTCTATGAACATAAGGTGTCCATAGGGTTGCTATTAGCTTTACCGGGTGGATAAGCGTTTCCTCCATGGTAACCCATTTTGGAGGAGGGTTAGCATACATCAAGGGGATGGATGCTAATTGGGCTGCCTGAAAATATTTCCCCATATTTGGGGCACCTAAACCTCCCTTTTGTCTTGGTGCAAGCACTGTCGCTTTAGAAACCCTGGGAGGTTTAAAGTTCCATATAAATTTCATTACCTGTTGTTGTAGCTTTTCAAGGTCTGCATTTGGTATAGGAATTGGTAGAGTTCTGAAATAGTATAGTACTTGCGGTAGGATGACCATTTTAACTGTATGTATTCGGCCGATCCAGGAAATATCCTGTTTCAACCATTTTTCTAAGTCTTCGGCTACCTTTTTCCATACGGGGGGGTAGTTAGTCTTATAAAGGTCTCGTATATTTGGAGTTATTTTGACCCCTAGGTATTTTAAATATGTTGATTGCCATTGAAAGTCAAAATCCAATTTAAGAAGCTTAATTTGTGGAGGAGGGAGATAAATGTTCATTGCACAGGTTTTGGTATAGTTTATCTTGAGCCCTGAAAGTCCTGTAAATTTGTTAAATGTATCTATCAGATTAGGTAGAGTAATTAATGGTCTAGTTATTAGCATAAGAATATTGTCCGCAAAGAGACATAGTTTGTGGTGGGTTGAGTCTACGTTTAGCCCCGTTATATTTATATTGTTTCGGATTTGTGCAGCCAGTGGTTCTAGGGCCAAGATAAACAGTATCGGAGATAAGGGGCATCCTTGCCTTGTGCCTCCTGATAGTTGAAAGGGATCTGTAAAGTAAGGGCCCCATCTGACATATGCCTGAGGGTTATTGTATAGAGCTGTAATAATGTGTTGAAATTTCTGTTTAAAGCCCCATCTCTCTAAAATGTAGTGTAGGTATGGCCATGACACTGAGTCGAAGGCTTTACTTAGATCAATAGATAAGAGTAGCCCAGGTATAGCCTTAGATTGTATTGTATGTATAAAAGTTAAGGCCCTTCTTATGTTATCCGATGCCTGGCGTTTGGGGACAAAGCCTACTTGGTCGCTGTCAATTATAGTGGGTAAAAAGGTGTTTAGGCGTTCGGCTAGGATTTTTGATAACATTTTTACGTCTATATTCATTATTGAAATTGGCCTGTAATTGGCACATTGTAATGGGTCTGTGTCTGGTTTTGGTATGGGAGTGATCTGGGCTAGGAGGGAGTCTCTCCCCCAGGATCCTCCATCCATAATTTCGTTTAGAGTATTCGTTAAGTAGGGAATTAATATTTTGGCATATTTTTTGTAGTATAAGGCTGTAAAGCCATCTGGGCCCGGTTCTTTTGATATTTTTAATTGTTTTATCGCCTTCCGTACTTCCTCTTGGGTTATTGTACTTTCTAATAAATTGGACTGGGTATCCGTTAGGCATGGAAGGCCTGCTGATTCTAGGAATTTGTCTGCTTTTAACTTGGAAAACTGTGTGCTTGTGGAGAATAAAGCTTTGTAGAATTTATTAAACTCTTCTATGATTTTACTTGGGTTCCCTGAGACCTCTCCCTGAGAAGTTCTAATTTTATATAAGGCTGTGTTGGGTTTTGATGGTTTTTTTAATTGTTTAGCTAGCAATGTGGTAGGTTTATTGCTTAGTGAATAATATTTTTGAGATCTCCATTGCAGTGTGGAGGCTGCTTTAGCTGTTAAATGTAAATCTAATTCGGTCCTTAATTTGGTCAGTTGCGCTCTCAGTAGTGGGGTAGAGGTCTCTTTGTTTTGTTTCTCTAAGTCTTCCAGTTTAGCTTGCATTTGAGCTGTTTGCTGATTAGCTTGTTTGATCTTACGGGAGATGACATTTATTATATGACCTCTTAATACTGCTTTGTGTGCTTCCCATAAACTAACCTTGGAGTTGACACTATTCTCGTTTTCTTTGAAGTATTGTTCAAGATGATTTTGTATAGCTTCTTGGGTTTGCGGGATTTTTAAGAATGTGTCGTTGAGTCTCCATTTCCTAGTTGTAGGTGTATGGTGAAGATCTCTTAGGGTTAGGGAGAGTGGTGAGTGGTCTGACCATACTGTTGTATGTATTTTGGACGATATAATGTTTGGTAATAGAATTTGTTGTGCCCAGATATGATCTATGCGGGAATATGTTAGGTGCGGGTTAGAGTAGAAGGTGTAGTCTTTTTTCTTAGGGTTCATCTCCCTCCATACATCTACAAGTTGCATAGAGGATAATGTTTTCTTTAGAAGGGATAAATTCTTATGAGTGGGTGGGTTGTTTTGTTGGGGCGGTTTTGGGAGCTTTTTGGGTTCTGATGGGTTATATCTATCTAATGACGGGTCCATGCTTAGGTTGGAGTCGCCTGCCATGAGGAGAACACCTTCTTTATATTTTTGGACTGTATGGAGCAGGTCTACTAGGAATGTTACCTGATCTGTGTTTGGAGCATAATAATTTACTATGGTAATTTTTTGGTCCTGAAGGTCCCCTATTAAGATCAGGTATCTCCCTTCCTGATCTTTAATCTCGCTCCGGATTGTTAGTGGTAAACCCTTTCTGACACATATTGCTATTCCTTTTGTCTTATTTGGGCCATTTGCAGTGTAGAAATTGGGAAAGAAGGGAGAGAGGAATTTAGGGATCGATGTGTTTGAAAAGTGAGTTTCCTGTAACAATAGGACATCAGCTCTAGTTGAGTGGTAGTATTTGAATGCTTTAGTCCTTTTGTTAGGGGAATTAAAACCTTGTACATTGTGAGAAATGAATTTCAGTTGGGATGCCATTATCATTCATTAAATAAGGGTATTGTGACAGTGTGGAATCCATTTCTGTGAAGTAGGAGTAATTGGAGGATGGTTCGGCTTTCCCTTTTTAAACCATTGTTTCCCATGGTTTCAGTGTCTATGTTAAGAGAATGTGTGGATAGAAGTACCATTATATAACTCACGTTTTGTTGTTTGTTACGTCGGACTATTACCTTGACTATTCGGCCTATGGTTCCCGGATCTCGGATCATTGAAGATTGGGTGTTTGAAAGGCAGAGGGTATCCAACAGGAATACAAAAAAAAGAAACATTGTTATTACATCTATACAAATCAAAAACATTTCCAGCCTAATGGCCAACTCTGAAGTTAAGCTAGAAACTTTTTAACTTTTTACAAGTCTTAGGTTAAGCTAAAGGGTGTGTAGCTTTTTCGAGGGGCAGCCATGCTGACACACCGGTGCATACGTAAGCGTATTGTCTGTCCATACTGGTTTAACGTTTCCCGTCCATTATATTATTATGTTCGATCCCATTTGTAGGTGGTGGTTTCAGGTTTCCAGGGGGGGTTTCCCTCGTTCTCGTGGTGTACGTTGGATTTTGGACCATATAGGCGATAAGGTGACTGATTGGGAAGGGCTCTATGAAGGTGGTGGTGACTGCCTTGTTGGTTCCGAGAGATGGAGGTGTTGTAAAACTTCCATGGTGTCACCCACTGTAGATGGAGAGTATTGCTTGCCGTTGTAAAAGAAATTAAGACGTAGTGGAAAGGACCACCGGTACTTTATGTTTTTTGCCTGGAGAATAGTCAAGGCTGGCTTGAACGTACGTCGCCTTTGGATGGTTTGTGGGGCCGGATCTGTAAAGATTTGAATAGCGTGGCCCTCATGTTGTAGTGGAATCGTTTCTCTAGCCGCTTTCATGATCGCTTCTTTTGTTTGGTAGTAATGAAATTTGGCTATAACGTCCCGTGGTTGATTTGGCTGTGCAGGTTTCCCCAACGATCTATGGACTCTGTCCAGTTCCAATTTGGCCTGGGGTAGGTGTGGTGCTAGATTAGTTAATAATGTTCCAATGTCCTTTTCCAGGTTTTTATAAGATTCTGGAAGGCCCCTTATACGAATATTTTCTCTTCTTGAGCGATTTTCTTGGTCTTCCAGCTTTTCTTGTAGATCCATTATTTGTCTTTTCATATTGTTTATCCCCACCAGGATTTTTAAATGGTGCAGAAAGACCAGAACTGTTTTGTAGCTGGATTTCAGCATATAAAAAATTATTCATATTTTTTGAAGGAACAGATTACAGTGATAGGTATATTAGGGTTTCTGTGTTATGTTCCCCTGTAAATTGTATTTTGGTAATATAGGATAGGATTATGTACAACTGGTTATGAATTTATATCAGGGACACTGCTTGTGCATGTGCACCCATTAAGGCTGTTTTACAAAACGAACTGCTGTGTGTGCAAATAATTTTATGCACATAATCGAGTACTTATTCTGACCTGTCACCTCTCAGTGAACACAGATTTTTGAAAGTTTAGTGTGAAAGATAATTTTTGCTCACATATCCAAAACAAAAAGGGGAATGTGTGGTTTTTATGCAACCCTTACCCAACCTAAGTCATCATAGTATGGGTATGGCCGAATTGTAAGTCTCACAAATAACAAATGAAATAAATACTGACAAATTGCTTGGAGAAAACTCAGCTCTAATCTTCTTAAAATGCGATTTAAAGCTGTAAGTAAAAAACAAATTTTAAGTATTGATAAACAGTAGAGCTGACAACTACCCAGATGTATAACATAAGCCTTACCACTGGTCTAAAAAAAGTTCTGCTTCATTAAAGTAGCCTTCATTAATATTTTTGATTCTCTACATGCATATTGCATGAATATAGGGTAGTACACATGAGCACATATGGCCAGGTTACTAAACCAATGGGCTAGGGCCCAAAATGGGTTGACCGTGTTGTTCAGAATGGAGAAATTTCATTCCACAACAATGAGATCTTTTAAACTTAGAATATATGTATTATAAGTATATAAAGCATTAAGTCTACTTTGTAAACAACATTTTTGTTAACCTAAATATCAGATCTAATCTAGATCCCATCCAAAACAGTTAAGAAGCACTGATATATGGATGTATAACTGGGTCCTACCAGACTGATCTGCATGACCATAGAGTATATGATTGGATGAATTCTGATGCTAATGGTGGCCATACATGTTTTATGGTCTTTCCTGCCACCAATGGTTGCAGGAAAGTTTGTTCATAGACTACACTAACGTTCAGAGCTGATTCAACAGATATGCATAAAAAACAAAATAATTCTACCCATATCTGATGATGCAGTACTAGACTTTTGCCAATGCTCAGGCCCCTTTAAAGGCATCTGATCAAAATATTCCAACAGGCCTGATTGACAAGACAACCTATATCCAATGCCTTTGCTAATATCAGTCGCCTCATCTCTGTACGAAGTTTTGCATGATAATATTGGTGCATGTCAAGCTAATTTTACATATAATCAACCTAGAAATCACTGCACTTATAAATCATCCCATGTACCGGACAGTTAAATCAATGTATTTGGCTATTCATGCATGTGAAACAGCATATACTGTGAAGCTGGGCAACTTACTGTCTGAATTATACTGTAGGTTTTGAAAAATGAGATAAGTTTAATATAAAAAAATAAAAAAATTAGGCTTATTTTGCTTAGCCATGGAAGCACTATATTTTTTTTTAGAAAAGCAGAGACACCAGATGGGATTTGAATAATTGATATTAACTTTATTCTTATAAAGCACTACCGAATACACACAGAGCTGTGTAAAAAATGCTTCAGGCAGAACAAATCTGTGCCCTGGAGAGTCAGAAATCTAAGTTTGGGATCGGAAGTTAGGGATAATTTATTGGCTTTCCCAAAACCACAAAGTGTTTACTCTGGATTTAAACCTAGGTCTCTGTTAGTCAGCCTAGTAATTAAATCATTGATCGACTCCTTCAGTATTTCTTAGTTTGCTAGGATCCCATTACAATAAATATGTACTTGACTTTCCAAATTATCAGTAACTAGGGCAGACACAGAGCCATTAGTGGTGCTATAAACCTGTCCTAAATTGAGGACAGTAACAATACACACTTAGAATCTGCCTAGGGGATGTGTTTTTATGTAATGGAAAATGCCATACATATGATTGATTGAGTAGAAGCAATAAACAAAACGATTTGTCTTTGGAAGTGAATCAACATAGTAACTTAATAGTTTATGTTAGTGCTGGGCCAAGAGCTACTTGCATACAAAGAATGTAACTCTTCTCCCACCTGCCAACAGCTGCATCTACACTGTCAGTGGTAACAAACTCTGTCACTGTCTGCAACCTTCTCATGCACAACAATGCATAGTTGTGCATTGCCATACATCTATGAGATTTTGCACCACAGAAATTTGTTTAGGTGAAGGCAGCTGTGAACTTTTTGTTTACTACAAGCTTAAGCTAGGGCATGATTTTCTGAATCAGACCTAACACATACAAACCATGCAGTCATTATATTTATTCAGGTCACCTATTTTACAACAAGTGACTTTAATATAATTCTGATCTGACTTTATCTGGCTGGTTATATTTCCCATGTATTCCCATGTGGCCTAACCTACAAATCAGAAGGTAGCATTTACTGGTCAGCTGTTTGAAAACAGATATCTGATTGCATGGGCAGCAGAAGATATTTTCTTTTGGGGGGCTAGGAGAGGGAGGATTTGCTGAGCAAAATTTTTGGACATGCCCACTTTTTGTGGCCAAATTTTGAAGCCCACCCATGTTGTCCCTCTCCAGCCTGAGCTGCCCCCAATTCCCTTAAGCCGCAACTTTAAAACTGGGGGAGGTATTCTGTGCTTTGTATATTTGACTGTAAAATATCACTGTAATCTGGTTAAGCTGGTACATGTAATAATTAGTAAGGGAAAGGTAAAAACAAGTAATACAAGTGAATGCCCACCCAAATACAATAGTGAAAGCACACTTACAGTAGCCAAGGGCTTTGCTCTAGAGCAGGGACCCCCAACCTTTTTTACTTGAAAGCCACACAAGCATGAAAATATTTATTTGGGGATGCTAAATAAGGACTGTGATTGATTACTTGGTAGCTGCATGAGGACTGCTGGCCCTTAGGAGGCCATGCTTGGGTAAAAATGCATGTCTGTCCTTCCAAAACTTGCCTCCAAGTCAGAAATTTAAAAATCGGCATGTACTTTGAGGCCACTGAGAGCAACATCAAAAGGGGTGGTGGACAACATGTCGGGGAACACTGCTCTAGAGTGACCTGTCAGTCTTAACTGAGCGTGCTGACCCCATGTCAAAATAAAACCAGGTATAAGACACTACTGATAAAAATACAGTAGAGTAAAATAAATAATGTACCTATTTGCTTTAATATATTAGTAGTCACTTTGGAGTTACTTGACCTGTATAAAAGCACTGGGCCTTGCAATGTTTTGCCTTTATATGGTCACCTACATACTTGGTAATTTCAAACATTTTCATAACTTACAATAGGGGGTATATTATATAATAAATAGTAAATAGGTTTCAGAAAGGGAATCTACTAGTTATATCCCACAGAATAAGTCCTGAGTCAGTATAAGAATAAATAGCATAACTTATATGAAAAGCATACTATACCAAACAATGACCAGGTGCATCCTAATCTCCTAACGCGTTTCGCACCATGTGGCGCTTAATCAGAGGAGGTGTGGTTTACTTGTGTCACTTCCCTTATATACCCTTGATCTTTACAATATACAGTGTGCAGTGTATATTATATAACAAACACGCAAACAAGGCTCAATTTCATCAAAAGCCAATTAACCTTACATTATATTTTGGAGAAGGGAAGGAAATTTAGAGAGGAAACTGGGGAGTGGCCCAGGGTGAATCAGGGACGTGACTATGCTTGTGATGGACATTTTTTTCAGTTTAGATTAGTTGCCTGCGGTAGCCAAGATTTAACCAGGGATGACTAATCTGCCCTTGGGCCATGGCCCTAAAGGTGCCCATACACGTGAAGATCCGCTTGTTTGGCGAGGCATGCTCTTAAAAAAGAAGGAAAGGCAAAGTCACTTGGGGGTGCCAAAATGTTAGCCACCCCCAAGTGACTTTAATCGCTTACCTCTTACCCCGGGCTGGTGCCCCTGTACGAAGAGAACAGCACCAGCCGGGGTACCTGTAGCGCTTCCTTCTTCCTGCTTCAGTGTGCGCGCATGCGCAGTAGAGTGAAAAAGCTGAACTTCAACAGAGAAGTTGGCTTTTCACACTACTGCGCATGCGCCTGTCTTTAGTCATTCCAAAATGCAGGCGGAAGAAGGAAGCGCTGCGCTCCAGGTACCCCGGGCTGGTGCTGTTTTCTCCTAACAGGGGCACCAGCCCGGGGTACAAGGGAAGCGATTAAAGTCACTTGGGGGTGCCTAACATTTTGGCACCCCCAAGTGACTTTGCCTTTCCTTGTCCTTTAAGCCGCTACTGAAAATGCTCCCTTAATTCAAGGTTTGCGAGCAACTAATGTATCAAATTTTAACAGCTACTCTCTAACAGGTTTACGTAAAGCTTAAGGGCCGTGACAGACGGGGAGATTAGTCGCCCACGACAAGGGAGATTACAAAGAAACTAATAAAATCATGGTTAAATGGTAAAGCTATATTTAAGTAATGTTTGTTTTTTTTTTTTTCAATGTAAGGGCCCTGACACATGGGACACTTCATCTCCCAGCCTGGAATTATTCTCTTCTGTGAATGATAAAGCGCCTAACAATACCTGGCCCTTCATGTTTATTGGAATTGCTGCATGTCAAACACATAACTTGTGGTGATTCTAGGTAATTGTCTGAAAAAGCAGAAGGCATGTGTGAGTGATTACCTAGGATCACCCAAATAATGTGTTTTACATGACCAAACCTCATGAACAAAAGGAGGCGTATTTCCCAATTGAATCAACCCAAATAGATTGTAATCAATTAAAACCATATTATTAAAAGACAAGTTTATTATATATGCCCACCCCATATAAGTTATTGTAACCCTTACCCTTAAAACCATGTTGCAGGGTGGATGAGGACCCAATCATCAAGCATCAAAAGTGCAGTGTCTAAATATTATATAACAGCACAAATTTACACAGAAGCTCTTTGTAAATAACTGTATCCAACAGTTTCACAATTCCCTACCTAGGGTATGTTCTAACCAGTAATGAATCTGCGATAGGTATATAGGTCTAAGCAATTAGAGTAGAGAAAGCTTACCCATAGTACAAGGTAGGTCCAGGTGCTCATGCCCCAGACTCTTAGCATAGGGGAGCCCAATAGGATCCAAAATAGCGAAGTAGGCAGGCACTCCGGATCTCCAAAAAAGTAGGTATAAAGCTCAGGTGTAAAGTAAACTCAGAGTCATTTTATTAGCATATACACATAAATGCTATAAAGCCTTACGTGTTTCGTACCTTACTGGGTACTTAATCATAGGCTTGGTTCTAACCAGTCCACAGTAAAGAAAGTATTGAGTCTCATGGGATTAGTGCTACTTCCTAGCGGGAATCTTTTGCCGGGCACTGTTCAAAACATACCCTAATGAACTGTGAAACCATCTGATATATTTATTTAAAAGCAGCTACTTGTCACAGCTACTAAACTCCAGAAAATACCCTGCCATAGACAATATTGAGAATTGCCTCTGATAAAACACATGTAGAGACAATTACCAGTAAATGATCAGCCACGACAAGTAGCTTTGTGTGTCTTCACCCTTAAGGGTTGGGGTTTTTTTTTAACTTATATGACCATATATAATAAAGTTGTTTTTTTTATTGATATGGTTCTAATTGGATTACCATCTATTTGGGATGATTCAAGAGGGGAATAAGTCTCTTTCTGTTTGTGTGGTTTGGTTTAGTATATAGTTGGAGACCAACAATAGACATTTTAATTGATCTTTTAACTTTTCTTTTTTTGGTGTGTTAAAATGTGTTTTACAAAAAACTATTCCTCTGAAAATTAAGAGGCAAGTATTGTTGGGTGCTTTATCACCTGCGGGCGAGGAGATTTCCTACGAGACAATGATGTGCTCCTAAAGGACCAGTAACACCATGCATGTATATTTTTAGTTAAGTGGAAAAACCACAATATTCTACACAGTTATCGGCTATTTGCTACAGGGCTGGACTAGGGGTAGGCATGTACCCAAGGCGCAACAGGAGGGGGTGGCACTGGGCATGTACTCCATCTACCTGCCCTCTGGTTCAGCCTTCTATTATTTTGGCACCCTGCCTGTCTAAGGGAGCAGGCAATGCACTTAACCATTATGCACAGCATTGCATGCTGGGCCGCAACTTGCCTTGGGGGCCCTTAGATGCAGCCCAGCACTGTTGGATGCAGCCCAATTGCACTATTTCAGTTAAATGGCTACACTTTTGGCTACAAAGCAGCTTATTGATAAAAACTATATGCAGACTTTTGAAGAAAATATGCAGTTGGGCCATTGAAGTAATAGAATATTATATTTAAATGCATAGAAAAGGCACTCACATAAAAATGACAGCCATTGAATCAATTGTGAGGGAAAATAAATGTTTTTGTGTCATTTGATAGTGCTAAAAGAAGCTGCAAGAGCATGGGCATTTGCCAAGCGCTGAGTTCCATATTGCACTACGTGTATTAATTGGTGCTATTCATCCTTGTAGGTCTGTACTCATGGGTAAGGAGATAGATGTTGCTCCCCATGAGTACAGAACCTTAAAAGTGGTTGAAACCGAACAACCACTGGTGACTGGTCTGGGGTCCAGGAGTTATAGGTGAGACACTGACTGAAAATATACTTTTATATATTCAGAAAAATATCTAATTTCCAAAATTTAAGGAAGCATTAAATCATTTTTGTGGGTCCCAGTTACCTCTACTTATTCCATTGCTTATAGAATTCCATTTTTTGTGTGGCACTATGTCAAAATCAGCGGAATCACACTAGGAATAAAAGACACTAAACTGACGGGGGCAGGAGTATAAAAGGCCCCGTTGGGGTCCTGTGACTGATTGTTGAATTCAACTGACTGGTTGAATTTCCTATGTGTAAAATAAACAAAACACCAATAGTTTACCAAAGATTGGGTGTAGCTAAATAGTTTTTGCAACTCCTATCACCCATTGGTCACTTATAGACCGAAACATTTCATTCATAGAAATGATCATGTTCCAGAACCCCCCCCCCCCCCCCCAGTAAGCCACGACACTAGAATAACCGCGCAAAGCACAGCTAGCAACTACTAGCAATCTGGCATCTCAGGTTTCATAATCTAATAACTGTTTCCAAATGGTTGCAAAGATTCTAAAATGTTTCACTTTGTGATCGTTCGGTATCAGTTATTACAGAATGCTGATCAGGTGGTTACATGATGTGTCAATGTTTATAGCTACTTGATAAGAAGCGATTTGTGCTTTTTACAGATTGTGTACTAATGTAGCAAACGCAGGAAACGGGGAGATTTCTCGCTTTTCATGCCATTTATAAAGCATGTCAGGGAACTAAAAGACACCAGTTGTTTCTCGCGGTAAGTATGCAGAGATTGGTTTGGTTGGAAATAGCACTCATCATTTTCTGCTCTTCCCTCGTAGTAATAATAATATAGAACCAAACACAAGATCATTATGAAGTATACACTAACAGCCCTGCCGGCAAGAACCGTTTCCATGTTCGATGTCACGCTAGACGATGGAAATGACATACATTAAGCGCTGGAATTTATTCTCGCACCTATCACTCTAGAAAACGTACTTCCTTGGTGCAAAACAAAGCGCGTCCCCGGAAAACATGCCTGCCACAAATAAAGCAAACACAAACTATGCAACATAATCCCGATAATTGGCAGTTCCCGTTAATTCTGCATATTCCAAACGGAGCCCACTGAAGGAAAATTGGCGCCACAATACCTAATTTGTAAATGCACACATAACAACTTTGAGTTGCCCAGCACACGTGCTGACGTGTCCTTCCTACACTTGCAACCCGGAAACTGAATGGGTTAGGGGGCGGGTCCGTGGCGTCATCTTGAAAGCTGTGTATGGTGGAAGCTTGTAGATTCGCATGCGCAGGTCACGGATTGGGGGCGGGTTGATAAATAGCGGCTGTGCGGCGGCGGCTCGCTCTCTGAGTCAGTCAGTGCGAGGCGAGTAACTACAGCAGGTCTTGGCCAATTCCCCCTGTCTACACAGACTACTCTCTTTATCGGCAGAATAATGGCATCTTCTGGGGCTCAAACTGGACCCGTGGCACCCGCACTGCAGAGGGGGATCGTCAAGATGGTGAGAAAAGGGGCAAATAACTGAAGAATAAAGCAGCGGATATGGGATCTTAAGAGCAGTTGGAGCAATGCAAAGGGAAAGGGACTGAGAGAGAATGAAAGATTCCGTCAGCGGAAGGGGATTTGGGGGCAAGGTGAGGGCAGTTTGGAAGAGAGGCGCCCAGGGGGCAAGGTGAGGGTAAGGCTGCCAACTTTACCAGGCAGCGCACAGATTAAGGAAAAGTGAGTGAGGAGGAGGAGGGATCTGAGAGAAGCACAACACATGATTATTCTTCAGCGAGTTCTAGGCCACTCAGCTCCGACCTGTGGCTTTCGGGGATGTTGGAGGAGCAGAGTAACAGCTGGAGTAGTGAGAGGTGTAGCGCAGCAACTGCACACGTAGTGAGAGAAGGAAAGTCACTCCGAGAGTTGCAAGAAGCCGAGAGAACAGGGGCCGCAGCATGGCAACGCGGGGGCAGTGGGGGAACAAAGTACAAGGGCAGTGGTGGCAGTAAGGGGGCAAGTAGTACCCTCCCAAGAGGGAGCCTGCCATTATTTGCTGCAAGAGCTCAATTCATTGTTGGCATGCATTTTGAAATGGAAGTTTTAGGTGTGCATGGCATAAAAAGCTGGCATGTGTAAAAGGTATCCTGACTAGTACTTGTAGGGGGAAAATAATGCAATTAACTCACCCTAATTTCCATTGCCCCCAAAAGCAAGAGCCACTTGCCCAGACAGTAAGGTGTTGTAGGTGGCAGCTTCACACAGTTGTGATACCTGTAATGTAGTGGTGCACCTGTACTTAGTAAGTGACAAGTAGTGCTCCAGGAGATGTTGCATCCTCAGCATGTTATACTAATCCAGCTCATCCACCAGCCCAGCAGACCTGTTCTAGTTTTAACTCTTTCCTTTACAAGCTATTTTGATAGCTGTACCTAAGACATGAGCTGAACATTCTGTTATTGCAAGGTTTGTCTTTCTACACAGCTCTTAGACTCTGCCATGAATGTGACTGTTTCTTTCCAACATATGCTTCAATGGCAGACTTGATTTTCGCATTCTTAATTTTTACTGAAGTAGCTTGTATGCTCTGTAACATAGATGTACTTCTCATGTAAATGCACATTGTTGCTTTAATATCATAGTAGCTGTCTCACACATTTTTCAGAATTTTAGTGTTGCCAGGGAAATATCTACAGGCAGCAACAATTAAGGTATTTTTAAAATTATAATTTGCTAGTAAATGTAATATCTACTTTATCATCTAGGCATATTTTTTAAAGCATTTATATGGAAACCCCATTTCATCCCTAAATGTACAAAATAAACATTAACTTTGCTACAGACCTCTCAAGCTTAGTTTTTCTGATGTTTCTTCTCGTCTGTTATGCGGCTTATTTCCATATATTAAATGGCAATGCCAAACTTGGTGGCAATGGGAATCTTTCTACAGAAACATATGGTGCAGATTTGTACAATTCATTGCATCACTTGCATTTGAATAATTACCTTATGGCTTCTTGTTGGGAGAATCATTTCTTGTTCACCTCTTCACTTATTTCCATGTCTGTTGGATTGTTACTTGTACAAGTTTGCATTTGGAATGCTCCTCATACATTTATTCTTAGTTTGCCAACCTTTGTTTACTCATGCAATTTATCCAGAGTTTTGCTTTAAGTGTTGGTACTATGTAATCATGTATGTATGTATGTATATCTTTATTTATAAAGCACTACTTATGTATGCAGCGCTGTACAGTAGAATTCATTAATACAGACGGGGTTAAAGATAATGGATAAATACAAAAGATATAAATACCAAAAATACAAAATCATATGACAAACATCTTTGGAACAATAGACTTTTTACTTCTGCACAGGTATGTGAAGGATTGTTATTGCATGTGTATGCTTAAGAAAGTCAAACTTTTCCTCCGTTAGTTTATCAAATCTTTTAATCTCCCGGAATTGCTCGTCCCATGGAGAAGGGACTCCATCTAGTGTGAGAGTGAACATTTGGAGACAACACCACTATTCTGTCCTTAAAATAAAAGAATAAATAACAGTCCACATACTCTTCTTGGCTTTGAGGGTGGTGGAAGGCATGCATCTGCTTACGTTAGCATATTTTTGTAGTGCTGATGTGGACTTTTTTAGTAATTTTATGGTTCTACCAATGTGTTCATTAGGGTCAGTGTTGATCTCTGCCAATGGTGGAGCTTGCTCATTTTGTTTTCATCATTAAGAGTATGTAAATACTAAAGTTTGCAGTGTGGGTAATAGAGATCTACAGCTGACATCTGTTTTAAGATGTTTTTTCTTAGCAGATTGACCTCTGTCCACATATACTAGTGCTGTTATTGGACCATTGTCTCAAGTGTCTGCTTCACAACAAACGGAATGTAAGATTGGGTCACAAATTGTCAAGGGTCTATGGTAGTGACAAGGCTCAGTGTGAAGGTCAGTCTGGTATCCTTGCTGGCTGTAGTGTTGACCTATGGGCAGTGCTGAAATAATTCTTTGTCGGCTTGTGTGGCTGAAGCCAAACAACTCTTGTTCAAGGCACAAATGTCTGGTTGCTGAAGACTCAATTAGCCTATCAATCAGGCAGTGGTTAAGAATTATAAGGTAAAAGAGACTAAACAATTTATTTAATGATTACTAACAAATGCTTGTTCATTATATTCAACGATAATTAATTATAATTGCTTTAATTACTTATAAAAGAATGACAATTATGTAAAGTAAACCAGTGAAATAAAAACTATGCAATATTGTAATGATAGAAGACATGATCACTCTGGAGGGCTACCATAATAAGTGCCAGCCAGACCCAGGCAAGGCACCCTTGCAGGTGTTGGAGCTGCCTGCGACGTGTAGTCTGGTGAGCTGTATTTTTTGGTGCTGTCCAAGTACTGTGGTGCCGAGGGCCGGGAATTCTTTAGCATACATAGTGGAGGGCCACTAATGGAAGCTGGTTTTGACCACTCCCTCTTTTAAACCACACCCACTTCAACCCACACCCATGTTATTGCAAATGCTTTTAAGCCCATGCCAACATTAATGGTTGTAGTGCAGCTAATTTGGTTGGTGCTCACTGCGAGGATATCAACTATCATTCATATGTGATAGAATTATATTATGTCATATTAAGACAAACCCTTAAATCCATATGCCACCTCCTGTGGATAGCACAGCTTTTAATGGCTATTTCCAACTGCTAACAAACTCCCAGAACACACAGGCAGTACTCTGCCTGCCCTATGCTTCCTGTGTGTGTCATACTCTGCCTGCCCTATGCTGCCTGTGTGTGCCATATTCTGCCTGCCCTATGCTGCCTCTATGTGCCATACACACAGGCAGCATAGGGCAGGCAGTACATACAATACAATTCTGGCACTGGGTGCGAAGAGTGAACGATGTGGGTGCTTTAAATCTAAGCCTGAGGGGTGAACACTGCAGGGGGTGAACAATGCAGAGACTAAAAGGTGTGAACAGCCTGAATCTGAGGTGTGAACCATACAGGGGGCCAGTTAATCTCAGTACTGATACCATTTAAATCTTACACAAAGGTAAGCCATCAAAGCAGCCAGACAGGTGGGGGCCACGGGCTGCATGCGGGCCACCAGTTGGACAGCGCTGAGATAGAGGACTTAAAGGAACAGTAAATCCAAAAAATGTATATATTTCAAAGAAATTAAACTATAATGTACTGCTGCCCTGCACTGGTAGGTTTTGTGTTTGCTTCAGAAACATTACTAGAGTTTATATAAACCCTGGTGTGTAGCCATGGGGGCAGCCATTCAAAAGAAGAAAAGGCACAGGTTATATAGCAGCTAACAGATAAACCCTGTAGAATACAATGGTCTCTTATCTGTTATCTGCTATATATCCTGTGCCTTTTCTCCTTTTTTCCAGCTTGAATGGCTGCCCCCATTGCTACACAGCAGCTCATTTATATAAACTATAGTAGTGTTCCTGAAGCAAACACCCCAGTTTTACCAGTGCAGGGCCACAGTACATTATATTTCAATTACTTTAAAACACTTTCATTTTTTGGTGTTACTGTTCCTTTAACATTAAACTGGAAGGGTCTAGAGCTGGTGGCCAAACCACAGGGTGATAGAAGGAGGGAAGAGTATTTTGTGCTGAGTATTTTTTTTTTTTTTTTTGTAGCTTTGAGTTCCTGTACAAGTTAAGTAGTAGCACACTGCATCTAACTGGATGCGCATATTTTTTGGTCAAGCATAGGGCATCTCAGAATAAGTGCAGTTAAAACCATCTATCATTCATATTAAAGCTATAAAAGCTGTTGGCAACCATGTTAAACACAGATGAGTTTTGTGCTACATTTTGGTGCTTTCATAGAACTATGAAGTTTAAAACTATCCAAGGTGTTTTCTCAAGATATCGGTGTGCTCTGGTACACGCACCTCAACTTGGCTGATGTGGGCTCTTTCAGTAGGGTCATACGGCTCCTACCAGCATTTTGTCTAAACAAGGCCCCATTTTTTTAGTCATAGCTAGTGTTGTGTTGTCTTGGATTACTATTACCTTTGTGGCAACAGAGTTTAAAAGTGGTTCAATTTTATTGAACTTAACCCCTAATATGGAACTGGTCTGGGCCTTTAAGTAAACAGTGCATGCCACTTTCACTATACCTTGTGTTTAAAGGAAGGAGAGGTCCCATCCACCAGTGTGGCTTCACTGCTGGAAGCAGAAATTTCAGGTGAGAGGCATGGCCACTGGATGGTATAACAGTGGGGAAGCATGAAACTTTTCTTGCAACTGCAATGTGTTGCTGTTATTTATAATTCCTTGCGTTCAATATAAGTTATTCTATTACGCCATGACTGTTTATAAAGGGAAATGTAAGTAGCATACTTAACTTTGTATTGTAACATTTCCAATTCCTCATTTAATTTGGTAAAAAGAATTCTCTATTTTGAGACCACAGTTTGATTTTACTGCAGATGCTGATGTAATTTTGTTGCCCTTAGATCGGGACTACATGCACATCTTAAAGCATGCATACAGCAACTGAGGAGCTGAAGCAAGAGAACTGATAAAAATGCACTTGTTCCCTGGCGTGGTGCTAGATGTTGTCTGAATATAGTTAACTTCCTTCACTTCCATGTTTTTAAGCCTGGTCAATGAGCCACTTCTATTCAGCATAACAGTCTGCTTTATCTGTTGGATGTGTTTTTTTTCCACTAAGTTTGTGTGTTTGGGCATGCGTTTGAGGGTTTGGGAGTTACCTCTGCTGGTTATATATAAAGAATACATAGACCTGTTTAATTGCAACATAACTGTCAAGCTACAGCCTAGCTATTGTAAAACAAGGTATCCAGTCACTTGCTTCAAAAAATGATACAGGAGGTGACATCACCAGTCAGACAGACCATCAGACAGTTCCTAGATAACACATACAGTAAAGCATGCCCTTTTCATACCACAAAATCCTGTTTTATATTTAGAATATCATGTCCAAATCCGAGCTTTAATATTTATTGTACATTAGAATTCACAAGAATAAATATAGGTCATAATGCAATTTTAGTTTATTTATCCACCATACTTTCCTTTTGTTTTAACTTCAGTTCTCCGTCACATCCACATTTAAATGGCAGGATTGGTATGTAGTTTGACCCATGTCCATGAAATGATTTGATACACAAGTTTTTCTCAGTTATTGAGGTGCTATGTTGGTTGGTGTGTGATTTTGACCATTAGTGTTTCTCGCCAACATAGATGAGGTTGCATAGGAATGTTAGGGCATATATAATTTATTAGAAGTATCCAGTTATCAAGAAAGCTCAGAATTACAGAATCTCCATTTTAATCAAATAATTCAGATTTTTAAAAAATATTTTCTTTCTTCCCTGTAATAATTATACAGTAACTTGTAGTTGATCTTAACTAAGATATAATTAATCCTTATTGGATGCAAAAAAATCCTATTGGGTTTGATTAATGTTTTATTGATTTTTTAGTAGACCTAGGGTATGGAGATCCAAATTACGGAAAGTCCTCTTATCCAGAATACCAAATAACCAACCATAGCCCTCATTGGTCACCCCAGGAGTTGCCCCTCAACTTAGTTATATTTACATTTTGCTCATGGGTTAAAAAAAAAAAAAAAAGGTTGGGGACCCCTGCTCTAGAACAGTTGTAAATTGTTGGAATTTTAGAGTCTGTACTTTATCCACCTCCCCAGTTTGGAAAAATGTACCCACACTCTGATACCTTTCCCTATAGAAAAAAAAAAGTTAAAAACAATGACACATAGTATATGTTAGCTTTATATAATTAGTTTATAGTGTGGAATATTTTCTTCTACTGCTCCTCACAAACTTTTTAAGCTAGAAAAAGGCAATGGCACTGTGCACTAATTTGTGTAGAGGTATGTAGTATTTAATTTTAGAATGAATTTGTAGATATATTTGGCTTTTATATTGACGTGATATTTACTTTTGCTAGATCAAACACAGGTTTTCTGTCAGGTAAAGGAGCCTGCTTATTAGTGTAATGACTTGTACAAAATATTTCTCGGATGATCTCACCCATTGACACTGGAACAATTTAATTTGTAAGGGCCAATAAATGCACAGATGCAAATAGCAAAAAGTGGTAATGTGATTCTGCATAGTAACGGCAAACTAGGAAGTGGTAGGGGATTAGGCCATAAGGATTGTTATAGGAGAAGGAAAGGGAAAAACTAAGTAAGCTTTATCAGAAAGGCCTATGTAAATACAGCCATAAGCACTCACAGAAACGCTGCACTGAGCCCTCTGTCAAAAGAAACAGGATTTCTTGTTTCTGTAATTCCTGTGCTAGGGTCTGTGCAGCTCTCCCCTCTCCTGTTCCTTCCTCCCTCAAGAATGCTAAGAACCTCCCTCCCCCCCTTAGGGCCATTCAGCAGGAAGGAGTGTGGCATTATGGGAATTTTCTTTACAGAGCTCAGAGGTTTTTTTTTCCTATGGGGTTTTTGATCATCTGAACAGGAGAGATATGGGGAAAGTTAAGGGCACTATTAAGAGAACTGAAGGTATGCCTGCAGCTTGAGATTCTCTTTATTAGCCTTTCCTTCTCCTTTAACCCTATGGGTCCCTTCAGGGGTAAGCCTGAATAGAAACACTCACTGTTTGAAAGGTTCAAAAAATAATTTACAGTACATCGTAACGTTGATTGGTGAGAGGTGAAACACTAAGACCTAACAATAAAATATGCCCAAGAAAAAAAATTATGTAATGATGCATGACCACACGTTATGTGGATATTACAGGTGGGCAAATTGTATATGTACTGAAATTTGGGTTCAGGTAGTGAAGGAACTAGCTGCATTTAAAGTTATTCAGTATTACTTACACATTGCTGCTTGTTTTGGGTTGCACATAAACCTTTTTAATAAAAAACATTATTTTACTCTCAACATGGTTTATTGTAGCTTAGTTAACCTACAGAGGAAAGCCAAATCAATAAAAAAGTAAAAATTAGTTAGAGCTCTGTAAATTTCTATTCTTGTATGAAAGAGCTTTCTGTGTGATAGTTTTCCACATAATCTCCTAACTGCCATTCAAGCACCTATTTAAAATGTTAAAACAGTTGAAAATGTTGCTATGCAGATTAACTTGTAGGGTTGTGGCACACTTTTTTAAAATCTGAATTTCTAGTTGGCTGGGTTGCTTCTGCAGGTTGTGCTCGTCTCTCCTTCCTTTTAAATAGTTTTTTTTTTAATTTTCAAAGTTAACGGGAAGAACATATAGTGAATGACATTGAAATGCAGAAGTCAATATAGGAAATAATGGAGGAAAAAAAGAATAGGAGACTTTCAACAACAGAGGTTTGCAAAGGCTATGGACAATACTATGAGCAGAGAATACCTTTGAGGTCCCATGATGCAGAAAAACATTGAAGTGAGTTGGACCTTGTAGTTATTATGATCAGCATAGCGTTAAGGTTTATTGTTGCATAAAAACTACAGATTAGAAATTCATTTTATCTTTGAGGAAAAATTCGGGAGTTTTGGCAAAGCATAGGTGTACCAAGGTTCCCACGTTTTAATCTGTAATAAAAAAAAGTTTAAATTTTTCATATTTATCATTTATTATACATGTCAGTCTCACATAAACCATGATCTTGTCTTTAAAATGAGAAATGGATATGGATTTTTCAATTTAGCGATGGTAATCTTAGTGGCAAAAAAAATTAAAATTAATATTCTCTTAAAATTATTGTTTGGTATTTTTATATGCAATAGAGCAGTTTGAATATCGCTTATTGACTAAAATGTGAATTTTCTTTGCAGCAAGAGAACACTGGGGAATTTTCACCAGAGATTTTTTTTGCTTGCGTGTACTTTTCCTAGTGAATTTGTTAGTGAACTGAAATCAGTGGCTATATACAAGACAGATGTGTGTATTAAAGTGATACCGACACGAAAAAACAACTTTTTAAAATATAAATCTACATAAAAAGTTGCCTATAGGTCATTGATCATTTTTTACTGATAGGGCTGCTTTTGTAAGTAATTGTTACTTGAAATCCCAAAACCTGACTGTTTTGCCAACCTGACTGTCCCTTCTCAGCCTGTCAGTTATAGCTTCTAATGCGAACGGCCTCCTGCTGGACAAATATGGCAGCCCCCTCAGAGGGACTTGGGGGATCAGATAGGGAATGTAAAAGCTTGGACAAATAATTTTATAGCAAAATTATAAATAGCATGCAAAGACAATGTTATGACAGATGTAAAAATGGTTTCATTTCTGGTGTCAGTATCTCTTTAACATTGAAAGACGTACTAGATAAGGCTGCCCATCGCCAATATTATTTATACTGGCAATAGAACAGTTAGTAGAACTTACAAGAAATTGCAGCATCTCTGGCAGTCGGCTAGGTCAACATGCATACAAAAAATGACCTAACTAAACCGCTAACTTTCCACCCAATCTAATCCACCTAGAAAATACCTTCGGGAAATTCTCAGAACTATCCATCACCAACACTAAATCAAAAGCCTTGGCCACTTTCACCAAGTTCAGCAACATCATTAAAGTGATACTGACAGCCACTTAAATTTTTTTTTACACCTGCTGTTATGTTTTAATTTGTATCAGCTTTAAATTCCTTATAAACTAAATCTGCAAAGTTTTTTCGCTTCATAATTGTGCTAGCATGAATTACAGACCCACAGAGCAGCCATGTTTGTTCCCCTCTTCCGGGTTTTAATTTAAATGCCTCCCACGTGCATAAATATGCCCAATCGCAAACCTGCAACACCCCTTCTGCTTTCAGCCGGTGTGTGACAAGCTCAGCTCCTTTGTCTATGTGTAATGGGGAGGTGGGGGGAGAGCCCTTAGAAGTAGGCAGGCACAGGAAAGCTTAAGATGGCCTGCTATTTAAATTCTTCATGCGAAGAGCAGAGATAGGGCACAGCCCTTTGAAGTAGGTAGGCAACGGAATGATCAAGCCTGCCTGCTATCTAGTTCACAACACCATGCGATGCTATGCAAGGGAGGGAGGGGGAACTCTTTGAAGCAAACGGCAAGCTGAATCCTCCCAGTTTATGATGTAGTCCTTTTGACAGACTGAAAAGCTACAGTCAGGTTGCCAGACAGTTGGGTTCAGTTGGTGCCGCAATCACGGAAGTTGCCTCTTGAGTCAACTTTAGTGGTTTCGGCAAATCGCCGGCGCCGCGTATGCCATCCCACCGGCGATTTACATTCTCACCGGTGGGATGTCATATCGGGGAGATTTGTCGTGGGCGGCTAAAAAAGTGGAAGAAAAAGCTTTTGGTTTTGAATGAGGAGTAATATGTAGCAAATTCCTTAAGTATGTTTTGTGGGTTGCTCGTTATGTCTTCTGTCCTAGTTCAGATGGTCTTTAGTTGGGGAATATTATATGTGGGTTGAATCAGTTTCCTTGCAAGTAGGATTCCTATTTTGTTGCCTTGGGCATTGGATTTTAGTTACGAAGTTTGCAGATAGATTTTAGCATAGGGGAAATTCGTGTAATGGTCTTGTTGAACTGTATTATGGAGTTTTTGTTCCATTTCTTTTATTTTCTGAGTGGTTTGTTTTTTTCTATATAGAAGATCATATAATTTCTGCTCTTATGACAGTTTAATGGGCTTCCCAAAGTGTGATAGGGGAGGTGATGGAGCCTTGGTTTGCCTTTAAGTAAATGTGGCCATACACAGGCCAATACTAGCTGCCAATAACTGTCCTTTAGACCGATTTGGCAGCTTATATGGGCCTTGTATGCAGGGCTGTGGAGTCGGTGTCGAGGAGTCTGAGTTGGAGGCAATTTTGGGTACCTGGAGTCGGAGTCGGCAAAAAATGAACCGACTCTCGACTCCGACTCCTACTAAATTTAAATGGGAATAAAAAAAAAAAAAATAAAGCAAGTTTAAATGTCCCAATTCACAAACAGTCATAATTAATTACTTCTCTGCTATAAGAATAAAGCCCAATGCACGCAGTACAACGAACACGTTGAGTGACCATGAAGCATGCTTTGCATTGACTTTATGCTTCACTAAATGGGATGTAACGCACAGTTAAGGTTCGGCAGCTCCACTGCGTTGTGTTCCTCTGTTACAGGGAACCCAATGCCCACTGGGAACCCAGCCTAACTCTCACTGATAACTAATTAAGAAAAAAAATTTGCAGGACTAGAAATACTTGTATACGTGAAGGGAATGGATAGTCAATAGTTTAAAGTAACAGTAACACCAAAAAATAAATAATGTGCTGCTGCTCTGCACTGTGTGTTTACTTCAGAAAATCTACTATAATTTATATAAATAAGCTGCTGTGTAGTATGGGGGCAGCCATGCACTGGTACAGCTGGGGTGTTTGCTACAGAAACCCTACTATAGTTTATATAAATACCCCGCTGTGTAGCCCCGGGGGCAGCCATTCCTGCATTGGTACAGCTGGGGTGTTTGCTACAGAAACCCTACTATAGTTTATATAAATAAGCTGCTATGTAGCCATGGGGGCAGCCATTCAAAGGAGAAAAGGCACAGGCACATAGCAGCTAACAGATAAAACACTATTGTATTCTACAGAACTTTTCTGTTATCTGCTATGTAACCTGTGCCTTTTCTCCTTTTTTCCAGCTTGAATGGCTGCGCCCGGGGCTACACAGCAGCTTATTATATAAATTATAGTAGTGTTACTGTAGCAAACACACCAGTTTTACCAGTGCAGGGCAACAGTGCATTATATTTTTATTAATTTAAAGCTCTTTTGTTTTTTGGTGTTACTGTTCCTTTAAGACTGAAGCTTTAAAACATTTGAAAAGCTGCTGTAATTCAGCTGTAATGTTAGCTTAAACTTTAAACATGACTATGGGATTCTATGGAAATCATTAGGAGTAGGAGTATAGATACAATTGTCTATCAGTTTATTATCAGTTCAGTTGTGTTTTAAGTGCCCCTTCCTGGAGTCGGAGAATTTATCTACCGACTCCACAGCCCTGCGTGTATGGACGGTAACGACGTGCCCTGCCCTACTGACATGTGGCCTGAAATTGGCCAGATATCGATCAGGCAGGTTTGAAAATTTAGTTGGATCGGTACCGCGTTGGCACGTTGATGTGGTCCTCAAACGGACGGACGCCTATACCCGTCCTAATTCGGTCGTTTGGCCCCAGGGTTTTAGGGTAGGTGCCAGTACACTTGGACCACTGTTGCCTGCTCACCAATGCCGAGACACTAATCACCTTAGTTGATTTATTGAGCTCTGCGGAGTGCCTAACCCCTACCTTAAGGATACGGCATACGGATCCAAGGGTTTATATCACTACCTACCGTGAAGGACAGGGTCCGGGTTAGGCTGCTGACATAGTGGTCCTAGAATACAAGCACAGTGTTTCTCCCAGTTTCTGTGTCTTTATAAAATGTTTTTGTGTTTTTAAGTTTTGAATTATTTTATTTAGTTTATATATGTTTAATTCACAATCTTTGCTGCGGTTGCCTAGAAACAACATTGGCGCCAATTCTGCTGTA
Organism: Xenopus tropicalis; assembly: GCF_000004195.4. Taxonomy (NCBI): domain Eukaryota; kingdom Metazoa; phylum Chordata; class Amphibia; order Anura; family Pipidae; genus Xenopus; species Xenopus tropicalis. Next base: position 88,908,466 of record NC_030679.2, on the reverse strand, counting down.
TAAACCGACCTGTACCCTCTGTTACTATCCCTGATGAAAGTTCCAGTCAGGAACTGAAACATCGGATTAATTAAACCTAAAAAACGTAACTCTTATAATTTTTTTTTCACCATATGAAAACTCTGGTGAGTGCTGTCAATACCTTTGTTTGTGTGTGTGTGTGTGTGTGTGTGTGTGTGTGTGTGTGTATGTATATATGTGTATATATATATATATTTAAAAGCAGGGTTTGGGACGCAAGTTCTGTATTCTGGAATAGGTGCCCTATGGGTTGCAATAGAAAGTGAAGTCCTTTGTGTGTGGGTGGCATTCGCTCCATGGGACACATTTACTAAGGTGTGGACTTTTGCCTTGGGAAGCTTCGCCACACTTAGTGCAACTACATCAGGCGGTAATTCATGACTTATCCGCTTATTTACTGAAGCACGAATTTTAAAAAAAGCACTGGTGAATTTTCGCCAGTGATTTTTTTGCTAGCGCATAATTTTCCTTGTCAATTTTCTCTAGCGGCATTATCATTCAGAGAAAATTCGCTAGCTTATATGAGCTAGTGTTCATTGAAATCAGTGGCTATAAACAGGACGTGTGTGTTTATTAATAATATTGCTGAACTAGGAGCAAGTGGGCAATTATTTTTCAAATGTCCATGGAACCCAAAGGAAAACTAACACTCGTCAGCTGCAACAAGGACAAAGTCAGACATGGAAAAAATATTGTTACAGTTCAGCAACAACATTAATAAGTTATTTATAACAAATTGCAAGTACATTTATACCTGGACAAACAGTATTGATATGTTAATTACTTTAATGAACCACAAACAATTTACAGGTTAAGATAATTATTTATAATCATTTGAGCGTTTAAAAAAAATCATTTGAGGGAGGATGCCAGTCAGCATGTGTCAGACCGTCAGACAGTCATTAAGAATACAGGTAAAGAAAAGTTTTTTCGTCATGTTTGACCATTTGTAGAAGCATTAACTTAATCTGCAACATCACTAGGAAGGGCATTCTACAACCTCACTGCCCTCACCATGAAAAAACACTTGTGCTGCTTCAAATTAAATATCAATATCAAATCTCATGAAGTTTGGGTGCTAGCCATATTGAGAGGCAGTATAAAAATTAGCAAAAATAACACACTTAGCTTTTAATGATAAAATTCCCTTTTATACATTCTAAACTACTTGCAGGGTAAAACGCATGTATCAAATCATAATTGCCCAAACATTTCACATGGTAATGCCATACAGTCTACATTTTTTTTTGTTTTATAAAACCATCAGAGTTGTGACGTTGATAGAAGCTGCAATCACTGAAGAAGTGAACACATTTGTTCTGTGTATTTCATTAGAACTTGAACTTTAGAGACTTTATTGAGCACTGAAACCCATGTACATTTGGATTTTGTGTTCTGAGTCAGACTCCTAAAACAATTGTAACAGAAGCCAGGGCTTCAAGGTCTGTTATGAACTTTAATCAGCTGGATTGCAACATTGTTTCAGGAGTGGCAGCCAAGGTGGCAGAGAAAATAAACCATCAGACAGATACTGCTTTATTAGCAATTATGTTTATAAATAACTTGTTTAATATATATGTTGCTTAGAGCAAAGGCACAAGGGCAGGTTTGTTGCTTGCGGTAAAAATACACTACAGCGGGCGGCAAATCTCTCAAAACTGCCATCCACTTGGAGGAAAGACCTCTTTAAATAAAAGATTAAATCACTGGGGGTGCTCAGGAAGGTTGCTGGTCAGTCACTAAAACATTGTGGTAAAACAACTGTATAAATATTGGAAATATTTGGAAAATATTGGAAACTCGAGTGGTCTCGAGTGATCAAGAGTGAATCTCACTGTAACAGCGGTAGTACAGGGTGCTGATGGAGACCTTTCCAATGGGCAATGCCACACTAATCTAGTCTAGTCTAAATCTGGCTGTTTTTCATTGAATAAAGGAAACTTACCTGTACAGTGGACAAAAATAAGCCTTTCATCTGTTAATTCATGGTCAGGGGTTAAAAATTTTTTCATATCTAATTTCCAGGTGCTCTCAGGATGTGCTATAATTGTACGGGGCCAACCACGTGGAGGGCCACCTCCAGAGAGGCAGATCAATCTCAGTAATATCCGTACAGGAGCTCTTGCCCGCCGGGCTGCTGCATCTCAGCAAGATGCAAAGGACACCCCCGATGAGGTAAGTCTTCTACTGCTGAAAGTGATGATGTTGTGAATGGCACATAACATATCTGTGTATTTTGTGCCAATTACATCTGGTTATACAACATTGCACTTGGCCCTTGGTTTAAGGTCTGCAAGTGACAACCTGGGGGTAGAATCATTACTTGAGTAATTTGAGAGCAAATTTGCACCACTTGGCACTATATATGTTTTCCTATCTGCCTATTCAGTCAGTGTGGCCAGCTAAAGTCTATTGTGCAGCTGAAAATGCCTGCATACTATATTTGCAGAAACTATACCTTCAGATTTATCTTCTAATGACACCTCAAGAGATTCAGCAAACAAACCTGACTGATAAGATTTTGCCGTAATTAGAAAGCTTTTAGTGATGCTCCCAAATCCACACAGGAAAGCCATTTGTAAGAATAACCTAAACTGTTGCTAATACTATATTAACTGGGTTCAATCAAGCAAAGGAAGCAATGAACAACCTCCATTTTCAACATTCTTTTAAAGTGATACTGACACGAAAAAACAACTTTTTAAAATATAAATCTACATAAAAAGTTGCCTATAGGTCATTGATCATTTTTTACTGATAGGGCTGCTTTTGTAAGTAATTGTTACTTGAAATCCCAAAACCTGACTGTTTTGCCAACCTGACTGTCCCTTCTCAGCCTGTCAGTTATAGCTTCTAATGCGAACGGCCTCCTGCTGGACAAATATGGCAGCCCCCTCAGAGGGACTTGGGGGATCAGATAGGGAATGTAAAAGCTTGGACAAATAATTTTATAGCAAAATTATAAATAGCATGCAAAGACAATGTTATGACAGATGTAAAAATGGTTTCATTTCTGGTGTCAGTATCTCTTTAATGCTGGGGAACACTGTCAAAATGACTTCTCTGAAATATGTATGCTTAGAGCTGTAATATACATGCACCCTTATTTTACATGGGGAAAATGTCCACTAGGACAGTGGAATAGAGGGGCAAGAATTTTTTTTTATTTTTTTTTTTTAACACTTATGGGGATTGTTTTGGAAGGCACTGGGAATGGAAAGTTTACTGTCTTGGTGTAACTTTAGTGCCCTCTGCTGTCCATTACCAAAACACATTTTACTGAAGCAGAAAATTCTAGCTTGATACTAGTAGCTACACATATAAAAGCAAATATAATCACAGTTCAGCTGATGCTGAGTTGTATAATTTTTTCCAACAACTTACTTTCAACCATAAGATAAAGTTACTAGATAGTGTGAAAAATCAAGAACACTTAGATAACCAGATATTAGATATTGTGCCCTGACACTGTTTCTGAATCTGGCTACAGTTTCAGTAAGTAGCATTGCTGTGATATTCCTGTGTCTTTCATGCCTTGAAATAAAGTAGCCTTAACCCTTTCACTGTCAGCCGTTTTGGACAAAGCGGAACTTCTACTGCCAGACAGTTTTTGAACATTTTGCACTGTTTCACTTTAGGGGCCTTTTAGTTTACCCAGGAAAACAATATATCGTTTTTTTCAGGACCACCTAAGCTTTTAAAATATGGTAGGATTTTTGTGTAATTCCAATTTTGTAACAAGATATAGGCTTCTAAATGTCTAAAAAATGAAAAAAAATATTTTCCATAATATAAACACATATACCAGAAACAAAAATTATTTTATGCATGAAAAGTCTCATGACTTCTGAACGTGCCAATACCAAAGTTTTATGGAGATTTCTCACTTGTATAGGTCAAAAACCTCCAGCAGTACACTACCAAATTTCCAAAGCACTGCTCCAGAAAGCTGAATACTTTAGATTTTAAGGCCAAAAATTCCACTAACAAAGTTTATCCCAGAAAATTTTACATTTTTAGAAAGAACAGATTCTGGGGAATACAGAATAGGCACAACTGTCTGTCTACTCCAAACTATCAAGTCACAATGCTTTCCTAAATTTATTGGTTTTTATCAAAATTTGTGAAATTTTTAAAAAATCGCTTCAAAGCTTCCAGTCTATAGTATCTTATCTCCTAAAGGTCATAAAGTAACCAAATAAAACACCCTAAATATGAACGCCAGGGGTCCAGTTTGATACACAATATGTGGCATGTAGGGGCCCCAATGTGATATATATATCATTTCTGTAATTTCAGCTTCTGCAAAATCAACATTTACATCATTATATGTGGGATAACGCTAGTAAAACGTAAATTCACCCCAGAAAGCCATATATTTTTGGAAAGTACACGTTCCCCCAAATCTAAAATGGGTACCCATGTCTTTCTACTCCAAAGTACCAAGCCGCAAAGCTTTCCTAAAGTTGGCAATTTTGATAACATTTCCAAAAATCCACCTAAAGCTTCCAGTTTCCAGCATCTTATCTCCCACATAGTGTTAGGTACCAAGATAAAACACCCTAAATATGAATGCCAGGGGCCCACTGGACAGTTTGATGCCCAATATGTATAGGTTTACCTAAGTATGTGGCATGTAGGGGCCCCAATGTGAACATACCCCCATATGATCTATCATTTCTGTAATTTCAGCTTCTGCAAAATCAACACATTTACATCATTATATGTGGGATAAAGTTAGTAAAAAGTACATTTACCCCAGGAAGTCATATTTTTTTGGAAAGTACACATTCCCCCGAATCTAAAATGGGTACCCATGTCTTTCTACTCCAAAGTACCAAGCCATAAAGCTTTCCTAAGTTTGACGATTTTTATGGCATTTCCAAAAATCATCTCAAAACTTCCACTATGCAGCATCTTATTTTCTACAGGTCATTAGGTACCAAGACAAACCTCCCTAAATATGAACCCCAGAGGTCTACTGAACAGTTTGATGCCCACTGTACATAGGTTTATCAAAGTACATGGCACTTAGAGACCCCCAAATATACCTTGTGCACACTAATTTCATGGCTTATCTTTTAGTTTTATGAGGGGTAGAAGCTGCAGAAATGTAGGGTGACCCCTAAAAACCCTATATTTTTGGAAAGTACACATTCTGAAAAATCTAACATGGGTAAAGAGTCCTTTCTACACCAAAGTACCAATCTGCAAAGCTTTCCTAAAGCTAGTGATTTTTATGACATTTCAGAAAATCGCATAAAAATATTGCAGTTTGCATTTATCTTACTCAATTTCTTGCATACAATGGCAAATCACCCCAAATAGGAACACCAGAGGCCTACTGAACATTTTGATGCCCTATATGTATAGATATACCAAAGTCTGTGGTGTGTACTGACCCCAAAATGAAAATAGCGCATATGGATTTCTCGCCTGCCAACTCCGCTTTTGCATACAGAGCCCTCTGTCAGCGTATTATGTGCCGTAAGACCCCCTAACTACACAGGGACCCCCAGAAAACCATATATTTTTGTAAAGTACACATTCTGATGAATTCAAAATAGGTAAAGTTATTTTTGTACACCAAAGTTACACATGCAAAGCTTTGCAAAAAAACCACAAAAATTGTGCAAATCAATGAAACAACAAAATAAGTCACATGACAGCATAATTAGTGGTCAGAATATCTGATCCAAAAGTCACGATGTCAAAATAAACAGTGAGTGTGTGAGTGTGTGAGTGTGTGAGTGTGTGAGTGTGTGAGTGTGTGAGTGTGTGAGTGTGTGAGTGTGTGAGTGTGTGAGTGTGTGAGTGTGTGAGTGTGTGAGTGTGTGAGTGTGTGAGTGTGTGAGTGTGTGAGTGTGTGAGTGTGTGAGTATCGCAGCACCATCCCCCCAACCCCCTCGGCTTGTTGCCGAAGGGGTTGGGGGCACATCTGTCTCTCTGCACTGGCAGCTTTTGCCGCCGGTGCAGAGAGAAGCGCTTAGGCTGAAAGAACGTAGGTACTACGGCGTTCGCAGGAAACTGCTTTTTTTAAAACGACGTAGTACCTACGTTCATGGCAGGGAAAGGATTAAACGTTACTTAATTTGTTTCAAATTTAAAACCTTGCAGTCATAGGACTGTAGAACTAGAAATATACTGCAAAAGCACTTTATAATAATGGTGCAGAGAGAAGCGCTTAGGCTGAAAGAACGTAGGTACTACGGTGTTCGCAGGAAACTGCTTTTTTTAAAACGACGTAGTACCTACGTTCATGGCAGGGAAAGGGTTAAACGTTACTTAATTTGTTTCAAATTTAAAACCTTGCAGTCCTAGGACTGTAGAACTAGAAATTTACTGCAAAAGCACTTTATAAGAATGGTCTTTAAACATTCTGGAGGATGGGAACAAAAACAAAATAGAGTTTGAAACCTTGATAATACATATTTGAACTTACTAGATGTTCTTTTTGGATTGATTCCATGTTTTAACATGTATGTTTGTTGGAAAATGTGGAATAGTGCCACTGAATCACAAAAATGACAGTTTGTCCATCATATGTAATTGATACCTGCTCTTTGTGGAATATGGGTTTATTAGCTGGGAAAAGTCTGAGTACCATACACTGACATTCTTGCAAAGAATAAAAATAAATCCATGTGGAATGCAAAACAATACTATTGCATGTTATGCTGTAATGTAATCCAATTACAGAAATATCAGGTCCCAAGCATGTCACTTGCTTGTATTTATTAAAACTTCGGCATTTGTAGCAATTCTCTTGGTTGTTATAAGTTAATACCAGATGACGCATTCTCAGTATATCATTTTATAATTTTTTTCATAACGTCAACCTTAAAACCTCATTTTTTTTCTGTTGCAGCCTTGGGCTTTTCCTGCCCGGGAGTTCCTGAGGAAAAAGCTGATTGGAAAAGAGGTTTGCTTTACTGTGGATTTCAAGTCTTCTCAGGGGAGAGAATATGGCATGGTTTACCTGGGAAAAGGTCAGTGGTTAAGTGTAAACGGTAAAATGCAAAACAGCTGGAACTTTTAAATTATACTAAAAATTAATAGGGCTAAGTTAAAAAAAATTATGTTGGAAACTTTACAGTGAATGCTTAAAATATGTAAAGAAGGGCTTTAGAACATCAAATCTCAGAAGATTATTCATTGGCATATAGCGTGTGCTGTAAATTCCAGTAATACATTTATCAAAGAAAAAGCAGTCTTTTTTTTTGTAGTAAGTCTTTAAAGCCAATCAGCATTTTGTATCCTACATATTAGCAGGCCATGTTGCTGCTGATTATTCAAAATGACTGAACAGTGTGGTTTAATTATAGTATGTACTTGGATTAGAGTAATTGATTTTTTATGGATTACCTACCAGGCCGCCTTTAACCACAATCTGTCATGGGAGATTCTCAGTGTAGGTTTTCTTGCCATTAATGGACTTATCCCTTTTTTGTTCATCTTCGTAGAATGTGGTGGTCTTCTCTAGTACTGGTGTTTGGACAGTTATGTGCTAAAAGTTTGTAATATTTGCTGAAATCTATATGGTTCCTTTAAAGGAGAAGGAAAGGTGAAATCGCTTGTGGTGACGAGTGTTATACCACCCCAGTGACTTTAATCATTTACCTAATATCCACTGGTCTGGTGCTCCCGTTAGCAGAAAACTACACTTCTGGCCCACATCCAAGTCTTCGTCCTTCTTTCTGTCAGGTGCAAATGCACAGTAGAATAAAAACGTTAGGCTCAAACCTGGCTTTTTTACACTATTGCACATGTGCTGAAGGAAGAAGATGATCGCTGTCTGTTGCTCATTCACAAGTACCCTGGGCCAGTGCAGTTTTCTGCAAAAAGGGGCACAGGATATCAGGTGAGTGATCACGAGGGGGTGCCTAATATGTTGCACATGCCAGTGACTTTACACATACCTGGTGGAAGGAGGCTGAAGCTACAAAATGTCATGAACTTAATGCCTGGTAGTTAGAAAACCATATACCAGGAGAGTTTTTATACTGAAGCCATTGTTAAATGCTTTGTGTCTGTGTACAGTGGATATAAAAAGTCTACCCACCCCTGATAAAATGTCAGGTTCCTGTGCTGTACAAAAATTAGACAAAGATAAATCATTTCAGACCTTTTTCCACCTTTAATGTGACCTACAAACTGTACCACTCAATTGAAAAACAAACTGAAATCTTTTAGGTGGAGGGAAGAAAACAAAAAAAAAAAAAAACAATGTGGTTGCATAAGTGTGCACACCCTAAAACTAATACTTTGTTGAAGCACCTTTTGATTTTATTACAGCACTCAGTCTTTTTGGGTATGAGTCTATCAGCATGGCACATTTTGACTTTGCAAGATTTGCCCACTTTTCTTTGCAGAAACACTCCAAATCTGTCAGATTGCGAGGGCATCTCCGGTGCACAGCCCTCTTCAAATCAACCCACAGATCTTCTATTGGATTCAGGTCTGGGCTCTGGCTGGGCCATTCCAAAACTTTAATCTTCTTCCAGTGAAGCCATTCCTTTGTTGATTTGGATGTATGCTTTGGGTTGTTTCTCCTCATGTTCCGCTTTCTAGCAGGAGCCTGAAGGTTTTGTGCCAATATTGACTGGTATTTGGAACTGTTCATAATTCCCTCTATCTTAACTAAGGCCTCAGTTCCAGCTGAAGAAAAACAGCCCCAAAGCATGATGCTGCCACCACCATGCTTCACAGTGGGTATGGTGTTCTTTTGGTGATGTGCAGTATTGTTTTTTTGCCAAAAATATTTTTTGGAATTATGGCCAAAAAGTTCAACCTTGGTTCCATCAGACCATAATACTTTTTCCCACAGATTCCCAAGTTTTGGAGACTTCAGATGTCAGATGTATGTAGCCTGGCTTTGATGTTTTTCTTCGTAAGAAAAGGCTTTCGTCTTGCCACTCTACCCCATAGCCCAGACATAAGAATATGGAAGATTGTTGTCACATGTACCACATATCTAGTACTTGCCAGATATTCCTGCAGCTCCTTTAATGTTGCTGTAGGCCTCTTGGTAGCCTCCCTGACCAGTTTTCTTCTTGTCTTTTCATAAATTTTGGAGGGATGTCCAGTTCTTGGTAATGTCACTGTTGTGCCTTATTTGAATGTGATTGCTTAATTCTAAAAACTACATCCCCAGTTAGAAGAGGGTGTGCACACTTGTGCAACCACATTATTTTAGTTTTTTTGGTTTTCTTCTCTCCACCTAAAAGATTTCAGTTTGTTTTTCAATTGAATGGTACAGTTTATAGGTCACATTAAAGGTGGAAAAAGTTCTGAAATGATTTCTTTGTCTAATTTTTGTACAGCACAGGAACCTGACATTTTACCAGGGGTGTGTAGACTTTTTATATCCACTGTATATATGTGTATTATATATATATATATATATATATATATATATATATATATATATGCAGTTTGCTTTAAGCACTTTATTTTTTGTTCAGATACCAGTGGAGAGAACATTGCTGAGTCACTTGTTGCGGAAGGACTGGCCTCACGACGTGAAGGAGTGCGTGCAAACACGTAAGCATGTGTCCTTGTATATACCCCAAATCAAATAACAGTGGTAGTGGATTTTTGGGGGGATTTTCTTTCAGGACAGAACAGCACAATTTGTACACAAACACTGGAACTTTGTTCAGATATAATTAGAAAGTTGGTGTAATTATAAGATTGATACAGACCCCACTATTAAAGCTGTGAGTAAACAATAGAGCAACACTTTTTAATATGTGCTGAAATCTAAAACAGTCCTTAAAAATGTTAACAAAGTTAATTTAAGCAGTCTATTTTACAGGTTCAGCAGTTGCTGCTATGTTTAGTTAGGAGAGCTGCAATGGCCACCATTAAATCTTGGGGCTTTGTTGCTTTATGGAATAAAATGCTGTGATCTGCCCAGTATCACCTGTAACTAGCTGCAATTACTACTGAACAATCTATTTTATAAGAATGCCTAAAGCAAAAAAATCTAATGTTGTAATTTACCCTTAACGAAGTCTCTTACCCTGCCATGTTGTTCTTCCATCATTAGCACTGCAGTCAAATACCACTATAAGTGGCATAAAAGGGCCTCGAGAATTTGGCATAAAAATTGCCCATTTGAGTGGTTATTTATAGAGCCCCATACCCGTTTATTTTTAAATGGGTTGTTCACACTTTAAATTAGCTTTCTCTACATTGTACACTCTACATTGTGTTATTTTGAGACAATTTGCAAGTAGTCTAGTTTTTTTTTTTTTGCTGTTTTTGTTTGTTTTTTGTTCAGCTGCTCTCCAGATTGGAATTTCAGCCACTATCTGGTTACTAGGGTCCAATTTAACCTAGCAATCATTCAGTGGTTTGAAAGACAGGCATATGAATAGAGGAGGGCCTGAATAGAAAGAAAATAAATAGCAATAACAAAATTGAAGCCTTACAAACAGTGGTGTAATGACACATCAGGCACACAGCGCAAAAGAATATTTTGATGGGCCCTGGCATGCAGTTACTTGGAACTCTGCCCCCTCCTGGCTGCTTGTACCAGGTAGATAGGAGAGTGGCTAGGGTGGGGGATTTTTACAGCTAAATAACCTGGCTCACCTATCCACATAGGCAAATGCTATTTATGGTGGTAATGTACTGCATTACTGGTGTAAAGTTGTAAAATACATGCAAGCTTATATAGACCTCGTTTATTACAGGATAAAATGAATTAGGTAAATATTGCTGTATCTGTTACTTTGTTCATGGCTCTCCTACATTTTAAATCTGTTCTGATAATAGACTGGATTTTTTAAAAATGTGTTTTTCCTATTATAGTGTATATTAATAATCTTTTATTCTTAATATCCAGTTATGGAAATTCAACACTAAGCTACTTATATTTTTCTATCTGCTGTTATATATATTGGCTATATATATGGCCAACTCATGTACTGAGCTTTTCCAGTGATTGTTAATCATTCACATCAGTCTCTACTGCAGTGGAGCTTACAATCTAAGGTCCCTTTTATTCATATGCATTAGGGTTAATTACATTAGAATCCAGTTAACCTGATTGTTTTGGGATTGTGAAAGGAAACTTCAGTGAATTCAAACAGACATTGGGAGAATATACATACACCTTCCAGTAACTAGACTGGAATTAAACTCTGGACTCCATCACTCCTATTTATTTTAAACGGCACAATATATAGCAGCTAAATAAAAGTATCTCCCTAATAAACCAGGCATGAGAGTTATTTTTACATTAGTAATTTCATTAAAACAACTCTGCCATTGAACTTGTATGGTCCCTTTTGCCTAAGGGTTATTTCTCCACACACACATTGTACACTAATGTCATTCAGCTGTAATGTGCTTGAGAGACTTCTAACATAGTGTTAATAAGTACACATTTTGCTGGAGGAGATGCTTGACTGAGAGAAACAGAGCAGTTAACAGACAAGTAATTGTATAATTGGCATCATTTCACTGAATAGCTGAATTGATTGTTGTAGATCAGCTTGGTTCCAAATGGTTGATTAGAAATAAGTGGTTTGCATGAATATATGTTGGGCTGCCAGTGACAGATCTGGTGAGCAGCAAACAAAATGTATATACTGAATATATGCATTGACCTGTGTATGTTGCCTATACAGACAGGAAGTCTTCTGCTCCTTGTGATATAGCTTTTGGGGAACAGAGCAGTTTAGTTTCTGAATATCAGTAAATTGACATGCTTAGGCATAAATTGCAAATTTGACGCAAAAAAAAAAATCGCAAAAAAAGCGAGACTTTGCATGCTCTCGCATTTTTTTGTGTATATTGGCTACATGTGCCTGCACCTGAGCATATCTCATTCATTCGGGTGCGGGCACAAGTAGCAGGCATAGGGCTGTATTTTCGCCAAGCGTTTTTCCGCTTGCCGAAAATATCAGCCATACGCCACGTCTGGCATCAGCCTTAGGGATGCACCGATTCCAGGATTCAGCCTTTTTCAGCAGGGTTCGGATTCGGCTGAATACACGGTCCTGGCCGAACTGAATCTGAATCCTAATTAGCGTATTCTAATTAAGATTTGGAAGGGTTAAATGTCACAGCGTGAACACAGAAGCAGATTTTTTTTTGCCGCGCGCAAAGCATTTAACCCTTCCAAATCTTAATTAGCATATTCTAATTAGGATTTGGTTCAGTATTTGGCCGAATCCCATACGATGGGTTCGGCCGAACCCGAAAAACTGGGTTCAGTGCATCCCTAGTTATTTTTTTTTTTTGGCTATAAGTAATTAAATTGGCTTTTTAGCTGGGTTAATCTTCAGAGCCACTTAAATGCTGATCCTTGCATCATCTTAGGGTATTGTGCTTACACTGAGCATGTAGTAGTCAACGCCACATTTCATTTTTTCTTTGGTGCACATTCTCTGCTGTGCAAATTTCCTGCAGCCATTTATTAGATTTATAGTGTTGAATAACCCCAGTAAAAATTCAGTTAAAAATGCTTTTCTTTACAGAAGGTGCTCATGATAGTGGTCTGCACAGCAATGTTTCGGGCTCCACTTGGCCTTTTGTCAAACTACTATTGTTACGAAGCTGAAATTATACTCAATAAAACATTACCAGATTTCACTTAAAATACATAAGTATTATAAAAGTACTTATTGATAAATATAAGTAAATATATGATATATATAAGTAAAAAAAAGTTGGTTTATTCCGATTAATCTGAACAAACTGATCCTCCAAAGTCTGCTCAGTTCAATTTATGGTTCTCCTTTACTGGCGTATAAAGGTAGGAGCACTCTGAATCTGCATTCAACAAAAAAAAATCTAGGGGAAATTAAATCTGGCACGTTCCCATGTCAGGGCTGTGGTTGCTCTAATAGTCAAAATTATATATATATATATATATATATATATATATATATATATATATATATATATATATCACCAAAAGTACTGCGCACTCCATTAATGTCCACTTCAATTTATTGCATTATAAAAATACATCACATCGACGTTTCGGTGTAACATCTTGATTAAGGTCCCGGACATTAACCGAAACGTCGATGTGATGTATTTTTATAATGCAATAAATTGAAGTGGACATTAATGGAGTGCGCGGTACTTTCGGTGAGAGATATCTAATACAACTATATGCAGCACCCAACCATGTGAGTAAGAGTTTTGATGTTTAAAGGGATTGCGGACAATAGCTTGATAGTTGATCAGATCGAGCCAGAAACCTTGCTGTGCAGACCACTGTGAATAAAGGTGGTTTTATTTGAATTGCTGTTCTGTATTGCTGGTGCTTACTTAAGCTCAAAAAAATGAGGCACTGGCCACACCGTTTTTTTGCGGAGGGGCCCAGCGTGACCAACTTTTGCTGCTGCGCAGATCACTTAATATCCTCTACACAGCAGAGTGAGGATCTGAAAACAGAATTTTGGTGTAGGGGCAGTCATGCCATTTCAAGTAACAGAGATGTTAGAGGAACTGTGAAGGACCTGTGGGAAGCTTTAGCAAACACAGATGTATGCACCTACATCTGTGTGATCTCATCACAAAAATAAACATTTTAGGACAATGACAGATGAGGACATTAGCCACCCTTGATAAATCTCCTCTATTGCTGGCGACCAGTCGCCTCCAAATGCATTTCTAACAGTGACAATGTAAATCACCAGTAGGAAAATGTATTGCTTCAGTTTTCCGAAGTTGCCTTGTGAGGAATCCTTTTGCACATGCCATTTTTCTATTTTAATTTCCAGTCTAAATAATTCAGCAAATAGATTAATTCATGTTCCCTGGTGAGGCGCTTTTCACTAATGAAAACATGTGATTTCAGCAGTGAAGACCGAACTTTTGAACATGACAAGTAGAAGACAGTATTGTATTACTTTGCTGTTATTTGCATTGACTGTAGCAGCATCTCTTTAGATAATGCCCCAGCTGGAGATATGTACAAAAATCTTTATTAAAATGCTAGTTGATTGGTGCATGATTTTAAACTTTACTGTCTTTGTAAGAAAAGGGACTTACACTGCTACTACTAAATCTACTTACTTTATTTCAACCTGTTTATATTCTGTTATTTACAAATACAATGACTAGGTATACATTTATTATGGGGCGGGGTCATGGATATTTTACTTTGCACTAAAAGTCTGAACTGTGGGAGCTGAAATGTTGCCTCTGGGGTATTAAATTCACCAGTAACTCGGTGAAAAAGCAGCATCCTCATCTCCCTGCTGCATAATTTTCCATTTGGTTCACATATCCTTCTTATGCTGCACCAACACTGTAACTAATTCAACCGAAACGTCGATGTGATGTATTTTTATAATGCAATAAATTGAAGTGGACATTAATGGAGTGCGCGGTACTTTCGGTGAGAGATATCTAATACAACTATATGCAGCACCCAACCATGTGAGTAAGAGTTTTGATGTTTAAAGGGATTGCGGACAATAGCTTGATAGTTGATCAGATCGAGCCAGAAACCTTGCTGTGCAGACCACTGTGAATAAAGGTGGTTTTATTTGAATTGCTGTTCTGTATTGCTGGTGCTTACTTAAGCTCAAAAAAATGAGGCACTGGCCACACCGTTTTTTTGCGGAGGGGCCCAGCGTGACCAACTTTTGCTGCTGTGCAGATCACTTAATATCCTCTACACAGCAGAGTGAGGATCTGAAAACAGAATTTTGGTGTAGGGGCAGTCATGCCATTTCAAGTAACAGAGATGTTAGAGGAACTGTGAAGGACCTGTGGGAAGCTTTAGCAAACACAGATGTATGCACCTACATCTGTGTGATCTCATCACAAAAATAAACATTTTAGGACAATGACAGATGAGGACATTAGCCACCCTTGATAAATCTCCTCTATTGCTGGCGACCAGTCGCCTCCAAATGCATTTCTAACAGTGACAATGTAAATCACCAGTAGGAAAATGTATTGCTTCAGTTTTCCGAAGTTGCCTTGTGAGGAATCCTTTTGCACATGCCATTTTTCTATTTTAATTTCCAGTCTAAATAATTCAGCAAATAGATTAATTCATGTTCCCTGGTGAGGCGCTTTTCACTAATGAAAACATGTGATTTCAGCAGTGAAGACCAAACTTTTGAACATGACAAGTAGAAGACAGTATTGTATTACTTTGCTGTTATTTGCATTGACTGTAGCAGCATCTCTTTAGATAATGCCCCAGCTGGAGATATGTACAAAAATCTTTATTAAAATGCTAGTTGATTGGTGCATGATTTTAAACTTTACTGTCTTTGTAAGAAAAGGGACTTACACTGCTACTACTAAATCTACTTACTTTATTTCAACCTGTTTATATTCTGTTATTTACAAATACAATGACTAGGTATACATTTATTATGGGGCGGGGTCATGGATATTTTACTTTGCACTAAAAGTCTGAACTGTGGGAGCTGAAATGTTGCCTCTGGGGTATTAAATTCACCAGTAACTCGGTGAAAAAGCAGCATCCTCATCTCCCTGCTGCATAATTTTCCATTTGGTTCACATATCCTTCTTATGCTGCACCAACACTGTAACTAATTCAATAAAAACCCCTTGCCACAGGCCTTCTTGGCAATAGCTGTTAAACTCCCCTGGGGCTACACTTTAAAGACATTTGTCTGCACATAACGTTGTGTAAATATAAATTGCTTGATATATTTACTTCCATAAATATTGTTTCCTTGGAGTATAGCTGACTGGACAATTATAGCTATAGATCAAGTGAGAGCAAGATTTAGTTGAGTAGATATAGGATGTGTTTTTGCAACAGCTTCTCATTGTATCAACATAAACTGTGGCGTCTGTTGGCTTAGCTCTTGCAAAATTATCCAAGGAAAGTATTAAAAGCATTGCTTGTCCACGTGTGAGTCAGTTTGAAATGTTACATGTAGACTGTCATAAGTGATTACAGTACTGAAAAATGACATGAGAATCTAAATTTATGCTTCAGTCCTGAACAAAGCCGTCTGGCAGAAGTTGAAGAGCAAGCAAGATCAGCAAAGAAGGGAGTTTGGAGTGAAGGTACAGGATCTCAAACTGTACGGGACCTCAAATACACAATAGAAAATCCAAGACATTTTGTGGATTCCATGCACCAGAAGCCTGTTAATGGTAAGTAAGGTAGTATCTGTAACTTTCTTATGTGGGTGCCTGCAGTGGCCAAATCATGTACTAAGTAGAAGCATTTTTTTTTAATAAAGTAGTGGACATTCAAACTTTTGGGCATAATATAATTGTGACCTGGTTCTTTGCAGAAAACACGTAAACATTTCATCAGACCACTTTACAGAATGGATGTATCTCTGGGCATTTAAAATTACTTCTGTCTTTAGACTACGTGCTAAGCTTTAGTTTTAATATGATCTGTTAAATGCAGTTAGAGTTGCAACACCTGATGCTAATGTTTTTTTGTAAAATATTTTAAACAACTATCAACAAATTAAACTATTGACATTTTGGGAGAAACTGGTCCTACACCGCTCAAACTCACCCCAATTCAGTTGTGCCATGCTGCAGCAGTTATCTGCTGCTATTTACAGTACCTCTTTATTTTGCAGCCATAATTGAGCATGTGAGAGATGGCAGCGTGGTTCGAGCTCTGCTGCTTCCTGATTGCTATCTTGTAACAGTCATGCTGTCTGGAATAAAGGTGAGATAATGGGCTATTTATGAAAAAGCATGGTCTATCTGCTCTTTATCATTAGTGTAATTTTACTTTACCATCACTAATATGGCATCCGCAGTTTATCACACCCTATCCTTACCTGGGAGTGTCATATGCTTATCTAGCCATCACAAAAATCTTTTGTTAACTGGGTTACTTTTCAGCCCTATAGCATCAGCTTATATGACAGACAAACCTCATTTTCTGCATAATTATTTACTACTACCCCTAAGCTTAGCTTCTCAACAGCTGCTCAGAGAGCATTAAGCACGTGTCTAAGTCATTTGAATCATTACCGTTTAGTTGTCCTTTAAAACATAAGGTGCAAAGGCTTTTAATCTTTTCCTTTTCATCTAATTTTGTGCATACTTTTAATTCACAGTGCCCAACCTTCAAACGGGAAGCAGATGGAACAGAGACTCCAGAGCCCTTTGCAGCAGAAGCAAAGTTTTTCACTGAGTCCCGATTGCTTCAGAGAGATGTGCAAATAATCTTGGAGAGCTGCCACAACCAAAATATCTTGGGCACCATCCTACACCCTGTATGCTGCTTAACTTTCTCATATATTCTCATATATTGTGACAAAGCCCCTTCTAAAACGGTCTAAAGACTTATGTTTTTCAAAACGTTGCTTTCTCAAAATGGTTTTGCCCTAAAACTGTAGAAAGTAAATGCTGTTTTTTTTTTTCTGGCATTTGCCTGTCAAATTTTTTTTTAGCCAAAATCAAGTTTGTGTTTGGCGAAATCTTTTTGTGGAGGATTTGGTAGTTGGTCCAATTTAATCATTAATTTAGTGCATGCCTAGTTTATAATGCAGCTGGGATGTTTGTAGTTTCTACTATTGTTACAAAAATTTAAAGGCGGCCATACACTTCTGCTCATTTCGTGAGGTCCCTAAACAAGCGTATCTTTTCCGCTTATGTTGCTCTAAGGTGGACGATATCAGGCTAATTCGCTAGTTTGTCCTTAGGGCTGTCAGACAGAGGATCGCATAAACGGGCCCCAAATCTGAGGGGAAAGTCAAACCTGCCCAAATGACACCTGGCTAATTTTTTGACCGATACCAATCGGGATGGCCTGTAAAAGGAGCCCCACACAGGTAGCTAAGCTGCAGAAAAGCTGTTGAAAGAACTCGAATTTGCAGCTTAAATCTGCCCCTGTATGGCCACCTTCAAGCACTTTGTAAAGATAGGCTTGCAAATCACCCTTTAACATAACATACAGTTGGTGAGGCATTTTAAAATAGCACTGAATCAGCAACTTCTGTAGATACTTAGGTTTTACAAATTTCTTGTATTTTTCATGTGCTAAATGACCCATGGACATGGTATGTAAAATACATGTACTGTCATGCATATACCAGGGTTCTATTATATATCTGACTAAACACTATTTCAATTTCAGAATGGAAACATCACAGAACTTCTGCTGAAGGAAGGTTTTGCCCGTTGTGTTGACTGGTGTATAGCTGTGTATACCCAAGGATCTGAGAAGCTGCGGGCTGCTGAACGGTAAGTTTTTGGCCTTAAAGGAACAGTAACACCAAAAAATTAAAGAGTTTTAAAGTAAATGAAATATTATGTACTGTTGCCCTGCACTGGTAAAAGTTGTGTGTTTACTACAGTAACACTACTATAGTTTATATAAATAAGCTGGTGTGTAGGCCTGGGGGCAGCCATTCAAGCTGGAAAAAAGGAGAAAAGGCACAGGTTACATAGCAGATAATACGGGCATGGGAAAATCTCTTTTTTCAGTGCATCAATAACACAGCTCCAGCAGCACTGCACCAAAATCTTTTTTTGTAAAAGAGCAAACCTTTTTTTGTGGTTCTTTTTTTGTAATACTTAATTTTGAAATTGATGTAGGGCTAACTGTTCTTAGTTTCCCATATTCCCTAAGACATGTAACTTCAGTCACTCTTTACTCCTGTGCTGGTTGGAATGTAATACTCAACACTCCAATCCTTCCCTGTAGCCCATTCGCAGAACAGTAGGGCTGGTAAGCAGCTTACTGAACCATCTGCTGAAGGATTCAGCTGGCTGAACTGATAGCAACTCTGTTTCTGTGTTGCTGCTACTGCTCTGCTTTGGGATAATAGCACTGCTGGTGGAGAAACCCTGCTGGGGAAACTACCATACTACCTCCCTTTACATAGGGGTGCTAAAATTTACCCTTGGTGTCATTGGGGATCTCCAAATTTAAACATATAATTCATGTAATTTTTGATAAGTGCCTTCTCCTGCTCTGTTACGCAAATTGTTTTACTGCCTGCAATTGACACTAACAGCAAAAAAACTAATTACATGATGGTATCAAGTTTGTGGGAAAATGCCTTCCACATCTTCCAGAAAATAAGCCGGACTGCCATGCGTTTTCCATTTCACAATCTGAAATACTTTGGTTGACATCTCAAATACATTAACTAAATACGTTAAATGTTGAGACAGTAGGAACTTTAGCCCCAAAGATATTATATACAGTAAGAGGCAAAGATTCATGGCACCCCAGACCCCCTTACCCTTCTAAAAATCAGGTTACCTGAAAGCTAGATTGTATAGATTAAAATTAAATCAGAAATAGTTTGCATTGCTAAAAATGCTCCCATACCCCACCTAATGGTAGATATGATAATAGCACCCAAGCAGCAGAAATGGTCAAACAATTCTGGTCATTACAGGACTCCATATAACAGGGAAAAACAATAGAAAAACAATAACTTATCTGCATTGCATTAATAAATGCTGGCTCATTCTGAATGCTTAGGGTCAGACACAATGAACTAAGATGGCTGCCTACACACCATTATTACAAATACAAAATAAATACATTCATTGGATGAAGGAAAAAAATAAAAAGTGGAATTAATTGTTTGCAATGTACACAGGTATTTAGTGATAAAAACTACATAAAAATCATGACAGAATATTTAAGGTCTAAATTGAGTAGATGCCACACGCACAAACTGTTGCAATGCTCAAGAATAGTCTGAATATATATATAATCTCCTGACATCGGCACTCACCAAAACAATAAACAATGGCCGGGTGCTAACCTCTAAAACACATAGCAACCCTTAGAAAGCACTCACGGCACGATGATAAAAAGTCCATTCTTTTTACATACACACATACACACATACATATTATCCACAGGCATACCTAATTGCACAGATTGAAAGGAAACCGTTCTGCTCATACAAAACATATTCCAACCCACCCCCTCCTTAGGCTTACATTGTAATGCAACTCATCCCTCACCATGTCCTATTGTAAAGTGAAGGATTCTGGTTTTTGAAACTCCTCTGCTTTCCACTGTGGATGGTGTATATAAAGAAAGGGTCTTCCCAAAATACTTCACAATGTAACAAGGGTTGGGTTTGCATAATAACCAAGGTGGTGGGAAATGGTTTGTACAAGTGTCATGGTTTTTATTCAGTCTGTTACCAGGTATGCCTAATGAAAAAAAAATATGTATTTTTGGTGTTTGAACCAGTCCAAGATGTGCATATTACAAATTTTAGCTTAAGTTGCACAGGTGTGTATTATAGCTCCCTTCTTACCCAGACACATCACTAGATTTTTTATGAGAAGTAGTTCTGCAATATTTGGTAAAGATTTATAAACTGTTTCATAATGTTTTACTGGGTCTTTGTAGCATGCCCCTTAGTGTCATTGTAATTACAATCTTTCACAAAATCTTTGAGCTTTTATTTATCAGACTGATCAAGAATATTTTTGTAGTTCACATGCAGAGCAAGTTTTTGGCTAAAGATATCCTGCTTTGCACGACTTTGGTAAAATCGGAGCAACACGCAGGCCTTTGCACAGCTGATTCTCTTAGTTGCCAGTAGAAAGGCGTTTTGGAGCGATTAGTCACCTATGGTAGCTTAAGTAAGACTAAATATCTCATGTTTGCTGAACATGGCACTATGATTTGCCTGTTATTTGGAGTTTTTGTGATAGGGCTTTTGTGCTCTGCCCATTCCCCTTCTAATTAATTTTTTTGGCACAATGCTGACAGCATACCTCCATTCAATTAATATGCTTAATCTTTATACGACTGGTTTTCTGAACATTGCGCTAGAAAATCTGCAATTTGCCCAAAGAGAGAACTTGCTGCTTGTTGATGTGATAACAATAACTATTGTTAACAATAACTCTATATTTGAAGGTACTCAATTAAAAAGTGCGTTGTGTTTTTTTTGGGTTTTTTTTAACAATTTATTTTTCTCATGCATATAGCTTTGCCAAGGAGCACAAGACACGAATTTGGAGAGATTATGTTGCACCCACAGCTAATCTCGATCAGAAGGACAAGCAGTTTGTTGCAAAGGTAATTTCCCAGTTGATTCCCCGTTTGGGTATACTTATATATGTGGTGATAGATGCCTAGTAAAGCAAACTAGCAGTGATGCCGCTACACTATTGAAAATTGTTAAAGATAGATCTGCTGCCACCCAGAAAAGAAATATTTTACTGAAAGGACGCTATAATTTGTCATTGTTTGTTTTTATCTTTGCCTTCTCTTATTTGTCACTGACAATAAGGGCTTTGTTTCATCGGGTGTATTGTTGCCCATGGGAGAACTGTCCAAGGCCTGAAAATGCCTTTTGTATAAAAATTGCTTGATATCACTTGTTGTGTCTAGTTAAATCACTTTAACGCTATCTCACATCAGGAGATTTCAAGCCATTTCAATTAACAGGTTATTGCCATTTCCTAAAGGTGACAACACCCGGTGAGACGTTTGCCTTGCACTATTTCTTTAGTTTCTATGCTGTTTTAAATCAATACAGGCAGTATAGAATGGGGAAATTAGATCTCATTGAGTGGTGTTTTTATTTCCTTATTTTTCACTATAGTGTATTGTTCTTGGGTCAATGGCGCCCCGGGGGGTTTAGTCACCTGCAGTTAAATTCTGAGCTACTGCAGCAACTAATCTTCCCAAAATCTCTCTCCACCGGGAACATAATGAATCACCGCAGGGAAGGCATATGCATCACTTCCTTTTCTGAAATCGCCCAAAGTTTTTTGCGCAGGAAACTTTGGGTGACTTCAGAAAATGAAGCACTGCATTTACTTTCCCACTGATGGTTCCCTGTTTTGGCGGTGGAACAGCATTTTGGGCAATTAGTCACCCCCAGTAGCAAAGATTTAACTGCGGATGGCTTATCTACCCATATGCCATAAATCTTATCCCAATTTTGTATTAAACTTGCAATCTTGCTGTACTATACTTTTGGCCCACAAACAATGTGTTCCTGGAGTAAAATTTGTCACACGCGTCATTTTTTTCAAAGTGCACAACAATGGTGAAATGCGGACATTTGCTGCGAATTATTTTGCCCATCACTAGACAAGTGATGTCTCTGCGTAAAGTGACAGGAATGGTTCTTTTTTTCTCTTTTTTTTTTTTTCTTTTTTACGGCTATATTGAATATTTTGATATAAGAATTACAACGAATAGCATTAAATTAGTGGTTGCATTTTAATAGACAATTATGGGTAGTGAAACACTTTTACATAGTAAGGAGCAAGGGAATTGTCCTGTTTATTGCATTTTGAAGTACTTTACAAAGTAGAATAAAAAGCCTGTAATGCAAAGGAATGCATCCTCATGGTTTTTACCCTTCAAAGCAAATTCTTTTAATGTGTCCGCTTTGGAAGAGCAGATAAGACCCCCCAGCGTGTCGCTTGCCAGGGAGCAGGTTTAGATCTCGCTCATACTTCAGAGATTGCCTGGAAGGTTTAGCCTGCTGCTAGATATACTTTGTCCAGCTAGTTTATGGGAGGGGATGCTGTCCATGTAAGCTTTTTGGCCTGTGAATTAACACATTACCTGGTGTTGACTTGTAATCATGATTTTAGTGATTGGTAGTTAAAGTACACTTATAGGACCTGTTATCCGGATTGCTCTGGGCCAAGGATATTCCAGATAAGGGGTCTTTCCGTTATTAAGTCTACTAAAAAATCAATAAAATATTAAGCCCAAAAGGATTTTTTTGTACCCAGTAAGGATTAATTATATCATAGCCGGCATCAAATACAAAGCACTGTTTTAGTTTTACAGAGTAACAGGAAATCAATTTTTAAAAAATCTGAATTATTTGATTAAAATGGAGTCTATAGGGGATAGGTTTTCCATAATTCTGAGCTTTCTGGATATCAGGTTTCCAGATAACTGATCCCATACCTGTTCTACACTTGATCTACAATATGGGGCAGATTCATCAAGTACGAGTTTGAATCCCGAAATGGGTAAAATTTGGATTAGATCAGATCATTTCTGTTTGAAAATGCTAACAAAAAAATTGTAATAGTCATGATAATATCATATTGACGATCCGAAAGTCATGAAATTTTCGTATCCGAATGATTGTAAACGGTGGGAAAACCTTTCTTACTTTGAACCTTCTGTACATGTTTTTGGAAGCCTCCCATAGGACTCAATGGCACTCTGCAACTCCAACCTGGCCAAAGGAAAGTCACGATAACAAAGCTTTAATGAAACCGAAACTTTCGTACTCTGTGCGACAAATACGATTTTGTCACACAAATTGTCGCAAGGTACAAAAAAGTCGCACAAAATACGCACAGTACGAAAACTTAAAATATTATGGGTTTTTTTTTTAATGAATGTGCCCCTATGTGTTAATATGTAGTGAGCATTTTTTTTTTTTTTTTTTACTATATACAGTCATGGCCCAAATTGTTGGCACCCCAGAAATTTTTCCAGAAAATCAAGTATTTCTCACAGAAAAGTATTGCAGTAACACATGTTTTGCTATATACGTTTATTCCCTTTGTGTGTATTGGAACAGAACAAAAAAGGGAGGAAAAAAAGCAAACTGGACATAATGTCACACAAAACTACAAAAATGGGCTGGACAAAATTATTGGCACGCTTAACTTAATATTTGGTTGCACACCCTTAAGAAAAAATAACTGAAATCAGTCACTTACTATAACCATCAATAAGCTTCTTACACCTCTCACCACCGGGGATTTTGGACCACTCTTCCTTTGCAAACTGCTCCAGGTCTCTCTTATTGGAAGGGCGCCTTTTCCCAACAGCAATTTTAAGATCTCTCCACAGATGTTCAATGGGATTTAGATCTGGACTCATTGTTGGCCACTTCAGAACTCTCCAGCGATAGTTGCCATCCATTTCTGGATGCTTTTTGACGTATGTTTGGGGTCATTGTCCTGCTGGAAGACCCAAGATCTCGGACGCAAACCCAGCTTTCTGACACTGGGCTCTACAGTGCGACCCAAATTCCTTTGGTAATCCTCAGATTTCATGATGCCTTGCACACATTCAAGGCACCCAATGCCAGAGCCAGCAAAACAACCCCACAACATCATTGAACCTCCACCATGTTTCACTATAGGTACTGTGTTCTTTTCTTTGTAGGCCTCATTCTGTTTTCGGTAAACAGTAGAATGATGTGACTTACCAAAAAGCTCTATCTTGGTCTCATCTGTCCACAAGACGTTTTCCCAGAAGGATTGTGGCTTACTCAAGTACATTTTGGCAAACTGTAGTCTTGCTTTTTTATGTCTGTGTCAGCAGTGGGGTCCTCCTGGGTCTCCTGCCATAGCGTTTCATTTAAATGTCGACGGATAGTTTGCGCTGACACTGATGCTCCCTGAACCTGCAGAACAGCTTGAATTTCCTTGGAACTTGTTTGGGGCTGCTTATCCACCATCCGGACTATCCTGCGTTGCATCCTTTCATCAATTTTTCTCTTCCGTCCACGCCCAGGAAGATTAGCTACAGTGCCATGGGTTGCAAACTTCTTGATAATGTTGTGCACTGTGGACAAAGGCAAATCTAGATCTCTGGAGATGGACTTGTAACCTTGAGATTGTTGATATTTTTCCACAATTTTGGTTCTCAAGTCCTCAGACAGTTCTCTTCTCCTCTTTTGTTGTCCATGCTTAGTGTGGCACACACAGACACACAATGCAAAGACTAAGTGAACTTCTCTCCTTTTTATCTACTTTAAGGTGTGATTTTTATATTGCCTACACCTGTTACTTGCCCCAGGTGAGTTTAAAGGAGCATCACATGCTTGAAACAATCTTATTTATCCACAATTTTGAAAGGCTGCCAATTTTGTCCAGCCGATTTTTGGAGTTTTGTGTGACATTATGTCCAATTTTCTATTTTCCTCCCTTTTGAGGACCGAAACGTTGATTTAAATAAACTAAGCATCTTTTTTGATTAAATTTTCCTGGTGTGCATCAGCATTTTTTACATATTTATATTGTTTATCTGATTTGCACCCAGGTTGTTATCCCTATAAGTGTGTGCCTCAGCCTTTTTCTATATATATATATATATATATATATATATATATATATATATATATATATAGATGAGAGAGAGCGAGAGAGAGAGATCTATAGATATATATCACAAAATACATATAGACAACAAGAGATCCTTTCACTCACCCATTATCAATATATATAGCTCATTAAAGGAGAATGAAACCTAACTTTTAAAAATTATTTTAAAACATTTGCCACTTGGCCCTCTCCTGAACAGCTATACTGAAACTTCTCCCACTTAGTTTACTGTATCTGCA
The DNA here is from genome assembly GCF_000004195.4 of Xenopus tropicalis. NCBI lineage: Eukaryota > Metazoa > Chordata > Amphibia > Anura > Pipidae > Xenopus > Xenopus tropicalis. The sequence continues at coordinate 88,883,180 of NC_030679.2, read as the reverse complement.
CTAAGCCAGAGTTATTTTCAGTAGCAAAGTTAATTGCCTAAGTGGTCCTGCATTATATTTCTAAATACAGAGCAAGTTTAACAGAAGGAGGGTTGGCATATCTAGCTAAGGGATCACATTAATATGGAAACACATATACAGGAAACCTAATGGTAAGTAGCTCTTCACATAAGGGGCAACAAGTTGAGCTTCATTTGTAAATAGGGTTTAGTTCTCCTTTTAGACATTCTGTGCATTAAGCTACCAAGAAATGCCCTCCCCTTTAAACAAAACAGGGTTTATTTGTCCATATATTGCAATATACTTCAAGCTGGCCAACTACGTAAAAGTCATCCCTTCTGGCCAGTCCTACACTGACTTATGCGATTCATTAAGAATTCTACTGCTTCAATATACATTTAGCAAAGGGACTAAGTTTTACCTGCAACTTTTAAAACCCCCATATGGTTGCCCTTTTATTGGCTCCACTGGGATCACCTGACTGTAGCTGCTCCTGTATAAACTATAGCAAAAAAGGGGGGAAGTTGTTCTCAACCACTAAATTTTAAACCATTTGACAGGGGCGCAATGAGGTTGTGACCACAAAATACATACAGACAACAACATTATCCCATTATCAATATATATATATATATATATATATATATATATATATAGGACATTAAGACATTCTGTGCATTAAGCTACCAAGCTACCAATAGCTTAATGCACAGAATGTCTTAATGTCCTATATATATTGATAATGGGTGAGTGCAGAGGATCTCTTGTTGTATCTTGTACTAGTTCATGTTTGTGTATTTTCTTAACCCCTCGAAAGGGAGTTTTATATTTGTTGTGATAAACCAGAACTGCCTAATCCATGCACTGTGATAAACTTAATGCTATTTGCTTTGTCTAAACTAGGTCTTTTTCTGCCATGTAATCTGTGCTCATGTACTTGGCTCCAGCCCACCTCAGGCAAGTGACATCTCTTCGTGGATGTCTGTGCTGTGGTCTTTTCATAAAACCATTTCTAGCTACATCCTCCTGAGATTTCCCCTGTCCTGAAAGCCTTTTGTGCTGGATGGGATTTGAACATGTTTTGCTCACTAATCCTATTTATACCATACTTGGCTCCCTCAGTACCTGTATGCTGTACAGGTTTTGGATCTGTTTACTGGAAACCTTTTATCTAGAGGGCACTAAGGTACACAGACCATTTTAATCAAATCTGGTTTCTCTGTAATAACAGTACCTTGTACTTGATTGTAATCAAGTTGCATGAATACATATTGGTGCCAAAACAATCCTGTTGGGTTTATTTAATGTTGAAACATTTTTTTTAATAAACTTAAGATATGGTGATCAAAATTACAGAGACAAACTTTAAGTAGAAAACCTTAGGTCCAGATAATAAATCCCTTATCTGTATTACTGTAGGTAACAGTGTTTCAAGTATTATGATTTGGCAATTTATTGGTACAGCATTTAAGTACTTGGAAATAGCTGTCTTAAGTTACTGAATAGGCTGACCTAAAGTAAGTACAGGTATGGGACCTGTTATCCAGGATGCTCGGGACCTGGGGTTTTCCGGATAAGGGATCTTTCCTAAATCTTGGTTGGGATCAAGTACAAGGTACTGTTTTATTATAGAAAATTAGCTTATAATGGAGTCTATGGAAGATGGCCTTTCCGTAATTCAAAACTTTCTGGGTAACGGGTGTCCGGATAAGGGATGCTATACCTTTACAGCAGGGAAAATAAGTATTGAACACGTCAATGTATTTCTTAATTTATGGACTTAATTGTTTTGATTTCTTTGTATGTAGTGGATTACTTGAGTTGTTACCGACATCTGGTGTAAATTTCATGTCAATAGCCCGAGTAGAAATATATTTAATGAGAAAAACATTGGCATGGTCTGTACTTATTTTCTCCGCTGTATATTTTTTAATATAGACACCAGTGTTTATAGGGGTACTGTAAAGCCTATTATGCACATGGTGCCTTTAACCCTGGACAGGTTATCTAATTGTAACTGTGCTTGCAAGGCAACATTAACATTAAATAAGTATTTCTGCAAATGAATATAAAGCATTGTCAAATGGATAATACTGTAAAAGCTCCAGGCATATCTAGTTACATAGTAACATAGTAAGTTGAAAAAAAACATTCGTCTATCAAGTTCAACCATAATGGCTATATATAGTATATCAAATAATTTATGGCCCCTTGTAGTATTGATATAAAAACCTTTTGTCCTAAACTTTTAGGAATAGCATTGAAATTTTCATCTACAATTTCACTTTAATATGCCTATAGGCAGAGCACCCAGGTTAGAACCACCAGTCTGTATTGGTAGTCATATGTGTAATATATAATGTATGTATTTGATATTGTTAGTATGCGGTCAGATTTAGTGGTTCATGTTTAATAGGGGAATTTTAAAAATATGACTGATTACCAAATAGGAATCGTATATCCAAACCACTATTCAGATGTGATGGTAATTTAGTGGGTTATTTCTGAGTAAGGATTTGTGAATTATTAGGTAATGTTTTATAAATGAGACATTGTATATTGCTGTCATTTCTTGAGTGCCCTTTCTACAGAGATTAATCGCAACACTGGTCTTAATAACCAATAAGTGTGCCACACAAGCTTATTAGAGATTTGTTGCATAGATAGAAGGGGATTTTAGGAACTAAATAGGTTCAGAATTATGTAGCATATGTAGGCTACACTGGCTCGTTAATGCAGTCAAGCTGTCAATATTCTTATGAAAATTGACATTTTAAAGTCTATGGGTGTGGCACTTTTTGTAGCCAACAGATGGCAGTGTATACTTATTTCTGCAAATTCTAACCACTACACTATAGAGATTCTGGACATGTTCCTTCCTAGTAAAGTTACATTGTCAATTGAAATTCACAGGAAATGGCTGATTAGCTTTCTTGGAAAGTAAACAAAAAGGTGGGGATGGTGAGATGGGGTTGTTGCATACCACAATGGACACTGAACAGCTCTGAATAAAGAAATGCAGATACTGTTCCTTAGTGGTGCAATATTGCATTGTGCATCTCAGAGGAACATATTGCAGTGAAGGGGTTAAATGAATTGGAGAGTGAAAAAAGGCTTACCTTAGTATTCAACTGTGAGCAGTGCTCTGCTTTGGGGAACACAAAGGTTGGTTTTTGCATATACATGTGTAAGAACTGAAACATTTTTAAGTCCAGTTAAAAAGTGTTTGTGTCATCTTGACTTCATTTTTTTTGCCTAACTGCTCTAAATCATTTCCTATGTTATTACCTTAATCTGTTGTCAGGGTTAATTCTGGGGAAGAACATTTTTTTTGTCAAAAATATTAGCTTGCATGTTTTTTTTATCCAGGTAGAAAATGTGGTTGGTACCTTATATTTAAGCATCTTTCATGCCACTGAATTCATGAAATCTGTCCATGGAACATTTATTTCTACACCCCATGGAAGCCCATAACAGACAGGGTTTTCTCCCTGCCACCGCGATATCAGAGCAAGTCCCTGCCCACTTAACTGATACCTTGCATGATCCTTTAAAAGTTTAAAACTTTAACTTTTAAAATAAACCCATAGTACGCTTAAAAAAAATAAATGCACAACCAAGTTTAGGCCATTACTGCCTTATAAGACATGTTTTTGTGTCCTGGGCAATATTATGAAATCCAAAAATGTTGGTAGTTATAGAAGATAACTATTTTAGGAGGCAGTCAGTCATAATTGGGTACCTTTGATATCCAGTAAACTAACGAAAAATCTAAATATCTATTTTTTTTTTTTTTTTGCATCTTGTTTTACTGACCACTAACCTTAAAATGCACAAGTTAAAGGAGTAGAAACTGTATAAAGATGGGACCAAACAGGGACAATAGTCCATAATTTCTTATCTCTTTATTGCCACATTCTTTTATTTAGTCATGCGTTGTCGCACTAGAGGTGGTGCTAGGTGTTTTAGCCCTAACGCTGTATTCAGAAGCCTCTTAACAGAGGCTGTGTGTAAATGAACCTGAAGTGTTTAGGTAGAAAATTTAGGGTTCAAAATTAGAAGGCAGTAAGTCTGATATTTTTCATATACCTCACATCCTGTTGTTAGTTTCAGTAATGCCTTTTAGGCAATTTCCTTATCCATCAGGCTTAAACAGGATTTACAATTTTGTCACGTAATCATTAATCCTGATTTGCTTCCTTACCTTGCACATCAGTGGCTGATGTGTCCACTCTGGTGACCCTCACCAAGTCTCCCTCACAGGGTTTTGAACCCACTTGAAACTGACACACTATCCTGAACTAATACAGGACCCACTGCTAACTCAATCTGCCACTGATAGTCCTCTTTGACCGGGCACCTGTCAGGAGAGCCTACTTCCACTATGTCCTTGGTGGGGCACTTATTCAGCCATGTAGTCATGTTTTCAAAAGGGAACAAAACTGCTGTGCATAGTTTATGAACAGAACCTGAATTTGCCCTATGATTCATTTGATTCACTTTAATTAAATAATGATTTACATATTTGAACTATTAACATTTTTATAACTTCAGGTCTATGAAATTATATTTTAGCATATTAACTGCAATAATGAAGCTAGAATAACAAGAGCTTATTTTATTTTAAATACAGAAAGCTTTGTGCTGCACTTCAGGATTGCAGCTTTTACTACAGTACAGTACTGAATGGTTCTGCCCAATCAATTAGGTGCCCTGCCTGTGATACTTTACAAGCAAATAAACATTTGGCAAAAGTAAGATGGGTTGCTGCAGCTCTCCATTACTCTAAGGGGCACTTTTCAGCACAAAATACAATTTTGTATAGTCAAGCATCTGTGACAAGTTTGTCATATCTTTCATCTTAATTTGAAGAAAGCAAGCAAATGTAGTAATATGTCTCTCTGGTTCTGCGAAAAATGCAAACCTTGAAATCATTTTTCTGTTAATATAACATGTTACATGACAAGTACAAAGTAGTAGAAACCTAGTTTCTGTTAAAAGATCCATAACCTTCTTGTGCATCGGGGGGACTCTTGAGCTTTGGCACAGGCCTACTGGCTAACAAATAATATATATTTGTCTGCTCTGCCAAAAACTATCCAGATGAATGAAGCCTGATGTATCTGTAAGCCCGTTGAAATATTAATGGACATGGGTTACAAGCTCAAAAGGTTTTAAGCCCTTGTTTATCTTTGCATCAGATACCTTCACCCATTAGCTAACCTTTGGTCTTTCTAGCATTAAAGGAACAGTAAAACAAAATTTTTTTTTAAAGTAATTAAAATATAACATACTGTTGCCCTGCACTGGTAAAACTGGTGTGTTGGCTACAGAAACACTACTTACTATATTTTATATAAATAAGCTGCTGTGTTGCCATGGGGGCAGCCATTCAAGCTGGAAAAAAAGAAAAGGCACAGGTTAAGAAACAGATAAGCTCTATATATATATATATATATATATATATTAATATATAATAATTAATATATATATATATAATTAATATAATATTATAGCGATTCCACCTATGTGAAAGAGGCAGGTATTGGGCACTTTATCACGCATGGGAGCAGAGATTTCCCACCAGGTGATGAAGAGCCCTATGTGACAGGGCCCTTAGCTAGTTGTAGACCGTTTAAGCTGTAGAAAGCTATGAGTATCTAGTTTTATGGTGTATTTTTAGGAGGGTTTCTTCATGATTGTTATGGAGAAATAAGTTAGTAGTGTTTGGTTAATGTATGCTGCTGTATCTGTGGTAATGTACAACCACAAGCTTTGGCAGACTGACTTCAGCATTGATCTAGAACAGACAGGGATGCGTCTAGGTTTCTTTACCAAGATTTCTTGTTGGTGTTTGAACTGATAAATGAAATTATCTATGAGCCATCACAAAGCCAATTATAAAAAAAAAAAAAAAAAAAAATTATGTAGTTGGCCAAAAGGTAGTCTGGCGACCATGGCTTGCATTATCAGTTGCCCCTACTGATCCTAATGTATAATCTAGTTGGTCTAACTGATTCCATTGCCAACCCTGTCCTTTATCAGTCTTTTTTTTATAAATCGCAAAGCAGGTAATATTGCAAGGGAACGCCACTCTTTCCACCCCTCTTTGCAGTTTCAATTTTGCAATGGGGTTGAAATATATACATTGCTTTTATTAAAATTTGTGAATGTTAACTACTTAGCAATGTTCTTGTATCTGTAACTGTCTTTGAAGTGTTTTACATGGGTATTTTGAAGTTCATACTGATGGATAATAAATTCCTTTAGCCAATCCTGCTGAAAAAGGCAGAATTCCTGGATTTGCCCTACCTGTTAGTCACATTGCCACTGTGTAACCATGCTTTTCTTGTTTTGTTTGTCTTTCATATGACCAAGAAAAGAGGTAGAAACTATAGGGAAGATACTGCAAAACTTTCTTAATATTCTAAAATAGCTCTTAAGGGGGCTCTCTTTGGCAAGAATGTGTATTGGAGCTCATCTTTTTAAATCCTTTCTCTTTACATGTAAGATTTGTTCCTTATTGCCCCCTATTACATCTAGGCAAACAGTCCTTGTGGAAGAAGTATTACTTAAATGTCAATCAAAATCTGAAGAGAGATTGTTGAGATAGGCATAGTGAAGAATAACAAAAATGTTTCGGTAATGGCAGTGACTTTTTATTGTTTACAATGTTTAATAAACAATATACTGTATATTTGGTTCTTGAAATATAAATAACTTGATTACCTGTGCAGAGATCTCTTTGCATAATGGATTTCTGTTGCAGTGAGTAAATGAGGGTATGCTAATTATCTACCTTGGAAAAACTAAACATGGAGTAGCTTGAGTTTTCCAGTTTGCCCTGCTTAAGAACAAAGGAACAAAAGCCATAGATTTTTGAACAATAGGCAAAACATTTATTTAGCCAAGCCATCTTCATGGAACTCGAGTTTAACAAGAGGGTGTATCCCCTTTAGTTACATTTATTGTTTATATAAAGGGCTTATATAACATAGACACATGCATTTCTAGATTTCTGTTTTGGCTTATTAACTTTGTACAGATGATTCAAGTGTCTTGGGCCCACACAAGTACTGATTTAGCAACTTTAAATTATTTATCAAAGGATGAACTGCAAGTTGACCACAATTCAACAGATGAGTTTAGTGGCAAGCTGTGTTCATACTTTGATAAGTAGTCACATCAATAGGGAAAACCTTTAGTTAACCTGGCCACAGCAATTTATTTGCAGGGACAATAATAAACAGAAGTAGCATAACTTTGATGTAATCAAACAAAATATTGCCCAGAACATGATTTTGTGCTAAAATGAAAAATATGAATCAAGGCCTTAGTGTGTGTACCAAACATAAGACGGCTTTTGGCTGATCATTTACTCTGTGCAGGAAAGCTGCCATGATAGAACACCCGGCCATGTTAAGTCCTCTTCTGACTAAAAAGTATCATCTCTTCTGTGTTTTTCCAGGTTTTTAAACAAAAGGGTTACTACCGCATGCCATAAAACCCATCAATCCTTAGCTCTTTTTATTCTTTTTCTTATGTAAAAGGTTTGTATCTAGGCTTACAAGTTGGTCTTTTGATCTCCTTTCCTGTTCCCAGGCTGATAAATTTCTTGTGTGGCTTAAACCAGTGGGGAGGTATATAATTGGCCAATGTGTTCCTAAATCTATTTTCTACCAAACGAAGACAAACTGCAGCAATTAATGTTAGTTGCAAAAGATTTTGATATGCATATTTTGTATGCATATTAATTCCTGCATGTCTTGTTAAACTGAAGATAAAGCCATAAGGGGGCCCTTTAGAGATGCACATTCGAAGCCACACTGCAGATTTTCTGATTTGTTTATGCTGTGTAATTTAAGTGAAATTCTCCAAAGAATGCAGGCTCCATTCTGCATAAAAACATGCATATACCAACTTTGAATGTAAAAAGCTTTGTATATGGCTTTAAACTTTTACTGTTTTTATGAAAGAATAGTTTTAGGGCTGAGGTCAAGGGTTTTTAAACACAATATCAGCTAACATGAGTTTTGTTTGCTCTTGGTGATCCAAGAATTGACTTGAATGCACGAAGTGTCTGTCTTTAGCTACCTTTTATTAATGTAAACAGCAAGTACATTTTCATGGTTTTCTACCATCGGTTTGTATTTGACTTAAACCCCAACTGTGCATACTTTTACTTTATATTCACATAAGCACACATATTAATGAGTAGATGACTCATGGATGTCGACCTTCTCTAATCTACTGTCGAGATCAGAGACACCTCACCGCCAGGGGCGCTAAGGTTTAAAATCCACAGAATTGACTTTGTTTTGCCTGTTTGAAGTTTACTTACCTCACTGTTTCTGTTGAACAAATGCTGAAGATATAACATAGGAAGATTATTTAAAAAAAACCTTCTCTCCAGAACTGGTAAAGCCTTCTTGTTTGTTACATTTTGTCTCTTGAAAGCTGCAGAGAATATTGGCGGGAATTAAATGTTGAGTTATCTTTCTTGAATTGTTTTTCTTAATGGAAACTCAAGTAGTCTGGTTTTATTGTAAGAGCCAATCTGGTCACAACATTAATGTGGTTAAATGCTATACCTTGTGAACTCTCATTAATCAGTCCTTAGACTGGCTGTGCTGTGTGCTCCATTTCTCACTTGATAAGCGAATGTTTGCCCTTTGCTGACAAGCTTTTAATGAAGTCAGAATTTAGCAGTTACAATAGCTGTGCAACCCATTGCTTCATTGTACAGCTCTAAAGAGGGCACTTTCTTAATGTCTAATGCATGATGGCCTTGTGAGGCATCTGTACAGAGGGTCCAAACAGAATCATGATTTTTTTTTTTTTGTCCAATAAAACAATGAGCAGTGCAATTTTTTTTATTGTATTTGGTGTTTCAGACTGCCATTTATTAGTGTAATTCTGTTCAGTGCTGAGCCTGTAATGTCCTATAAGATTTTGTTTTCTGTGATGAAAGTTGTTACCGATTCCTAGCTATCATCTTAATATATATTTAATTGGCAAATAAACATTGTCAACTGGATTTCTGGACAATTTGGTAAAATCTTGTAGCCAAAAGTCACCCAAATGTTAGAGGAGCAGTGGTTGTTCGGTAATCCCATACATAAGGTGTTACCAGATATTCAGATCTGTTTTAATACCTGCAGGCACAGATGTTTATTGGCCTGAGAATGACCTGGAGCTTTGCATTTGATTGTAAAGTGGATATACTAGTTACTGTTAGAACAGCACAAATTTCTCACACTTCAATTCTAGATGTGTCTGCAAGTCTCCAGGTTTAAACGGGTGGTTCACCTTTAGTTAGTTTTTAATATCCCTACTTGAACTGTTAAGGTGGCCATACACGGGCCGACTATAGCTGCCGATTCGGCAGCTAATCGACCTGTGTATGGGGAGAGCAGATCGGCCTGCACATGCTTTAGATCTCCCTACCCCAACGCAATGAAAGTATGTTTTATTTATGCATGTTTGGGGAAGGGGGGGATGTGGGGGCTATGGCAGGGACCCCTTGGGGGCCCTGCATCCCCCAGTCTGACCCTGGATAAGTTTATTCTAAGAAATTAAAATGTATTGCCTTGCCACAAAATAGAACCAGTAGCTTTGAAACTTTTGAGACCAAATGTCTTTACTGTGGTTGGTTTCTTTCAATAAAGTATTTAGTGAATGTGTGTAGAAGCATATACTGACCTATAAGCTGGTAGTAGCAATGTTGCTGATATGCACGGCTATATTAATAGCTGTAATGCTGGTGGTACTGTTTTGTGGTTAAAAAGAGTTGCGAGTCTTTTTCGGCGATTTCGGGAAATCGCGCTGCCGCGTGTGCCATCCCGCCGGCGACTTACATGTTTGCCGGCGGGATGGCGGGTCATGGCAACTCGGGGAGATTAGTCGCCCGCGAACAGGGGTTTTGTCGCGGGCGAACTAATCCCCCCCCCCCCCCCCCCCGTGTGCCAGAGCCCTAAGGGCTTAAACATGTTATTTCATTTAACCTATGCTTCTCCTCCTCTGCTATAGCTCTAAAAGCATCTGTTTGGGACTAGGATGAGATCTGTTAATAACAGGATTGGAGTCTGCTTTGTATAGATATTCTGAAGACCCAGCTCTAATTTATTTTTCATCACATTTTTGAATGCTCCGTATACCTCCAGCTGTTCTGCCTTTGTGCTTATGGGAGCAAAGCACAGATGCTCTTCATTACTTAAGATGTGTATCATATTCCAATACAAATTCTTAGCTGATTTTTTTTCTATAATGCACTTGTCATAGCTGAAGACTTATTCATGGAATTGCAAGCATATGTTTGTGTCAAGGGTCACACTAGAGTGCTCTCCATAATGCTTAGAAGTATTTGTTCCTTTTGGTGAAATGAGCAGTTTATACTTTACTGTACTATTCACTTGCAGCTTTCAGCCAATAGTGTTTTATTTAGGATCCTGTTTTGGGGACTGTACATCCAGCTTAAAGGGACACTAAAACTTTAAAAAGACTATGGCTAGAAATGTTTGGCTAATTGTTTTGGGCTCTTGTACAAGCCCAAGTCATCCAAGCCTTGGAAGATGCCCACAAAAGCTCTCCATCTGTTGACTTGCCTGCACATGCTCAGTCTGCTCTTGGCTGATTGTTCGGTACGAAAATTTTGTGACTTTCGGATCGCCAATACAATATAATCGTGACTACTACGATTTTTTTCATAAGCATTTTCGGGATATTTGCGATCTTCAGAAATTTGTTTCTAATCCGAATTTTTCCTGTTCGGGATTCGTACTCGTGTTTTGAAAAATCTGCCCCTTATTGTTGCTTCAAGCATTTGTATTTTTTGGATGTTCTGGCTCATCCAGCGCACAGGTGCTTATTTTTTTTTCTTAACTGGTTATGCCGTAGAAAGTTGTCCAAATTCGTGGTCAAGATTATCTTTTAAGACGAGCATAAAACAATACTGGTGTTATAGGTACAACTAGTTTATCTGTAATCTAAGTAGTCTAAAGGTGGCCGCACACGTGGCGATTTTCGATCTTTTGTGCGACAATCGGTCGCATGAAAGATCGTTCCCACCCTCCACAGACGTTCAGGGCTGAAACGTCCGATATGGAGGTAGAAACAATAGGATTTCTAACTACTTCTGCCAATTCAGCCCCAAGGGTAGATTTTGCTCAGGCGCATCAAAATCTTTTTAACACGCCTGATCGGCGAGTCAACCGATATCCGCAGTCTTCTGCGATATTGGTCACCTCGCTGACTTGCCATAGACGCACCGAATATCGTACGAAACTAGGTTTCGCATCGGTGCGTGTAAGGTCAGCTATACACGTAGCAATTACGATCTTTTGTTTCCCCCACTGAAGGTAGAAACCATAGGAATTCTACCTCTACCTGCCAATTCAGCCCTAAAAGCAGATTTTGCTCAGGCGCCTTCAACGGCTCCTGATCAAACTCTTTTAAACTGGCTGATTGACAAGACAACTGATATCCACATCCTTTGCGATATTGGTCATCTCATCGAGCCACAATACACACACCGAATATTGTACGAAGCAAGGTTTCATAAGATGACAGATTCACTGCTTCTGGGTGCAGGCACAAATAGAAGAGTTTTTTCAGCGCAGGGGCAGATTGCTAGCCTGTGCTTATCCATGGCTGCACAGCATCTTGTTAATAAAAAGTATAATAATCTTTCTAAAGCAAAACACGTTATCTGTGTAGGACAACAATACATAATAATAATTAATATTTTAATTTCTTTAGAACGGTTTTATTTGAAACCCCTGGTTCCAGAAAAATAGGTAGTGTACCTGGTTATTTTGTTTAAAGTACAATTAGTCCAGTCTCAGTCCGAGCCCTTAAACTTTATCAAATACAACCCCAGGCAACCGTTTTATAAAGTAAACAAGCTTTTAGGAAGTATAATTTATGTAAGTCATGTAAGAAGGGCTCTTAGCTTCAGTGTGTGTATGGAATCGCTGCTATTTAGCCAGACTTTTTTTTCCTTTATGACAAAGTAACAGTAACACAGTAACACCAAAAAAAACGTTTCCCATACGAGTCCATTTTACTTGTAAGTGTTTTAATCAGTGTGCGCTTTAACTTGTGCTTTATACGTGGCATTTTAGAGTGGATGCAACATGTTAACTCTCAGGTTTGTTGGATATGCAATATGTATATGTTTTTGGAATATAACTTTGTGTTGCTGGTCTTTTTTGGATATATATATATCTATTCTATTTTGAAGAATTGTATACAGCAGTGAAGAGATCCACACTCACAGGACTTATAGAATTAATCTGGTGTTTATTGAGAAGACTAATAAACACCAGATTAATTCTATAAGTCCTGTGAGTGCGGATCTCTTCACTGCTGTATCCAGTTCTTCACTTGGACCTGCACCCAGGCTATTGTGACCCGATTGACGTGAGTGCCAGCTCTCTCCTATATATATATATATATTATGTATGTTAAAAAAAAAAATAGCTAGGTTATATAAATGCTTGTTTCAAACAAATGCTTCTATTGCTTGAAGTGAAGAGAATGAGGTTTCTCTGGTTTAATTGCACATATTTTTAAGCATGGCTGCAGGGGTGACAGATCAACAAACTGATTAAATAGCTCTTATGTACTTTGATCAGTTAATCTAATATTCATTGTTTGATGTCGGTCTGGTAGCTGTCAATTCTACATGCTGTATGTCGTTGCTGGTCCTTTGTTAAAACCAAATATTTCTGTACAACAGGTGGTACAGATTCTAAATGCGGATGCCATGGTGGTGAAGCTGAATTCAGGAGACTACAAAACCATTCATCTCTCCAGTATCAGACCACCAAGGCTTGAAGGAGAAGGAGCACAGGTAAGCTATTCCTAAAACCTAGGTACTGTGATAGTGACGACCTGCATAGCTGAACTGATTAGAAGACTAATAATGCATGTGAACAGTTTGGGGAATTCGATATCTGTATCCTTTATGCCTTACTAGTGAAATCAATGTACAGGGGTTTGCGGCCGTATTAAATTACTAAGTAATGAGAATAGTACCCTTCCAGAGTACCTATGTTATGCAACTTGGCCTCTGGTCATTTAAAGTAATGCTGTAGCTGCTCTAGAAGTTAAAGCTTAGATAGCCAAAACTGCCTGTGGGTGGTCAGTAGTGAGAATATTCAGCATAATGTCATTCATCCGTATATAGACCATTCGATTCAGTGCAGGTCCTCCACTAAGGCACCCACAAATCATGGGGTTAATACTCCATATATGCTGCAGTTATTAAACAGGTAGATCACCTTTAAGCTTAACAGAAGGTTACAGAATGTTCTTAGCAACTTTTCAGTTGCTTAATTTTTTTTTTTACATTTGATTGTTTATTTTTTGCCTCTTTCCAACTTTCAGTGGGGGTCACTGACCATGGCAATCAAACTATTGCTCTGTCTAGCTGTAATCATATTGTTACTTTTATTGCTTATCTTTCTATTCTGGCCCTCTCCTATTCATATTTTGATCTTTTGTTCACTGGTTAGGCGAGAGGTGGGTTGTTGACTAAGAAAAAAAAAGACCAATTTCCACTTTTCTTACTAACATAATACATAGGTAGTTTTAAAGGTGAACTACCTATTTTAACTGAGTTAATGATGTAGTTTTTACGATGTTTTGTTAGGAAAGTATATCTTTAGTTATTACAATTTAAATACTTGTTTATAGTAGATATAAACAACTTCTTGCTTTTAGACCATGTTTATTTCTAGACCAATAAATTCATAAATGTATTTTTTTAAAGGGAATTGTTAGGCCTAGCATAGTGGTCTGGTGGTTCCCATTTTTGTTCCTTTTGCATCCACCTAGCCATCCAGTAATATTGCAGCGCTAATTGCCGTTTAATAGTTCTGGACTGCAGTTTGTTTACCTCACTATAATTGTAATTGGCTATGGTCAAATACCTCTTATTTTACTTTTTCCAAGCTGAATTATTGAGTTGAGGAGATGTAAATTCTTTTTTACCCTTGCTTTCAAACCCTTGTATGCCTGCCATATGTTGTGGGTATCATACTTTGTTTAATAGTGTATTTGTAAATTTGCTCTCCCAAGTTGTGTATGTGTATATTTTTTTGTCTATTTATAATTGTATACACACATCTTTTGTTAGGTTTTGAAGACTGTACATTTTAGATGTGTTAAAAACATCCCAATGTTCAGGAGGAGAGCAATTACTGCAAGTTTATATTTATAGGGGATTGCGATCAGTTACTGAGGATGCATTTGTAAAGCCAATTATTCCCGTAAAAAGACTCTGAAGAGATTTTATGCAGCAAGTCTGTCTTCTGTGAAAGAATGATCTGCTGCTTTCAAATAACAATGTAAAACCTGCTGCCTCTGATTAAACATGCATTATAATTAAGTGTGGAGGTATTCCTAAAGGAGTGTTTATAGGGAAGTTGCTATCCTAGAGAACAAAAAAAGGTGACCTTGAATGTTTTTTTTGTCATTCAACATCCGCACCAAAAGCAAAATACTGAAAAAATCCCCTTTGTACACTAATTGTATTGCAAACTTAGATCTAGGGCAGTACTCCTGATACTGTAAATTATTATGGGGTGCTGCTGTACCTATGTATTTCAGCATTTGCCAGCGATTTTCCCATTTTATGGTCTTACAATGTGAATATGGTCTTGCAAAATAAATATAGTTTGTATCCAGTAGAGCAATCAAGTCTGTGTACTGCAGCAGTTTTTGGCTGAGGATTTTTAACATTATGGTTACTGCATGAAAATGTATTTGTCCATTTGCCAGCATAATGGTTGAGGACTTTGATTACTGTACTTTCTTGGCCCTATGTTCCTCTATTCCCAGTGAGCATCTCAACAGTATTGGGAAAACATACTAATCTTTCCAATCTCTCCTCTGGTTTTGCTCAGTAAACCAGGTTTCCAAAAATATGAGGTAGTTAATAGAAGAAATAGAGGAAGCCTAAAAAGCATAAAGATGCTATAATTAGGGTTTATTTAGTTTGTGCCACAACTTGAGAAAGGGCTGTGAGCCCCAAAAATGTAAATAGTTGTTAAATCAGCCACATCAACATTTTAGCAACAAATGTATCAACAGAAGGATGTTCAGTAGGCGCAGAAGCTGCTCAATTAAGGGCAACAACTAATGTATTGCATTTAAACAGTTTAGAAAGTTTGCAACACCCCTTTTATGAGCTACTTCTGGAAAACCTGGGAAGGGAAAAATGAAACCTTACAATTAAATCTTAGAAAATAACCAAATAAAAAAACAAAACGAAACACGAGTGTCATTTCCGGTGCAATATCTGAAGTCAGTTAAGTGTTTGGCAGGTGAACTTTCAATGGTAACAAACTGAATTACCAATTGAAAAGTTAATTGATAATTAAATACTAATGCAGCAAAATGAATTCTTATACAAGCAGCATGCGTATGAATTGTTTTCCATTGTGTAATGTAGTATTTGCTCTTCAGCACATGGTGGCAAAATAAACTGATCAAATAAACTTGGCATCTCTCTTGAAGTTGTTACCTGTAATTCACTTATGATTCAGTAGCTCATGACTCACTGAGGATCACTTTAGCTCCAGCTTATTCCTGACCAAGCTTTTTAGAGAGCCCTTATTAGCAATCTCTTTTGTCACCATTTTGTCACCATTTTCTGCTGCCCTCCACAGCCCATTGTACTGGATTTATATAGCATTTTTTTTAGAGGTTATATATAAACAAATGTTTAAATGTTCACATTGCCCGCTTCTTCCAGTCAGTTTAACATAAAGCAGTTTAACAGGATTAAAATATCGGGTTTTTCTCTGACAGTGTGAAATATCAGACTTTTATCAGCCTTTCTGCCAGTTTTACGTTTTCTAATGGGACAGTTTGGCAAATGGATCAGACTTGTACAATTTTTTCACACTTACCTGCAAAGGAAAATACAACCATTAATATCTTAAGCATAGTGTCAAACTTGTGATACATTGTTCCAGTGATGCAGACTTCAGACACTGCTGCTTTTGTAGATCTTCATGAAAGTGGTTACTGTTTTCACTGGCAAAAAATAGTTTCATAGTGCTGAGAAAACACATTTTCCTAGTGTCATTTGTCTGACACAGGGCAATACCTGCAAATAATGATTCCATGCTATGCTGGTCATTTATTTGATGAAGTCTTCAAGAAAACTTTCTTAAATGCATCTTAGGTGAAAGGTGACCTGCGCTCTGATAAACTTGAGTCACACTTTACTGCTGAGCAGCAAGTTAAATATCACCCCCTTTTCCAGCAGCCAAGGAGCAGGACAATGGGAAGTTAACAAGATAGCAGCTCCCAGTAGATATCAGAATAGCACTCAATAGTAAGAAATCCAAGTCCAGCTTGGAACTCCTACAGTTACTTGGGAGTAGAAGAAAAAATAGGTTACCTAAAAGAAGTTCTAATGTGTAGCGCTGGCTCCTTCTGAAAGCTCAGAGTCGGGCACAATGCCCTGAGATGGCTGCCTACACACCTATATTACAGCTAAAAAATTACATTTGTTCAAAATTAAAATTTTAAATGGTAGAGTGAATTATTTGCTATGTAAACAGTGTAATTTAGAAATTAAAAGTACACTATAATAATCATGACACAATACCTTTTAATTAGTGTGGATAACCTCTTGTCTTTAGCCCTCTATCTTAGGCATGGTGTCTTACTCATTTCCTATTTTGCACTTAAGCTAAATGCATCTAGATAAAAAACCTTGTAACTGTGGAAGAAGACATTGCCAGCTCACATAATTATGTACCAATGTTACATAGATAGCTTTTCTAAGAAAAAAAATGCCCAGCTGCTATTGACTGAGGATGCTTAGAAAACTGTTACTATGGTTTACAATACAAACAGAGCAAATGGCATCCTGAATATTCAAACTATACAAAAGTATGAAGTACATCTTCATTGTAGGGTGTCATAAATACACATTCTTGCTTAAGTAATTATACACCAAAGACAAGGACTTTATTAGTCAATAAATGTTCTGTTTTCATGTTCATTGTACAGACATAATTGCATGTGTACCGTCTGTCTGTTTGGGCTTATTTGTTTCTTATATAGTACCATGTAGAAATTAATGTATGATGGTCCTTTGTTGGTAAGACGTTTTACTAGATGCTTCATACTATAGGATGGTCATGAAAACCCTATATAGTCACGTTATTTTATTCCTATATTTATAAACACAAACATAAATATTTTCTAAATCTGGCCATTACAATTCCTGGACTACCAATAATTTCTATGACTGAATCTAATATCACTAATATCACTCTAATAGATTGTGAGTTCCTTACAAAGGGGTTCCAGATGCAAGAAAGAGCAAGTCTGTTTTAGAGTGCACATGGTGTACAGACTGCTGCTCTCTACAAAATGCAGGCAGGTGGCAAAGATCAGATCCACTCCTATACACTGGCACCCCTGTAGGCCGCTTTACAGAGCAGAGATTGTGCCCAAAAACATGAAAGCATGGTTTTTAGAATTGATCTTTGCTCTTTGTAGCAGCACTCAGGCCAATGCTGTGCCTGTCAGTGGAGATACACACCACACAGGAGCAGGTAGGGAGAAGCAGACTGTACACCATGTGTCTGTGCCCTTGGAGAGATGGCAGTGTGTGGTTGGTATGATAAGGCCAGTGACTCTGATCTGAGAAGTAAAAGGCTTTGAAATTTAAGGTATGTTTTGAATAATTAACGGCTAACTCCGGTAAAGATTTCAATAGTAGAGAAATTGGATTCTATTAGGTAAAAACAGGACGATTAAAGCAGGCTCCATGCCGAGTTCAATGGGTTTAAGGAACTTTTCGCTAACTATACACACAGGCACTCCTTGGAAGCCTCTCTCGCTCTCTGGAGGAAAATACTAGTACTAGTTTATAAAATTATCAGCCTGGGTAAATACGTTTTTTAACCTCAAATTGACAGCTTCTTGTGACTGACTTTCTGAATGTGCAAGTTGAAAACAAGACTTTGTATGGACAAGTGGATTATAGTTGGGAGGAGATTAACATTCCATTAGTTAGAGAAAAAGAATAGGTAATTTTGGGAATGACACGTGCCTGTTTGGATTAAAAGGGGAAATTCCATAAGCCAGGAAAAGATTTTAATTTGTGTTATTGAATTATATGAAGTTAAGGGTTTTTTTTTTTTGGAACATTTGCATTCTGAAGATTTACATGGCTACCTCAGCAATAAATGGGTTACAGGATTAAATACGTATTTACATAATCGTCCATTAAATGATCCACTAAAGAACCAATTATTTTTCTACATGATGATGGGCAAGCATTTAAAGTATTAAAAAAAAAAAAGTTAAAAGAACATTTCACTGCAGTGGGACTTGAATCATCAAAAAGACATGCTGGATTTTCAAAGAAATAAGCTGTGTTCCTTATTTGCATATATATAGCGCTTGTCTCCTGATGCAACGCATACATATGTAGCACTGAGCCTCTAATGCCAACATGCTTGAAGCATCCTCTAGACTAGAAAACTCCAGCTTCCTAAACTAATACATGGCTGCAACCACCATATCAGGGCATGGATTTTGGAGAAGGGATCATTTCCAAATTGTCCAACTGAACTATACCTATCTCCACTGGTTTTATTCTAGTGACAGGCAACATAAATCATGTAAATATTTTAGTTTTGCAGTGATTGCTACCATTTTGTTGTCTTGAGACCAGTTTAGGATTGTATTTGGTACATTCAGTTGTTACTGAAGCTTGTAAATTAAAGGTATGTCTCCCAGAACTAAGTTTTGTTTAAATGTCACATTTTATGGACCGATTTTTATTGCTTTAAATTTACAGCTGGATTTTGAGCAGATAGCAACATCCTGCTGAGTGCGGGATATATTGTATTGGTTGCACAACGGGTGATCGAGACTACTGAGCTATGATAACTTTCTGCGTTTTGAAAAACTGTCAAACCTAGCTCCTGTGTAAAGTACATTAAAGTTTGTTTAAACTTAAACTATATAACATGATAGAAAACTGTACCATTCAATTTTGTCTTTTAAAAACCCGCCTAGCAGGTCACAAGGCCCTCCAAAGCCTTAAAGGACATATAAAGCCTACATTTGCCTACCATGTGTATCATTTGGGCATGTCTCCCCCACCCAAATGGCATCATTTGTACTGAATATATCTCCTGTGTTTGCCAGCACCATCACATTTTCCTAAAGCAAATAGCAGCTTTCACCTGGTGGCCATTTTACCTCTGATACATAATCAGTTACATTTAAATCTGCAAACCATACACACCCAGTCCCTTATTCAGCATACATTTCATTAAGAATACAGGCTCATAGGCAATACTGTCTTTGATAAAAGTTCTGCTTTGTTTGAGCTGAGCTCAGGAGAGGAGGTTAGGAGAAAAAAATTGAAGCAGACAGCTAGAGCTAAGTTTCTATGGGAAACAGCAATGCCATCTCTTCACTGGCTGCTGGAATGGAGGGCATGTTTAGTAATCTGAGCTTAGAACAACTGAGCATGCCCACAAGTCAGAAATCACTTTTAGAGAGAGTTTAGAGATTAATACATAAATACTAACCCACGTTCTATTCATTCCTATGGGATTTTAAGAATCGTATATCAATTGGTGAATTCTAACTTCCACCCATTGATAAATATATTTCTAAAAATCCCATAGGAATTAATAGAACGTGGGTTAGTTGTTATGTATTGAGTTTTAAACTCACATTTTGATATATCTGCCCCTAAGTGATAAAGGGAATGCTGCAGCCTTACTATTAACCTCTGGACAGCCAGAGTTGGCAGGTATTGAAAGGTTTTAAAGAGGCTATTCACTGATTACATTTTTGTGTGTGGGGTTTACATGGCCTTTAATGTTTGTGCTGTTCTCTGGTCACTTATTTGTTTTTTTATGATTTTCAGATTTATTGTAGAGATGTCGCCAAAACTCATTGCAGCCATTGCATGTACACAAGTTTACCAATGAACATGCGCAATGCTGTCATGGGGAATTAGGGTAGGAGCGCATACTTGTTTCTCCCACTCCTAGGTAATTGGAGGAGTCCCAACCCGCACTTGGATTTCTTATTATTGAGTGCTATTCTGATATCTATCTCACTACCTTCCCATTGTTCTGCTGATCTGCTGCTGTAAAAGTTTATCCAAGCACAGGTCACATGGCTTTGGTAACCTTGGAAATGAATATGGCTAGCCCATGTAAAAATTTCAAAATTAGGTATAAAAAAAGGGGATTACAATGCAGGACTCGGCTGGAGAAGCTCTATTAACTAATGCATTTTGAAAGTATTTCTTTAAAGGGGTTGTTATATTGCTTTTTGTTTAGCAGCTCTCCAGTTTGGATTTATGCAGCTATCTGGTTGCTAGGGTCTTGTTTACTTTAGCAACCAGGCAGCGGTGTGAATGAGAGGCTGGAGTATGAAACAAAGATAATGAATTAAAATTAACAATAAAATATTAGCCTCATAGAGCAGTAGTTTTTTTTGGCTAATTGTAGACAAAGGCAAATAATATAAAAAAAAATAACACAAATGAAGATCAGTTGCATAGTTGCTAGGAATAGCACATTCTCTAACATACTAAGTTATCTTAAATTGAACCACCCCTTTAAGGAAAATAAATAGATGAAAATATTAGGTATTGTCTATAAACATGAATTCACACTTGCAGAAAAAGTGGTGTTTATATAAACATTACCCAATTTCAAAAATTCTGTGCAATATACCAGCCACAGTTGACTTTTTGGAATAACCAAATTGCGGCATTTTATAGGTATATTCAAATATTAAATGCCTTTACCCACATGTTTAGTCTAAAACTTAGTGTTAATGCAAGCTCTATATGTACTCAGTTACAGATATGGGATTTATTATCTAGTGCATTAAAAACACTATTATAGATATGGGATTTGCTCCACCCTAGCCAAATATATAAATCTTGAAGACTTCCTAAAGATATGGGAGTGTTGACAGTTCTGATGTACTGCAACTTTAACCATTGTATAAAGGCTGTTGATGGGATATTTAAGTACAAGATAAAGTAGACTAAGGGCCGTGGCAGATGGGGAGATTAGTCGCCCGCGGCACTAATCTCCCTGATATGCCATCCCACTGGCTTGAGTGTAAATCGCTGGTGGGATGGCATGTGCAGCGCCACAGTTTCCCAAAATCGCAGAAGTTGCCTTGAGAGGAAATTCTGTACTTCAGAATATATTTTCTGGTCTTAATTTTGCTATGTAAACTAACCCCCCCCCACCCCCGTCCCCAAGAGGTTATCACCAAAACAATGCAAGCTTGCAGATACCGGACACCTGTTTTGCTAAAAGTGGTAGATATCAGAATAGCACTTTAGTAAATAATCCAAGTCTGACTTGGGACTCCTCCAGTTACATGGGAGCAGGAGAAACAATAGGTTATCTGAAAGCAGTTCTAATGTGTGAAATCTGACTCATGCACAATGTACTGAGATGGCTGCCTACACACTATTACAGATAAAAAAATACGTTTGTTGGTTCAAGAATAACATTTTAAATGGTAGAGTGAATTATTTGCTATGTAAACAGTGTAATTTAGAAATGAGTGCACCATAAAAATCATGACAGAATCCCTTTAAGCATTTCAGGGTGTTTGTATTTATAGTATCAAGTCAATTAATTGGACAGCGTCAGTCTGTGTGGTACAATGCATACTTGCTTCCCTGCTGTCTTTGGGATTTGAACATCTGTAAAAGTGCTAGAACAGCAGTTTACTGTCACGGCCTTATGGTTGCTTGCAAATTTCTATAATGGTTCTACTGAGGGTGGGAAGTTCTGCAAAAGTACTGAGGCATGGGAGGAAATGTGTTGAGACTAAAATGAATTAATTGTATGCATATAAACACATGATAGCCAATAGAATCCATTATATATGAGAAATGGTGGATAATACTGCAGTCTAAACCATTGTGTGAATTTACTGGTGATTTTTGTTCCTTTTACACTCTGAAACATAAAAAAAGGAACTGTAATGTATCACTTGGATAATTGTCAACCTATGGCATCAGTACCTATGGTACTTTGGTTAATCTGTGGTTCATTCATTAATGTACATGTCTGCTCAAGTGCCAAGAATGCTGCTCGGGGAATGCCAACTAAGACTGCCAAGATTTCTATCAAATACCTCAGTGCTCGCACACTCACCTTCCTGAATCCATATTGGGACCTTATACTGCACCCCTAGCTGCTCCAATAGTACTGTTGATTGGCTTCCTTTGCTTGCAGGGAAAATGCTAAATGGTAGTTACCTATGTAGTTAAAGAAGTATTTGTGTGCAGCAACCCTGTACAGTTTTTCCTATTTACTGATTTAGCATGGCTTTGTGTACTGTACGCATGATGCAGCTTTATTTGACTTCTGAGCCAGCAGTGTTAGGCACTGTGATATTTTGCAGCCTTTAAAGGAATACTGTTTCAAAACACATAAGTTAATAGAGCTACTCCAGCAGAATCCTGCATTGTAATCAGTTTTTCAAAAATACAATTTTTTTAATTACATTTTGATTTATTTGTTATGTAAACAGTGAAATTTAGAAATGAAAAGTACACCATAAAAATCATGACAGAATACGTTTAAGTTGTCCTGTAAGGTTCTCAATAGAAAGCAGTGGTGTAAATAGTTTGTGGGGCCCCACTGCAGAGGAACTTTTAGGGGCCACCCCCACATTTTCTTCTGTCCTTTTTTCTTCCCTCTAAAGCTCTCCTTTCCTTTTTCCGTCTTTCCCTTGTCTTGTGAAGTCTGCTTTTTTTCTCTCCTTCCTGTGTTGCCACTTATTTTGTTCTTTGCCCTTTATAACCTTCTCTATAACCTTATCTTTTTAACTTTCTTCCTTAATCTTATTTGCCAGATCTCTCCCTTAAACACCTTTTCTTATTAATTGCTCGTCCATCATATTTCCATCTTACATTCATTCTTCACCATTTCTTTTGCACCCTTCTGTCCCTTTCTCAAACCTTTTGCATACCCCTTTTCTCCCTACTTTAGGTTGTCTAATATTTTCTATATCTTACTCTCGCTAAAGCTTCTCTTTTTTTCACATTTTATTGCCCCACTTTACTCAACCTTTTCCCCTCCATATTTCTTTTTACGTTCTCTTTTTTATCACTTTGGTCTTCCCTCTGCCTAATTATTCTGCTGTCTACCCTTCTCACCATTTCTGACCTTTGCTTTCACAGTTTAAGTGCACTGTTGATTTCCCATCATCCCCTTGTCACCCCCTTCTTTTTTTGCTATGCTTTTTTTTAAAATTTTTTTAAAAATGTCTCCTGAAAACTGGCAGTACTTAAGCGCTCTTTTCCTGCAGTCAGTAACTAGTGCTAATTTAAGATTAAAAAGAAATGCAACTATTTTTGCTGTTGCAATAATTTTTTAGTTGTGCCCTGCACCTATAAGTTATGACTGGGTGCTGTATGCAGTGTGCATCTGTACTTTTGTTTTTTGTAAACGATTGAGTTTTCTTTTTTATATGTAATTTGCATTCCACCAAGACCATTATTGAGAATATTCCACATACTATGGCCAGTGGCACACTAGGCTGTTTCTCCTACTGTGCTACAACGCAGGCTGAGGAAAAAAAAGGCAGTTTAAAGTGTATCTGCTGCCATCCCAGTGTGTTAGCCTGTGTGCACACGAAGCGGATATTGGCATGAAACATGAAAATTGTGCAGTTATGTGCCAAAATCTACTTTGTGCCTACAGACTGACTCATGCTTGTCAGTGCACTTGCAGCAAGGAGCTTGGATCAGGAGAAACAGCCACTGGTATAAGTCACTGGTGTGGAAAAGAATAGGCCTAAAAGCAAGTTGTGGTGTTGGCATAAGATTGTTCAATAAAGAGAGATCCACTTTGATTTTTAACAAACTTCGGTACATAAATGATGCAAACAGCCAAGTTATAGGGGATAGTTCGACAAAGCTGTATATGTTGTCTGTAAATGGCTAGCCATTAAGTAAAGGCACCACCTTGGCCTTGCCCACTGGCAGCATTATTGCATAATATCCAAGGCCATTGTGATACTTAAATCTATAGTTAGTATTGATGTTGGAATGTATGGTTTGTTTGTGAGTGTATAGATAGGTCAGTATAGGTTTGTGTGTGCTGAGTTCACTTGGAAGGTTTGAACTTGATGGTCCTTTTTCACTATATAACACTTCTGAACATGTAAATACTTAATCCTGGTAATTTAAGTGTACAATGTCTTTATACGGAACTTTTTATTCCATGTTAATTGGCATTTGTCTCTTACCTTTGTGCTATTTGAATCATGTTTTGCTGGGAAAAAATAGTCTTGGTCTAGTGGGTAGCGTGCCCCACAGGGAGAAAGAAATGGGATTTGATCTGACCACAGATTGTCCTTGGGTAAATGAAGATAAATAGAAGTAAAGTGATTAGCCCAAGTGTAATTGAGAAATTGTTTCCTATGTCCTTTAGAATGTGGTCGGGCGGTGTCTTATTTCGATGATCAGTAGAGCAATGTCTATTTAATCCACAAGCTGCATTCACTTAGGTTATAAAGTGTTCTGGTATTATTGATTTAGCTGACTGCAAACAAAAACCTTCTGCTGTGCCCTTATCTACCTGTTGAGTCCTTTTTTACTTTGGCTCATGTGCTTCTCTGATAATCTGATTTTGTGTAAGGCACTTCAAATGTGCTTGGAAGCATCAGATAATCATAATCCTTTTTCCCCCTGGAGCTAGAATATCCAGCAGATAATGTATTAATATACACTCCTTGTATTCTCAATTTTGTTAATATTAACAGTTTATTCTTTAGGTTGCCACATTTATATAAACTCTAATTTTATTATTCATATCATGTAAACATGTTTAAACAGTATAGCTTAAAAAAATTACAACTTGTGCTACAATTGCCAGGAGATTGAAAGGGATTTAAACCCAAACAATGAATTGCAAACTGTCACTTCTGCAATTTACATATCTTCACCAATATGTCAGAAACTGCTAAAAATAGTAAAATCTTTAAATGTCACTCAGCATGCCTAGGGTTAATGGATTCAGGAAGTGCATACAGTTAGGAATGGGGGTAGTGTGACCTTCAAACACACCTTTGGAATAAATTATATTAGCAGTCTAAAACTGCAGCTATATTAAAAAAAAAAAAAAAAAGGTTGCTGGTTCTTAGATGACCACTCTGTAAGTTTTCATTTGTGTGATTAGTTCCCTTTTGAGGCACACAGCCTTTTTGACTTTTTGCTGCTACTTAATCTTTTTTTTTTTTTTTTTCTTCTTACACTAGGTTATAATGTTTTTATGGTTTATCAATATCCAGCCTACTCTTATAAGCTAAAAGGGCACGTTCTCCTTCACGCTATCATCAGTAACTGAGTTGTGATAATAAATTTCCTTGTAATGTAATGTTTCCCTTATCCGGAAACCCGTTATCCAGAAATACACACTGCATTGCTGGTAATAGCAGTCAGGGAACTGAGCTCTTTCAGGGGACATGCGCCACATGTTAATTTTAGGTAACAGTTGCCAGTCGGTAGGTATCAAAAAGGTTGATTGGTTGCATTGCTTGACAAGTATGTGTTCTGAATTACGGAAAAGCCATCTCCCATAGACTTTATTATAAACAAATAACTCTAATTTTTAAAAATGATTTCCTTTTTCACTGTAGCAATAAAACAGTACCCTGTACTTAATCCCAACTAAGTGATAATTAATCCTTATTGGAGGCAAAACAATCCAATTGGGTTTAATTAATTTTTACATGCTTTTTAGCAGACTTAGGTTATGGAGATCCAAATTACGGAAAACCCCAGGTCCCAAGCAATCTGGATAACAGGTCCCATACCTGTATAATCTTTCAGAAATGTAAGCAGTAAAGTTTTTTTTTCAATATCTTAGAAGTAAGCTCTTTTGCCCACACTTAACTGAAGCATATTTCAACTGCCCCATTTCCCTACTGGTAGGGGGTAGTTCTGCTTTCATGCTGTCAGGACCTTTTCCTATTCATCTGCATAGCTTTCTTCTGATTGGATGTGGGGCTGCAATGTGTATACCTATTTCACATTGTTGACCCACTGAAATTTGAAAGGCTCCACCCATATCGGTACTGTAGGTGTAGTGCCAATTATTCATGGTTAGGAAAAGTGGTAATTCCATACTTAGTGTTATTGAGAGGGTGACAGCATTTTAATGTGAGCTTTAGTGGCATGACTGACCCTATGCGGCTGTACTTCCTACTTCAATACAGTTCTTGAACGCGCTTTGGTCTCGGCATGATATCTGCTTAGTTGATACAGTTGGTTTGCGGAGACAGAACAACCCGATGGCCTGTGCAGGGTGAGGGTGCGCTTAAGGGCTCTGGCACACGGGGGAGATTAGTCGCCCGCGATTAACTCCCTGTTCGCGGGCGACTAATCTCCCCGAGTTGCCTACCTCTGCCATCCCACCGGCGAACATGTAAGTCGCCGGCGGGATGGCAGAGCCCTAAATAGGTTAGATGATATCTAAGACAGGGCAGGTAGCTACAGCACACTCAGATGTGTGCAACCTTTCTGTATTTGGCAGCTACACATTTATGTTGGGCCTTGATTCTTGGACAAAAATAGACCATTTCATATGAAAGTACAAAATAACCTATGCGTATATGCCGTAATATAACATGTGTGCAGACCTTCAACATTGACACATGTACAACTAAGTGATGCACCCTTTTTTCCATTTTTAAAAAAAAAATATTCTGTGGTTCCATGTGTGGACACATGAGTAACCCTTTCTGTGTTCCTAAACATTTTCAGGGCAACTGAATTGTCAACAGACTTAATTGGTCTCCCACAGCTTCTGAAACATGGATTATGCCTTGACCATTCATTTTAAAGGCCTGTTACCCAAACAAAAGATGCATAATAAAAATACTTTGCAAGTCCATTTATATTTTCTATAAAGTTATGAAATATTAAAATCTGAGCTGTGGATCAAATTTTTCCTTCTTGAAAAGGGGAGCCTATTTAGGGTAAAGGTTTTAGACTGTCTTCCATAGTTAGTGTTTATATTTTTATTTGATAGCGCTTTAAGACTTGACTTTACTCTGATATTACTTGCAAGATACCGTGGCCTGTATCAAATATTTATCTGTTTAGCTATGAGACTGCAGTTGGAGGCTGGATGATATTAAATAGCATGTTACTGACATAATCTGTTTTCATCCAGGCATTTATTGCTGCAAATGTTTGTACATAGGTCATAACAAAATTTATTTTCTGCTGAACTTGTATTAAGGTGTGAGTTATAGAAGAATATGCAGTTGTATTGATCAGGGCCCCCATCAGGGGGGCACAGGGGGGACATTTGTCCCGGGCCCGGACGATGGTTGCTTTTTTTTTTTTTTAGCTCGGGCCCCCTTTAAAGAACTCTGGGCCCTGTCATTGGTTCATTGGTGGCCAGCGGGAAATTTGATTGGTTGTGTCCGTACGCACGGGGCGCAAACTTAAAAATAAAATGTTAAGATGCAGCGGACGCAGAAGAAGGAAGTTGCCGGTGGGGGAGCTGGAGGATGCCGGAGGAAGCCACAGGTGGGCGGGAGTAAGTAGCTGGGGTGGAGGGCGGGGAGCAGGAGGAAGTCACTAGGGGTGAAGCTGGAGGATACTGGGGGAAGCCAGAGGCGGACGCTGGGGGGGGGGGGGGGTGCTGTGCCAGAGGGTTTGGGGGGGGGGGTGGTGGGAGCTGGAGGATGCTGGGGAGCGGGAGTAAGTAGCTGGGGTGGAGGGCGGGAAGCCAGAGGAAGTCACTAGGGGTGAACTGGAGGATACTGGGGGAAGCCACAGGCGGATTCTGGGGGGGGGGGGGGGGGGGCTGTGCTGTGCCAGAGGGTGCTTGGGGGGGGGGGGCGGCGGTGGGAGCTGCAGGATGCTGGAAAGGACTCTGGGGAGAAGCTGGAGGACCGGGGAGGGGGATAACTGGAGGATGCTGGGGGGCCCTGGCTACCAATGTTTTAGGGGGGCCCTGGCTACCAATGTCTGTGTGTCCTTTCTACTGATGGGAGGGGCCATTGGGGGGCAGGGCGTGGGAGGAGGGGGGCCCAGAAAATTGTCCTGGCAGATTATTTTAGGTAATAATTTAACATTCCCTGTTATGCTCAGGCCATACAGCATTATGCCCCAACCACATGTTTGATGCCTCAGTTATTCATTTATTATGCATTCTCTGCCGTGAATAAAAACAAGCAAGACAAGACTCGTTTAAAGGAAGATAAAACCCTAATGATTTAGGCCCCCATAAGAGACCCCTGGGGACCCCCAGTACTGCTTACTGTGCTTGCTAATGAAAAGTAGAATAGGGCACCAGTTGATGACCTCTTCTCCACCATCACTGACTAGGGGTATGCGCAGTTGTTGAAAAGTCAAAAATTGCTTCAACTGCTTGCACTCCTTGACTGAAACATTTGGAAAGAGGATATAAAGGGGCATATTTATTCAAGTGTTTAAGACATCACTGGTGATGTTGCCCATAGCAATCAAGCAGTTAGAATTGAAAGGGTCACCTACAAGTCGGAAAACGAAAGCAAAGATCTAAATGGTTATTATGGGCTGCATTACTGATATTGGCTTACATACTCTAATAAATTTGCCCCCAGATGTTACAGAGAGGTAATTGCCAAACCTGTTGCTTTTCTGTTATGACCAGGTAGGCACACACAGGAATGAGTTTGTCATTATTACAAAATGTTCCTCAAACTTTTTGCTGCTTTGAACAATAATTTTTTTGGTTCAGACAGAATTTAACTTTTTCTGGTTTTCTCTTCCACCATTAGTCAATTATGAAGTGCAATTGCCAAACAGCATGGTTCCTAGGAAAAGAAAAAAGTGACAGGTTTAGGGATTATCCTTATAAACCATTTTCATCTCCTGCCGTAAAAAAATTGAAATATGTTTGCAAAACAAAACTGAGCTTACTTTACATGCACGTATATTGCTACTAAAGTTCTCAAGGTTCACTTTGATTTATAAACAGCCATTGAGAACAAGGTGCTGTTACTAACATGGACCTTTCTTTACCTTTATATAAATTAGATATTCAGCGCAGCAATAGTATACTGTGCATTACCAGTGAAATGTTTTTTTATCTGTTATAAACTGCCTTAGCAGTTTAAAAGGTGTTTAGTTCTGGCAATGCTAGAGGGGCTGTCACTATTTATTAGGCCTGTGGGGGGCTGTTTGGTCCTCTGAGCACCTATTTTGAATCTTCACCCAGACCTGCCTGCTGCAAATTGTTTATATACGTGCTATATATTATAATGTGTGTTAATAGAGGCTACAATTCAGGACCTATAAAGAAGGGAAGGTAAAAATTAAGTAAGCTTTATCAGAAAGTTCTATGTAAATACAACCATAAGCAATCCCAGAAAAGCTGATCTGAGTTCTCTACAAAAGACACAAGCAATCCTGTGTTTCTTGTGATAAACATGTTCTTAGGGTATCTGTCTTCCGCTCTGAGAAAAATCCTTAATTCCAAGGGCCAGAGTCTGGAGTTCTCCCTTTTGCTCCCCCCTCCCATAAGAATTCATAACTCACTACCCCCACCCTCAGGAATGTGTGATCTTAGCAATAATGGCTAGAGCTACAAGCAGGAAGCTATGAAGCTAAAGACAGGCTGCTATGAACTACAATGGCAGCTGCAATCTTAAACAGGGAAAGCTTCCAGGGCAATGTTAACCAGAGAAAGCTTTTAGCTTCTGTGGCAAATCTATTGGCAGTAAAATGCCAAAATGACTTTCCTTCTCCTTTAAATACCCCAATCTATATTTTATTCTATATTTAAAAGCCAGAGCAAAACATTTGTTTTTGAAAAGCAATTAGAATAGAAACCTTGTATTCGTAAACATTAGCATAAATCTATTTTAAAGATATTAAATGTTTTCATCTGTGTAATTTTCTACAATTTTTACCAATATTATCCCAATAGTCTCTTTATACCTGTAGTTTAATATGATTTTCCAGTTACCGTTCTGATGGTGAGAAATATATCTATGAAATGCACTTTTATTGAATTGTAAAGTCTCTAGTGGTTCCACTTAGAGAGCAGTTCCTTTGATGTTCAGATTCTCATTCTCTGTTTCAGTCTCTGGTTATTAAAGAGAGCCAGTGCTGCAAAGCTTCACGTTGCTCTAATGACATTTATAGTGTTACACCATAGTGGCATTTTCAAACTGGGTTTGTCTTTGTCTTAGTGCACACAGCAGTGGCTATTGGTTACTCTGGTAGAAAATGTTAAAAATATTCAGTATATTTAAGGCTTGGACTGAGTAGTTGCATAGTAGATAAATGTGTAAAGCCTTGGGTAGACATCCATGTGACATCTACCTTCTAGTGTATGTCATAAATGCCCCATCTGTGGCCATTTGCTCTAAAAGAGAGTAATTACTTTCTGACTTAACTAGATCAGGTTAGACATTAGAACCATTAAATGCATCTACTAACACAACTGCTTTAGGTCAGTGGCACACAGGGAGATTAGTTGCCCCGTGGGAATCTGTTTCCGTGGGTGACTCATCTCCTCGCAATGCCATCCAACCGGCAAGAATGTAAATCGCCGGTGGGATGGCATACACGTCGCGACTTCTTATCTTTCAAATTAATTGGCCAAACATTAGTCTACCCAGAGTGTTTAGTAAAGCATTACTAGTAATGTGGGGGTAGTGTTGGGAACTTGTATAAGGGCTCTGGCACACGGGGAGATTAGTCACCCGCGACAAATCGCCCTTTTCGTGGGCAACTAATCTCCCTGAATTGCCATCCCACCGGCGAAAATGTAAATCGCCGGTGGAATGGCATACGTGGCGGGGCGAGATTTCAACAAAGTTGCGGAAGTTTCCTCTCAAGGCATCTTCCATCAACGAAATCGCGGCGCCCATGTATGCCATCTCACCGGCAATTTCGCCGGTGGGATGGCATTTCGGGGAGATTAGTCACCCGCGAAAAGGGAGATTTGTCGCGGGCGACTAATCTGTGTGCCAGAGCCCTAATGGAATTGGGTGTAGGTGTTAAATGCATGCTTTTGCAGGGAGCGAATTCATGTCTGTGGAGATGCATGTTGCTAAGTGTTTGCAGTATTGCTGCATTTCTTTAGGCCTCACGTCAATCTGTTTTGACAATGCAAATCTCGTTTAGATAGTAAGACTTCCAATTACCAAGTTGCAGCAGGGAGTCTTTTCAGTTAATGATAGTGATTAAAAAATGGGTTTTTGTGTATTAAGCCAGAGTAGTTTGAATTCCTCTCTTAATTGGCCCTTGCTAATGCAGTTCTAATAATTGTGTGCTCTAGTAATGTCTTTAATAAGACTATTAAACGTCCCTGCCATTTCTGTGATCATCTCTGGAGGGATGTATGATTAGAGAAATAGTATCTCTGTAATCCCTTGGGGAGGGTTGCATGGAGATATCTTTTTAGCTTTGCCCTTCCTTGTTACTTATTCAGTATAAATTACCCCTTGACCTAACACCCACGCATATTACCCATAGCAAATTTTCCTAGCTATGCAACAGAACTCCAGTGTAGTAGTCTTGTACTTTGCACTTTCCTAGACATGTTTAACAAAAATTTAAGTAGATATATAGACTTAAATTACTTGTGCAGATTCTATTAGAATACTTTTAAACATGTTATATAGATTTGTTTCTTCACCACTTCTAATATCATGCTTATTCTTTAATCTACATGTAAAATGTGAGTAAACAACTTTGGCTTGGTCGGCAGACACTGCTGCTGTCAACCTTTCTGACAAGAGGATCAGAAATTCAGCTATTACATATGGCATCAGTAAGGAAACGTGAGCGTTATAAGCAAGTGGTGAAGTAGGTTGATTGTCACACTGTGTAAAATGTTAGACACCAGTGATTGTAAAACAAAAATATTATGTTTGCATACTTTGCATCTTTCAGTGACCTCAAGCATGTGGATTTTTGGCAGGTAATTAGAAAGTTATGTTCTTTGTAATTTGTCACGTCACCTTCCTTTGTAAGTACTGAAGCTTTAAAATCTGTCCTTGTTTTTTCTGTCTGCAGTCATGTTTTTCTTTGAATAGTTCAGCCATGGATACTTTATAGAAAAACTTTGTTCCTTTCTCTGTTTCTTTGTGTTACTAGTGTTCACCTGTGGATTTGTCTGTTCGTTAAGCTAAGGCATTGGATGTTTGAGCTTCTCTTCATAGACTCTTTTCTGAACACTGCTTGCATGTAATAGACAAGATGCTCACTCTGTGCCAGACCTCACGCTTGAGCAGTTTTTAAATCTTTGTCAACTAGATATGAAAAATCATAAAAAGCTATCATATATAATAACTCCCCTGTTAGTGAAAATAACCTCTCTAGATATTGCAGAAGTTCTGATTCCTCAGTGTTTTTAAAAAAATCATATATAGTACATTTCTTAGCATGCTCAAAATATGTCCTCTGCTAAGAGTGCAGGAACGAGCGTGCTGACCATTGATTGTTCGTGGCAGGCAGTTTGTTATACTGGAGTTGTGGCAGGGCAGATTTCTATTGACAGTGTCAAAATTTATGGGCAGAACCTTTAGCAGAAAATAAGACTGGAGAATATATTTTCATTCTATATAACCTATGGTGATAAAGAACTGTCCTCAAACCTTTTAGATATCATATAAATATATGTTAATCACATTATACTCACATTTTTTTTAAAAAAAAACATTATTTTTGTAGTGTAAATTTGATGCACGTCAAAAAATCAGTAACAAGCACATTTTTTAAACTTTTTTTTTTTTAAAATGGTTGTTTATGGTCCTGTTTCCTATTCCTCTGCAGTAACAGAAATTAGTGTAAAGACCAGCTATGTACATTGGTTTGATTTGTAACTTCTAACATAGGATGGCTGTTATAAATCCTTTAAGTATGAGAATCTGGTTAATTGCTCAGACCTGCAAGAAAATCGTTCTCATACTTGCCAATATTCTGAGACTAATTGCAAAGGTGTAATTTGTTATATCTCCCTCTCCAATAGATAAAGGTATAGCCCCTTGCTGTAAAATGTATGGGGAAAATGGACTAGCACTTCCATGCTATTTGAAATTTCTATGTAACCACTCTTTCTAAAATGGAGTTATCAAACCTACAGGCCACAGCTTCTGATATAACACTTCAGTCAAAAAAAGCTTCTTGTGTATATTGGTGTGATTAAGCTACATTGTATTTAAATATTTGTTTTATGTAGAAATTAGGAATGTATTGTTTAGTGGATATAGATTTTTAGGTAACTGGTACACTACTTTTTTTTTTTATGTAGAATATGGGTAATAGGTTTGGAGGCAATTCTGTATATGCAGCAGGAAGAGGACCAGGCAAGGTATGGTTGGGAACATGAGCTGGTAGAGGATCTGATCACAGATGTATGTTTTGAGTAGGGATGCACCGAATCAATCATTCGTTTCGGTATTCGGCCATTTTAAGCAGGTCCTGGCCGAACCGAATCCTAATTAGCATAAATTAGCTTATACTAATTAGGATTTGGAAGGGTTAAATGTCCGTGTGAACACAGAAGTGAAAAACTTTTACCCCTTCCAGATTCGGATTCTGTTTGGTATTTGGCTGAATCCCTTGGGATGGATTCAGGGGTTCGGCTGAACCCAAAAAACTGGGTTCTTTGGCTTTCTAGTATTGAGTGGACAGAACTAAAAGATATGTGGAAAGTGTGATTTCAAAAAATATGTAACCGGTAGTGAACTTAATGCAGTATCATTCCCAGCAGTGCGGGGGGGAGGGGGAATCCAAATGGCAGACTGCATTGTGGGCTAGTGAGTCTGACCGAGTATAAATGAGGTTATTGAATGAAAGGTCTAGAATATAGAAGTTTTTAACTGACTGAGCACAAATCTCAGGATTTAAGAGATACTTCAAGTACTATATTTGAAGTTGCAGTTATTTTATTAGACATATCACTATACTTTGCTTTTATTTCATAGATGTTTTTCTATATCTGTAACTGTATTGACCTGTGTTGCAGAACGCAATTATGCTGTCAGATTCTAACGCAGTTAACCTCAACCATGTAAGGAATGCACTAAATTAGTATTTTTATGCAAATACTGAACCAAATAAAAGCCCTTATTTGCATATTCAGTTATGGGCTAAATAAAGGCACCCTCTGGATAAGAGGTACCTCAATAGTCTGTGCTTTAGAAATCACAATGCATCATGGGTTATATTGACTAAACACTGAGTTTTACCAAATCCTGCAAAAGGTGCTGGGGTTTGGTGTGTACTAGCAAGTAATATTTGTGTCTGACATAGCTAGACCTTTCATATATACGCAATGTTTCTTTTTGTTTTTATATTGTCCCTTCATGTCACGCTAAATACTTAAAAGTGAACACAGCTGCATGCACATTTTGTGCATTGAGTGTCATTCTTTAGATGCAAGTGTGCTTGTGTCTATTGATGTAGGGTGTGAAGGAAATGCCAAAACTGCTGCCTGATCAGGAGGTGGTGTTATCCCCTGGGATACCCTGCCTCAATAGGCACAGCAGCACCAGATTTTGGAATGGGGGGGCAGGAAGGACTGAGAGGTGCCAAGGTGTCTGTAAACCATACTACCAAACAGAGTATAGTTTGCCTTTTTAAAACATAACAGACAACTAAAATGGCACACTATTGCTAGTTTTTATCCCTATGGGTCTGTTATATTGGACCTGCTGCCCATCCTATTACGTGCTCAGTGGGATATCATACAATGGGATTAAATGCTGAATTTGGTGTAGCTTCTATTAAATTCTAAAACAACCCTTTGGGAGTAAGTAGCCATGGGGGCATTGGTCAGGGTATTCTAAAATGGTGTGTGACACCCAAACATATCTAATATACTTTTTCCTTCAAACTACTTGGTTTTCGGGTTTATTTGCAATTTTAAAATCTGTTTAAAATGACTAATCTTGATCAAGATACTTCTTGATATTGTTGAGGACCACTGTAAATCTAACCATGTATATTTACAGGCGCAAATGCATTGCTGTCAAACTCACTATATTGCCTGCTGGACCTATCCTAAAATAATACATTCCATACCTGTACATCATTTTGCCCAAATCTATAATTGCTTTCAAATGTGGTCCTTCAAAGTTTTTTTAAGAACGTTTTCTAACATTAAACAATGTCACATTAGAAAAATTGTTTTCTTTTCATGTTTAGCGCTTTCACATAAAATGATTAGAAATGGCGTCTGTAAAATGAGAGTTGGTACTATCTATTTTCTACCTTCATTTTATCCTTTGGTTTCAAGTATTTGAGGTATCCACTGTAACTTATGCCAGCTTTCTTGTTCTTGATGTTTTTGAAGTAACTGTGGAACTTGCTGTCATCCACTGGCAGTTTTGCACAATAAGGAAAAGTACTAACGTGATGTAAATCTGTTGGACCTGTAAAGGTTTAAAGTCAATGAAGGTTCACCCAGCGGGCAAAATGGGTGCCAGGGCCTAAAGCCAATTTAAAGACTAAATCTTTGATGCTTTGCACTGAGGTATATAGTGTCTAATAAGTGACACCTTTTCTCTTCTCTTTCCTCCTGAATATATAGCTATGTATAATTTGGCTGTGTAGAGCAAAGCTGGCTTGTGCCAAGAGTTTACGGGAAAGAGTGAACATATTGTACATAAATTGAAGTTCTATGTTTCTAATTTAACACTAATTGCTGAATGCGTCCTGATCTGTCAGTCACACTTGATTGAGCTTTGTACCCGAAGTGAGAACAGGAACATAATCTGACACTGTAATAATAAAGGTAAACTGCTGGTTATTAACTTTCTGATGCCCTGCATTGTATTGAGCAGATTGGGGGTGAATGAAGGAAGCTTTAGTTAATGAAAAATCATAGACCCCTGCTTGAATATTTGGAAGTTCATTTCTGTAAGATTTTTAAGGCAATGTCAATCTTGTAAGTTAATGAAGCTCTTGGGTAACATTTAAATTTCGCTGTTGCATTAAATAGATAATGTAATTATTCTACAAAATAAATGTGTGCAATCCATAGTAGAATTAGGAGAAAGATGGAGCACTCACACTAGTTTGGTGCAAAGTTATGACCCCAGTAGTGATTTATTGGTGAGATTAAAAAAGTACATTTTTGTGGGCCTTGCTATTTTTTTTTTTTTTTTAGTGTACTGGCTGCAGCCCAAAAATTCCCTTGTGCCTCTCTTCCCCATGTAGCATCTGTTGAGATGTCACATCTGCTGATGTGAGGGTGGCGTTGGTGACATGTACATGTAGACTTATGGCTGGCACTCATTAGTCTGGGACCCATATTGCCAGCCACTGTCTCTGTATATGCAGGGATTATTTTGCCAACCAGTGTCTGCATATCCTTGTTCAATCTTGTCCACCAACATCTCTAGATATCTTGGCGCATAGACTAGCCCACACTGTCGCTCATTTTACTTAATTTGTTGCTATTGTGACAGTAAGGATGGAGCTATATCAAGTGATCAAATTTGATCACTTGATATAGCTCCATCCTTACTCTTACAGTAGCAACAAATTAGAAACAGATGCTGTAATTGTGTTCTTCCCAAGTCCCTACATATAATAATCTAACTAAATAATATCTAAGTAAATTACTTGATTTACTTGGCATGTCCATGGCAAGAAGTAATTGACAACTGTTCTCGGAAGTACTGTAGTAAGCAATCATTGGTCAATAGCAACTATCCATGCTGCAGGGACAGAGAGAGCGTAAGAAGCTATTAAAAGGGCTAATGAAAGAAATATGCTGCATATACTTGCATGCAACAAAATAGGTGATACTAAATGCATTTATTAAATTCTCACAATGTAATTGTCTAACTTGCCTCACATTGCAGAAAAATGTTCTCTGTTCCCACCTAATAGGTTTTCAATGTTTATATGTAAAGCCGTGGGCACATTATGGCCTTGCTCTGTGAAGTTCTTAGAAAACTGTTTACTTCTTGTCCTTTGTACTTGCTTATGTGTATTGGATGCTAGTTATGTGTATATAAACTATCAAAGTTGTAAGGCACTACTATCTTGCCTTTTCATGTTTAAATTTATATCTGGAAACCATATTTTAAGCCACCAACCAAAATGTAGAACAAGCTGACTGTTAAACATGATAGGTTTAATTAGCAGTAGGTACTGGTAGTCATTTTGTTATTTGCATTGAATGATTGTCCACATCTAAAGTGAAGCCTGCTTGGATTTGAACATAAAGCCAAAGGTTAGGCACCTCAAAACCCTGCTCTACCTCATTCTTTGGTAGTCTGTTTTTTCCTGCAGATGGAAAAACTACAGAAATAAGGGTTAAACTTTGTTTTAATATAAATGTGTCATTGTTTGGAGTATTTTGTGGTAGCATTTGGAATTGGCTGACTGTTTCAGTTTAGACTTCAGGGGATTGCAAGCTCAGGTGTAAGCTTTTGTATTCGATGCAATTTTGATTGTACCTTGACCTTGTAGATTCTGGTTACTTCACTGACGATTTCTAATATTGCCATGTATGGGTACTCTATAGTTGTGGCTTAGTAGTACATTATATATAGGCCAAAACTGACCTAATTGGCGACCAGCCAGATATCTATTGCACAGGTTTAAATATCCCTTCAGTGACTGCTTGGGCCCATCATGCTGTCCTTTCCCAAAGAGTCTGCATAGGTCCTTTGTTGGCCCACAGACCAAATAATCAGATCATCCCAATCTGGCCCATCCCCTTGCCACCACCTTCCATTTGTCTGGCAGCTTTACAAAATAAACAAATGTGTCTTGTTGAACTGGCTTTGATATTAAATAAGTTACTGTTATTTTCACTGATTCCCTTTGACTAGGGCAGTTAGTGATGCTTAGAGTAAAAAAAGATTAAGATTGTGTGAAATTGTCCTTAAATCTTTTCTCTCAGAGGAGCACATTCTGCTAGTAGGGGAAATGTCCATCATGGGTCATTAGAGCTAGCTTTGGTATTAATTGTTCTGGAGCTTTGCCCCTGGCAGCTAATGTACAGTGTTTAGCATTTTCCAGTGACCTATAGATAAACGAGATACTTCTGAAGGCAGTTGCATTTTTTACTGGTCATGGATTTTCTTTTTCAGGTGACACACACCATTCATTTTTTAAAAATGAAAAGTTTACATTATCATAAACATGAATATTCAGTTTTTTACACCAGCAGAGCCTAGTATCTAGTACCATAATTCTAAAGAAACTGTGCTTGCTGAGCATCACTCGTGCCTTCAGTACTATAGAATTCCCTGGAATTGCTACCAGCCAAGACATATGAAATGTAGCTAGATGGCATATTTAAACTTGTACTATCTAAACAGTCTAATACTTTTGGTCACTGCTTTCTAGTTTAATATAATATAATAGTATATAATGTTTGTGATAATGTTTTGTATAATGTTTGTGATATCAAAATTATCAGTGTACATGGAAAACACAATAAAAAATCTGCACTTTTCTGTAAAATTAACTCAATAATTACGTATAGGTATGATTTTATTCCTTTAACCCCCAAATTTTAAATTCTGCCGGGCTTGTTTATCCTGTTTTAGTTGGTGAACATGACCTGTGACAGTTTTGCTCAGAGCAGCACCCACATTTAAGCCTAGCTCTGCTGGCATAGCACCCTGAAGCTCTCTGCCAGATGTGCCTTCTCTAAAAGCAATGAGGTTTGACAGCTGCTGCCTAACCTCTCATTTCTCCTTCATTCTGAAACCTTATTACACTTGAACAATTTCCCTTAAGGTATCAGGGTGCACCCTGCTCTCCTTCACAATTGACAGACGTGTCCATTGTGGTCACTTTGTTCTTAGTGACAGTCATTGCAGAGCAGCTCTAATGTTCACCATTACAGGCACATTACAGGGTTAAACTGCACAACAGTGTGGTGTTGCATGAGAAACATTAATAGAAGCCGCTTTAAAAAAGACACAAATGAGGAACTTTTATTCATAGTTATAAGACAACGTACACTTTTAAGTGTGTATTTAGGTGTATAATAAAATTCAAATATAACCAGTGGAGAGAGCATAGCATGTATAGGATTTGTGTAAAAAGGAAGGCACTGCTAATACAGAAACATGGCAATATGTTTCCTAATAAAACATTTAAGGTATGTTTGACAACATATGAAAGTTCCCATGATGTGCTTGATTTTTTGCAGGCAAAACAGCAGAAACTATAAGAACACTACAGACCTGACTGTCACTTAATTGCCATGCTAATTGTAGCCATCTATTACAGTTTACTGTTTTTAATGCTGTTGTCTTAGTGTGTCTAAAATAGCCGGTTATGTTTATATTTCCTTAACTTTAATCAGTACAGCAGTAATCACTTTACATTATGCAGTATAAAGGGCATACAATGCTGCGTAGCCTCCAGCTGAAGCTGTAAGGATAATGCTTGCAATAGTGGCTTGGGTTTTGCTAATGTTAGGGAAGCAATAGAGGTTGAGTTTGTTTTTCTTCTTCATTATTAGTAGATGGTGGTAAATTGTGCCATCCTCATTATCTAGTCTGCAGAAATTTGTTTTGTTACTTTACTAGGTATATCCTTCAAGCAGCTTTTCTCTTTAAACAGCTAATTAAGTGATACTTTGGATTCTTTTTATAGGGGATGTTCACCTTTAGACAATAGTCATAATTTGAACAACCCCTGTGTGAATAAACATTTTTGTAAATTATCATTATTTAAAATTTTAGTTTTGAAGCTACAGACCATATAAGCCTTGGATCAGTGCTGCTAAAATCTGTGTTCTGCCCCCTTTGCAAGGGATCTCTGACACCAGCTTGCAGGCTGCCCAAAAAGGAAGTTCACACTAAACTTATACTGCACATCTTTTCCCTCTCCTGCTTTATCTGCATATCTTTGATACCTTAAGCTGGCAAGATTCAGATCATCCAATCCGATAAATGAAGTGCAAATGCATCAGAAGAGGAAAGGCAAGAGCAGTGTGAACTTCTTTTTTGAGCTGCCTGCAGGCTGGTGTCTGTGATTCCCTTTAAGGATGAAGACACACGGAGCTACATAGTAGCAGCTACTTGTCACAGCTATTAAATTCCAGAAAAATACTGAAAATTGCCTCTGCTAAAACACATCTAGAGACCATTATCAGTAAAGGATCAGCATTGTCTATTTTAGCAGCCACAACAAGTAGCTGTTACTTTCTGTAACTTGGAACTTTATAACAAGTCTACTAAAATAATTTAAACCTTAAATCAACCCAATAGGATTTTTTAGCTTTCAACAAAGATCAATTATATCTTTGTACAAGGTACTTTTTGTGTAAGTGTAGATTGGAAGCCTTATTACAAAATTTCTATAGGTATTAGCTTAATGTCTTTATAGTTTGTCTCAAATTCCTCTTCTCTAAGTTCTTCAGATCTGCTGAATGCTGGGCTTCTGTACCTATAAATACAATGTTAAAAATTTTGACCATTTTATCCAGGAAGTCAGTTTTACCATATAAATGTCAAAAACCTCTAATACAATAAAAAAGTAGATAGATTTGGTTGGAGATCCAAGGCATGAGGCTTAGAGCAGGTGAATAAGCAGATTGAGTTTTTCGTGTGAACAGATGCAGGGAGAAAGATTAAAGACTATCATCACAGAAAGGCATAATGTTGTTTGATAGAGCTTTGCATTTCATACAGAGCATTTTAGCTTTATTTTCTAAGCAGGATTCTCAACTCCCCCTATTTTGGAATTCAGCATATTTACTGTATAGATAAGATCTCTCATGTTACCGTTTACTGGATATTACAAACACATAATTAGATTTTGGTTGCTTAAAAGTATTGAAGATAAGAATAATATTTAAGAAGCAAATTGTCTTTAAAATTATTTCTCTAAAATTGTGTATATTTCTAACATTTTATACCTAATCTGGATCATGTCTACTGTTTTTCCTGTGCAATGCTGAGGTTTCAATGTAGAAGCCTTATTTTGAGTGAAGGAAGGAAACTTTAACGTGCCGACCCATACATCGTTTTAACATCCAACTGTCTAAATACCATGTTTGTTTTTACTGGTATTACATTTCCAAAGTACAATGCTGCAACTGCAATGTGCAAAATTAATTATGGGCGTGAGAAACTAAAATAAAGGTAAATGCCTGCTTTCACTGTGCAAATGGTTTCTGTGACTTTTTTTAGTTCTTACTGGAGACAATCATATACCTACAGCAGTGATCCCCAACCATTGGCTCATGAGCAACATGTTGCTCACCAGCCCCTTGGATGCTTCCAGTGGCCTCAAAGCAAGTACTTACTTTTGTATTCCTGACCTGGAATCACATGTTGGTTGCATAAAACCAGGTGTACTTGCAAACAGTACCTCCTGTAGGCTCCCAGTCCACACAAGGGCCACCACATAGCCAATAACAGCCCTATGTTGCCACCACCAGGACATATTTTCATGCTTGTTTGCTCCCCAACCCTTTACATTTGAATGTGGCTCAAGGCTCTAGGTCCCCTGACCTAGAGTTTGCATGAGAACATATGATTATATCCTCAGATACCCCTGCATAAGCTGGATAAGCCCAAATCAGATTGCTTACTAGAACACTATATTGTACAAAGCCTTTGTATTAACACTTATTTATATGCCACCGTATTCACACTTTCGAATAAAAGGGTGTATCCAACATACAAATTACGTACAATACTGATTCATAGAAAAGGCAGAGGGCTGTGCTTAGCCTTGAACACACTATCAGATTAAGAAAGCATTTACTCATAATTTTAAATATTTTAGTCGTGGTTACTATTATAAATTCTGTGAATGCACTGACTCACCTTGTGCTGAAAGCTATATTTTTCTTGGAAATTTTTCTATTCATATTGCATATAAGCTAGCTATACTCCTAGCTCATACATACCATGTTCATTTTATTATTGAGTGGGGGCTAATTGCAATTTTAGAGCTTCATTTGGGGCTTTTTCTCAACCCCATTTCAGAGACCTACATTGTACTGAAACTATCTCCTCTGCGGCAAGAGTCATACAGGGCAGGTCAGTTATTTGCACATCTGCTCTCATGCGCAGCTTCGCTAAACTAGGGTTGTCACCCCTGCAGCCTAAGAATTCTGGGCAACATGATGTCATGGGTGAGGAGGTGGGGCCATGATGTGGGGGGGGATATGACATGGCGATTGGCGTCAATGTAAGGGTCATGCCCAGTTTTCCTAATTAGGGAAACAGGGCAGGAGGTTTTGACCCGGGCAGCCCTTCTGCAACATATCTGGCATTCAATGATGTTATATGGATCTGTTTTAAGGTGGCCATACACGAGGCGATTTCGCTCGTTGTGCGATGAACGATTATATCGACAAACGATCGTATGGCGATCGAGTTCCCATACGATATGCCATCCACGGGCAACGATAATTCGGGAAAGATTTCGTCGCATCATTATCGTAAAATACGTACGATCGCACATCTGCGTACGATCGAATGTCTTTGACTTCCGCTGCTGGCAATCGTGACATGCGCAGAGAACAATCGTTGAAAGACAAATGTCTGACACTCACACCAACTGGCAGATTTTATCGTTAAACGACCAAAATTTTTAAACCTGGCCGATCGATTTTGGGGACGATAATGTCGGCTCGTTTAGTGGGCCGACGATCGTTGGTACACAACCAACTATACGATAACTTAACGATTCCATCGGATCGTTCGGGAATCGGTCGTTTGTAAGTAAAAAATCGGTCCGTGTGGCCACCTTTACAGTGGTAGAATCTTGACTAAACCAGGTAGTTTAATCTGTAGGGCTCATTTACAATGGCTACCACAGTTGTGTAGTCATGAAAAAATGGGACCTCTGAGTGAAATGAAGTCATTCCTTAATTGTTCTTGTGTCTAAAAAAAAAGCTTGCACTTAGTTTTCTATAACTTTTTGTACTGCAAATTGCTAGCTGCTCTTTCTTGCTTCTTAACATCTGAAGTGCCATGCTAAAATACATTTACAATCAGCACAATCCAGATATAAGCAAGTCTGAAGATTAACTTAAGTGTTGATAAGTGTTGAATTATTTTTATTATTGCAGTTTTTTCTTAAATAATGTGAAGGGGACTCTTACATTAAAATGGTACTTGCTGTAGGCTCTAAACAACCAGTTAGTAGCCGAGGTACATGTAGCAATTACAAAAGTCCGTTTCATAATTTGAAAGCGGTTTGTTTAGCCAGACAGAACTGATTGCATCTAATTCATAAGACAAGTAAACATAAAATACCGAAGTCGAATTTTAAATTCATTGCTGGTTCGATTTTTACCATAAAATGTTATTAGAGGGCCTTATGTAGAGAAATGTCCCCACAGGAGGATGATCATGAGCTGGAATGAAAATAGTGCCTCCTTGTACTCTGAAATTCCCAAACGCTGCTCAGATACAGGACAGATTGTCTGGGCTGTGGACATATGGTTAACACCTTCCCACGTGGCTGAGAAGAAAGAGATGCTTAGAGGACATTCACCCTCCCCTCGGCCCCCTTAATTTGTCTGTAGCTGTCAGTCACGCTCTGATGTGTGGACATCTAGGGCAATGTGTGT
Organism: Xenopus tropicalis; assembly: GCF_000004195.4. NCBI lineage: Eukaryota > Metazoa > Chordata > Amphibia > Anura > Pipidae > Xenopus > Xenopus tropicalis. Next base: position 88,839,606 of record NC_030679.2, on the reverse strand, counting down.
CCCTCAGGCAGCTTGTGTACACTTTGTCATGAGCTGCATGCTGAAGATATCCAGTGACCTCTGAAGACAGAATATTCAGTGTGCAGATAACACATTCCACTCTGGTATCATAGCCTTACGTTGTTTTAGAGTGATTATTATTCAGTTTCCCCCCTGAATTTGTTTTTTTTTTTTTTTGGTGAGTTGTTTTTCTCAAAGAAACCTTTTTCTCTACTGTCATCACTGACAATTAATACATTTAAAGCTAAATAATGACTCAAGTGAGAATTTTGGTGCTAACGTTACCGCTTAGAGTGCAAGTAGCAATGACAGGCAGGCTATTACTTTGGACAATGTCCCTTGTGCCATTGCCCTAAGTCTTGTCAACTAAATAAGGTGTGGATTGGGATTTTCTGTCAGTGGTCGCTAGGTCATGCAATCCTTCCCTAAGGATTTGTAAGAGGTGGGAATGCAGTGCAGTTTTATTATGAGTGCATGAGTGACCAAATCAGGGCCAGATCTGCTCATGTGACAAGGTCGCCAAACAAGCCGATCTGGCAGTATATTGCCACCTTTGCTACAATCATAGGTGACCTCAGAAACCAGAAATAACGCATTGACAAGCTCCAGTTTTTATTTCCTTATTACTTATGTATTTCAGATGCTATAGTCAGTAAGTCAATTTGTGAAAAAGTAATTGAATATGAAAAATATTTTTTTCTTTTTAAAATATAGGAGAGCAGTAGAGCGGATAAATATTGCACTGATAAAACTAGTAGCTAACCCTGTGCACTATTTTCTACTATTGATTTTAGTTTGTTAGAGTAATCTAAGCTTATGACATATAGCCTGTCTCTGTTCTCCAGTCTAGCAATAATCAGGCATGCGTTATGCTGTAATAATGGTGAGGAAAAAGGCGTGTTTGTTCTATAAGGAAAAATGACCTTCATATATAAACTATATCAAGCTGTACTAGGGCTTGCAGCAATCTGCAGGGGACAAGTACAGAATGACTAAGGTTTTGGTCTTAGAACTTTTTATACTTGAAACTGACTGTTCTAAACTGCATTAAGCATATTACAGCTACTTTGCAGCTGCACTACATCTACAGTAGGACATCTTACTTTATATCTTGCCCCCTTTCCCCCGTGTTCCTATTCTAAGGCACTTGCAACTTACACACATCTGGGGCTGGGTGTCACTAAATATCTGCACAAGATCCAAGCTGCAAGAAGTAAGGAGATATTATTTTGCGCCCTTTGATATGTCTGAGGGGGGATCTTCCTTCAAATCGTCCCTTCGTTTAAGTAGTTTATCAAAGTGTGTCAGTCAGCAGGCTGTCAGTTTAATATCTGTATAGATTAGCAGTATCTGAACAGCTCCAGAAAACAAGATCACCTCTCTGCCCTGCCAGGCTCTTCAAGATATTACTGCTTGCTGGCAGTTCTCCTGACAGGCAGACTCATATTAATGGTAGGCTGTGCAGTCACTCCTAGGAATAATGTGGGCTCGTTTTATTGATGAACAGTGTAGGTTAAGCCTGCTTGATGAATGCTCTCAGCCATGGGCATTACTGTATTTTTTTTTTTTTTTTTTCTGTTATGTCGGCATACTTTTAAGGAATGCTATAACACGATGGACCACATGTCTTAATTTGGAAATACTAGCCTGGCTGCTGGACATTTGCATGGTACAGATATGGGAAACCTTATCTGGAAACTCATTACCGGAAAGCTCCAAATTACAGAAAGGCTGTCTCCCCTAGAGTCAATTTTGAGCAAATTATTACAATTTTAAAAAATTTATTTCCATTTCTATAATAAAACAGTAGCTTGTAATTGAAGTTAACCAAGCTGCATTGAATCCACGTTGGTGCCAAAACAATCCCATTGCATTTATTTGATGCTTAGCCTGAAGAGGGTGTGCCCTCAGCCTGAGAGAAGCCAATTTGCTCTCTTCTCTGGCTCTGTTGATCTGCACTTAAAAGTACAGCTTCCGCTTGCATGCAGGCACACAGTGGAGTAAAGGTTGGGCCAAAAATACCTCCTTTCATGTCTTCACCGACCTCCACTTCTCTGTGGTGAAGGCAGCAGATCCACTTCTCCCACCCCGAGAAAAATACACATGCTGAGAGCATTGGAGCCAACTCTGTGTGCCCTCAGCCTTATATGGTTTTTAGTAGACTTAAAGGAGAAGGAAAGTAAAAAACTGATAAAGATATATTTGATTAGGGCATGAGCCCCCCTCCTGAACCGCCGCATTGGCAAATTACCCCCTGCCTCTGGATCGGCGCACCATCCCGCAGAAGAATCTCCTGTCTTTATTATTTGGCGCCGACATTTTAAAATTGCTTACGTCACTTCCCCTTTCTCCTTGCTTCTAATGCACATGCGCTTCTTCCTGATCCCAGTGTTATTAGAGATGTAAGTGGTTTAAATTGTTCTATATGAAATTATATGTTTAATAAATAATCTTACTTTTAATTATGTTTGACACTGGTTTTGTGTGGAATGGCTGTGGGATAGTGGGACTGTGGGATGGCTGGTGGATGTGGGATAGCATTCCGATTGGACAATAGAATGAAGTGGGCGGGGCTAACTGGGTCAAGCATTTCTTCAGGAACTGCAGATCTTGAAAAGAAAAAAAACCAAAAAACCGAGCTCTCTGCTGTGCAGTGCGCATGTCTTTGTCCGGGACAATCTGTGTTCAGTAAGACCAGGGAGCTGCAGAGGCTAGCAGCAGGTACTGCATTTAATGACAAGACTTTTCCATGTCAGAGCCAGATTAAGCAACAGAATGGTGAGTTTAGGAAATATGTTTGACTGTATTAAGGCTAAGTTATTGAGCTCATGTTTTTAGACTTTCCTTCTCCTTTAAGTTATTGTGATCCAAATTACAGAAAGATCCCTTATCTAGAAAACACCATTTCACTAGCATTCCAGATCCTATACGTGTATTTATAATTGCAAACCATGCCGTGTCTGTTTAGCCTGCTCAGAACTATCCACCATTTTATACTTGCAGTATGTTTTCTGTTAATGATCAGTTTAGTTTTCATGGCTTACTACTTATGTGCTCTATCTTTTTAATCTTGATGGCTAACCAGAGCATTCTTACACGTGACATCCCCTGTACCAGTGACCAACATCTCCTTAATTATAGATAATTAAAGATTAGTTGTCTGTTTTGCTCTACCAGAGACACCCAGCTCTCTGCTCTCTCCTGCTCCCCCCTCCCTCAAGAATGCTAAGAACTCTCTTCCCCCTTAGAAATGTGGATCTGAGCCAATCAGCAGAAAGCTGACTCAGTCTGAGCATGTACACCAGTCTTGCTTTTGGTGCAGGAGTGAGGCATTATGGGAACTTTCTTTACACAGCCCTGTTTGGCTTGTGATCATCTGAACGGGAGAAGTATGGGGAGACTTAAGGGCACTATTGAGACAACTGAAGGTATGCCTGCAGCTTGAGATTTACTCTTTATTAGCCTTTCCTTCTCCTTTAACACACATGAAATAAAAATAGCCGCAGTAAGAAATGTGTCCTGCTTACAAGGATGATGGATCAATAGAAAGATGTTCGGATTGCTCTGGTATCATAGAAAATTATGTAGAATTTTAGTACGAGGGAGCTCTGCAAGCCACACGTTTTGCTTGTCTGTCCACTTATTTAAGGAAGGGCAGAAACATACTCTAGTATGGCAGCAAATAATGCTTGCTGGGTCCATACAGTACATATGGATCTCTGGTTTATAAGGCTGTTAATATACATACTTAACCAATAAAGCATAGTGTTCCTAATGTTTCCAAGCCTAATATATTGAGATAAGGCTAACATTTTTTAAACTGCGATGTGACTTAGTGGATTCTTTGGTATTACACAGAATGTAAAGCTATGCTGTAATGACAGAACAGTGGTATACATATTTGTCTCCAGAGACCGAAATACTAATCATATATGTTTTCTGACAGCTACAGTATGGATAATGGGTCGCTTTGAGGAGATCTTGTATAAGTCTTCAATAAGTCAACATCTTTCCTGCTGCCAAAACATATTTAGGACTTGTGCAGATTGCTGCCTTAGCTGCTAAGAATGATTTTACATACACAAGAAAAGTGCTTTATAAATTATATGTATTGAGTGTCTATTGTTTTCATATGTATGAAGCAAATATTTCCTCTATTTTGCTCAAAGCAGTAAGCAGAGATACCCTGGAGATCATTTTCCTGTTCTCAGAGAGAGAAAACAATGTATGTGTTCTGCAATGTTCTTATTGGTGGCAGAAATGCAATAAATCCATTATTAGAGCTTTTGGAAAATAGCAATTCTGTTTACTTGCCAGTAAGCATTGAGAAATCAGGCGTTCACTGCACGCTACCAAAGGACTTCAAACAATTGCAGACTGAAGCAAAAAGTGCATCTTCTGTTATAAAATAGGCTATGGTAAGCTGCTTTGTCTGCAGTTCTGTTTTCCCTGTGGCCCAAGTTCATGCAAGGCTGTCAGACAGCATGTGTGATGCTAATGCTATGGAGAGCTAAAATAGTGACATAATTAGTTCTAATTACTTCCAGGGACAGAGTGGATGTAAGGATTTCAGATAGACTGCAGTTTGGAAGATGAAATGCTTAAGCGCATTCATAGCAACACTTCAGCATACTCTAGCAATAAGGCATTGCAACATTATGAAATCATAATTTCAGTGCTTTGTTTCCATTTTCTAATCCTTGAATTTCAGGAACATTTGTTTAGTCAAGTCAATAAATTCAGTTTAAGATTTTCTGGTGGTCTGATGAATTAAGGGCCCCATGTACTGCTTAGTCTGCTCACTTAAAATTAACTCAAGTGTTTATGGGGATTGCAGTAACTAGGTAGTCACTTAAAGTACAGTAACGCCAAAAAATGTATATATTTCAAAGAAATTAAACTATAATGTACTGCTGCCCTGCACTGGTAAAAGTTTTGTGTTTGCTTCAGAAACATTACTAGAATTTATATAAACCCTGGTGTGTAGCCATGGGGGCAGCCATTCAAAAGAAGAAAAGGCACAGGTTATATAGCAGCTAACAGATAAACCTTGTAGAATACAATGGGGTCTTATCTGTTATCTGCTATGTAACCTGTGCCTTTTCTCCTTTTTTCCAGCTTGAATGGCTGCCCCCATGGCTACACAGCAGCTTATTTATATAAACTATAGTAGTGTTCCTGAAGCAAACACCCCAGTTTTACCAGGGCAGGGCCACAGTACATTATGTTTCAATTACTTTAAAACACTTTCATTTTTTGGTGTTACTGTTCCTTTAATGTTAGTTTTGCCCCTTATCTATGAACATGCTTTCTTTCTGTATTAAATACAGGTTTAGAGCAGCAGTAATTTTCGTGCAGGAAACTTTGCGTGTTTCAGAAAATGCAATGCTGCATATGCCATCCCACCACCATTAAAGGCATTTTGGGGAGGTTAGTCACACGCAGTTAATAATGGCTACTGTGTGTGACTAATCTCCCTGTGGGCTGTGACTCTAAGGGGCCCTGAACAAACATTGAATCAAAAGGCAAGAAGCTTATATTAACGTAATCTAACTCACTCATGTGAATGCTATTTTACCACCTCAGTGATCAGATTATTCTTGGTTTTTGTAAGTTTTTCCCACTTTGCAACTGTTTAAATTGGGTATTTGAATATACCTACAGGTGCCAGCTTTGACTTTGTCAGACTGATGGAGCCTGAATGGTCATATATTGACTAATTTGATTATCCATAATAGCACTGATCTTTTGTTCAGACAGTTGTCTCTAAGTGTTTCTGAAAGGCCTTTCACTCACTTTGCTAATACCTCCTACATGCCCCCTGGACCACTATTTGCTGACCAGATTTAAGACACTAAACTGTATCATATTGTCATCTATGGGCATCCTAAAGTTTGTGTTTTGGTCATAACCAGAAGTTTTATCCATCTTGTAGTACTCTGATATTGATTGCCATCTTTCCACTAATTGCTGAATTGCTTGGATTTTAATATAGCACTTTAAGCTACTTCAGATATTATAGCTCTTGGTTCAGTACTAGTTATGTGTGGGCTGACCCGAGAACCCTTGCAATCTGCAGGTTTTGGTTGAAATTTGGGTGACCATTGGAGTTTCAGCATTGGTGTGGGTCAGAATGGGGAAGTACACTCCTGCTTTTGAAGATTCCTTGTCTTGGAACCAGAGGCATATGCAGAGGCAGCATACAGAGTGGGAAGATGTGGGTATAGGTTGGGTGTGGGTCCTACAGTGGCAGCATTTTTGCGGGTTGGGGTCAGGTGTCAATTAAGGTTTTATTGTTTAGGGTCAGGTGTGGGTTGAGTTTTTCTGACCTGCAAATCAGTACATATTTAAGTAGAAGGAAAGGTATGATCACTGGGGGTGTGCCAAATTATTAGGCACCCCCCCAGTTATTGTAATCACTTACCTGTTACCCTGAGCTGCTGTTCCTGTTAGCAGAAAATTCACCCGTCTGCAGTAGAGTAAAGCCGGCTTTTTCACTGTACTGTGCATGTGTCGGTCTCTGGATCACAAAGTAAGAAGACAGGAGGAAGAGGATCGTTTGCTTGCAGGTACTCTGAGCTGGTGCAGTTTTCTGTGGATGGGCACTGGCCTGGGGGTATCGGGTAAGTAATTACAGCCACTGCCTAACATTTGGCACCCCCAGTGATTGCACCTTTCCATTTCCCTTAATGATAACTTGTATTTACTTTTTACTATTACTTTTTTTTTACTATTTATTACTATTTATACTTTATTATTATTTATTATTACTATTTTTTTACTATTACTTTTTTACTATTACTTTTTTACTATTACTATTTACTATTTACTTTTTACTATTTACTAATGATAACTTTCTATTTTCTAAACCTTTGAACATCTTAAGCCATCAAAATCATATTGGCAGATAAAAAATCGAGGCAGCACATTTTATTCTCCATTGTTCACCCCAGCAGTATGTGAATCTTTTTAAGTGCAAAGAAACACATTTGCTTACAGCTCTGCATGAGTGTAGTGTAGATTTGTATTACTGTGCGCTCTGCTCCAGCTGCAGCATTATCCAAGACATAATGACTAGAGCATACATATGGCAACACTAATCTTCAATGTGAGGCTGGGAGCATTGTGGATCCTTAAAACCACTTCAGTTGCCATCTATATCATCCCATTCCAACTAATGACTCCTCAAACCTTTGCTTAGGGTATTGTACTAAAAGCAAGGCAAGTGTTTGCTAAGAAAATGTCTCTTCAGCTAAAAGTGCGCTGGTGTGAACAAGCTACCCCTTCAGTTGCCAGTTTTCTAAATTAAGAAAAATGTTTTGAAGATCCTATTAGGGATAATTTTATGCAGACTTGCTAGCATTAACATAATAGTAAAAAAAATGCTGACCATTTTATATGTAACACTAACCTTCATACACTAGTTACAAGGCTTTAATCTGTATGTGATACAAATGTTTTGTATGTCTTTAAATCACATTTATGTAGTGACAATGGCATTATCTTTAAAACTACAATTGGAGAAAAGAAAATTGACATGGAGTCTAGTGGTTTTTACTGCTTTGCATTATCAATGAAAGAACAAGGAAAGCCCCCAAACCTGCACTTTGTCACTAGTCCACCCTTGCCTCTTGCTAATCGCTACTTTACTTAGTAAAGCTAATCGTTACTTTACTTTAGATTTCCCTGAAATCTCCTTCCTTTTAAAATGTAAGAGCCCAAGAAAATCCTCCTTGCTCTCAGATTGCAGGCGACATCTTGATTCTTCATATTATCCCCCAGAACTTGATTCTTGGGTGCATGCGCCACCTAGTGGTCAAGCTGTAGATCTAATTGGTTGTAGTGTGTTCCTGTGTGCTGAAAGACAGAAACTGGATGTTCTGCGCAGGCACCACAGTCTTGGTCTTAGCCCTGATCGCACTACTCGCTGTATGGGACATCCTTCTATACTCTGCCCAGTTTCTTTGAGAGCTTCAGGGGATATTGTGTAGAACTTAGATGCTGGGTAAGGGATATCAGTATGCTTTTTATGCATTCTGTCAGACGGCCAACGTTTATGGTGAGGCTAAAGCAACTGGATTTACTAGTATTAGTAATCATTGAAGATGTTTCACTAATCACGACCAGTCAGTTGAACTGAAGAAGCTGCTCAGATGAGCAGTGAAACATCTTCAATTATTACTTAGCAAGTCCAGTATAGCTTTAGATTTACTTATACAGGTATAGGAACCGTTATCCAGAATGCTTGTGACCAAGGGTATTCCGGATAAGGGGTCTTTCCATAATTTGGATCTCCATACCTTGTCTACTAAAGAATCAATTAAACATTAATTAAATCCTATGGGATTGTGTTGCATCCAATCAGGATTATTTATATCTTAGTCGGGATCAGTTACATGGTACTGTTTTATTACTATAGAGAAAAAGAAAATCAGTTTTAAAATTTTGAATTATTTGATTAAAATGGAGTCTATGGGAGACAGGCATTGCGTAATTCGGAGCTTTCTGGATAACTGGTTTCCGGATAAGAGATCCCATCCCATACCTGTACTAGATATACCATGACCTGGTTGAATGAAAACCTTCCTTGTCATATTTATGTTAAGGATTTCCTTGTCCTTTATCTTTATTGCTGTTGTATAAAAAATATATATATGTATATGTGTATATATATGTATATGTGTATATATATGTATGTATGTATATATGTATATTTGTATGTGTGTGTATATAAATAGTTTTTACAAAGTAGCAAGGTATCGCTTCATGGTGTATTTCCCAAACCAATGTAAATTAACCCTTACAAAAGAATTCTAAAATGTAAACTCCAACTATTTAGGATTAATTAAATTTCATGCAGTCCCTTTTGTCAGGAAAACATTATTTGAGGCTTTTGTCTCCCTGCAGGGGTTCTATTTGTCTGTTTTGTGCCTTGTAGTTTGTTGGAATCAGAACAAACCCCTATGTTAAGGACGGTCAGAAGCAAACAAAAAAAAGTGGGATTTGTGGGGCTGGTTCTAAGTGTTGATCTAGAGAATACACTTACATTACATTAAAATCTTGCCTTTAAATTCCATGAGATGCTGCTTTGTGCTACTGGCATCTGGCCAGCTTGTAATGCTGTTTTTTACTGATGTAATGATATCATCTCGTTCTCTTTCAAAGAGTTTGTTTACTCTGAATAGGAAATGTCCTGCAGGCTTTGTCTCTATCTTTAAATCTGTTGTGGTTTTTATTTATTCATCATTCTGGAAGGTAAAATCACATCAAGCTTTCACTTACTGGAAAGGATTGGGTGTAAGGCCCCATGGTGCGTTGGCTCCGCTGCTCTTAGCCTAGTGTTTCCACCCTGAAAAAAGTGGATCTGTACCTGTACATAGCTCCATTGATCTGCCCAGCATCCGATTGCTTGCAGGCACACATAGTAGATAGGCGGTCAGACCAAAAATGCTAAAGAAGGCGGCGCACAGATGCAGATCTGCTTCTTTTAGGCTCAACCCCCCCAAAACAAAAAGCCAGGCTGAGCAGCGGAGCCAACGCTCTGTGGGGCCATAACCTTAATATGCCTGCCTTGAATAAAATGTGGCTCAGTGGGCATCACCTGGGGTCCTGAGTTTAATTCCAGCCAGGGCACTATCTGCAAGGAGTTTGTATGCTCTCCCTGTGTCTGTGGTTTTCCTCCCACACTCCAAAACTATACAGACAGGTTTATTAGCTCCTACTGTGAATGTTATATGGACCTTAGATTGTAAGCTCCAGTGGTACAGGGACTGATGTGAGTGATGTATCTATCTATGTAAAGAATTGTGGAAATTTCAGCAGTATACAAATACCAGGAAATATATTACATATAAGCATTAGTAGTTGCAGTTACCTTTGTGACATGGCCTGCACTTTTCCACAAAGAGTAATAAATTCCTTCCATATTCAAAGTATCGTAATAGCAAAGGCATGCACACTTTTTCAAAGTGTATCAAAAAATTGCTGCCAAATGCAATAGCTGGTGTCTTACCGGTCTTTTTCATTAGACACCAAATTTGGTTGTCTAATGAAAAAGACCGGTGAACTTTAACAAGTTTCACCTTGTAGGGCTAATAAACATGCAGAGAAAAATGTTAATGTTGCTTCAATTACGGTGGTTTACCCGTTCTTTTTCTAATTTAGGGTTACCTGTGCACTGTTAAGCAGAAGCTATATACTAATATTTTATTAGCACCTTTTTTGTTGCTGTTAATATGTGGTACTGTAAAGGCATTTATTAGTGACTTTTCAACACTTCTCTTTTATCGATGTTAATTTTAGTTTTGGTCTGAAACCTCTCAAATCATAAACCAACTGCTTGTTTCATTGTCTGAAACTTGGGCAACAGTTGGCATGGAAACTGTTCTTTGTCTAAATTATACATCGTGCAGAGGGAACATGGCTATATGATTTGGATGATCTACTTATATGCAAGTTCATTTAGTACCAGGTGATCTGCAGGCTTATTGCTAAATTTGAAAGCATCCCAGCCACACTGACATGTTGTTTTTTTATTCACAGTAAGAATAGAAGCTGCATTTTCTGGATATTTAGTAATAGGGAGTTTTGTGTGGCACTGAATTACTAGTTTAGGCAACTAGAGTGTGTTGCGAAGGGAGATACCACCATAATTGTTGTCAGGTCAGCAGGTTTAGTTTATTATATTTTTATATGACTCTTATAACTAGCTGTCTTGTATGGCTGTAATTGTTCTGCAAGTGGTGATTCTTATTAGAATGCTTTGGGCAGGAAAGTTGATATATAACTATGCATATGTCTTACAAATAAACATCATCCACGGTAACTCACTCAGCATTTTATTAGTGCAATAAAAATTTCAGCATATCAAATCAATAAACTTGAAAAAATGTCCCAGTCTGCATGGTGTGTACTTTCTGCTCATGAATAATGTTTCACAAACTATAAGGGCAGTTTAACTGGGGAGCTGCAAATCTCTGGAGGCCTTGTTCTCGTAGTTTGATTGGAGCTGTAGTGTTTATCACTGATGGGTTTTTACTTAAGTAATCCTTGAATATGTTTTTCTTGGCAGGATAAGAACAAGAAGCTTCGTCCTCTTTATGACATCCCATACATGTTTGAGGCAAGGGAGTTTCTCCGGAAGAAGCTTATTGGGAAAAAGGTACGTTGTATCAAACAGATTTACAATTGGTAATTTTATATACATCAAACCAGTCAACTATCATAGTTTCTGAATAAATATATAAAGGGAACACAAAAATCAGACATCCTAGATCTGAATGAATGAAATATTCTTATTAAATACTTCGCTCTTTTCATAGTTGAATGTGCTGACAACAAAATCACACACACATTATCAATGGAAATCAAATTTATCAACCCATGGAGGTCTGGATTTGGAGTCACACTCAAAATTAAAGTGGAAAAAAACACTACAGGCTGATCCAGCTTTGATGTAATGTCCTTAACATGTCAAAATGAGGCTCAGTAGTGTGTGTGGCCACGTGCCTGTATGAACTCCCTACAACGCCTGGCCATGCACCCACACAAATGGCTCAGGTAGTGCAGCTCATCCAGGATGGCACATCAATGCGAGCTGGGGCAAGGTGGTTTGCTGTGTCTGTCAGCGTAGTGTCCAGAGCATGGAGGCGCTACCAGGAGACGTGGAGGAGGCCGTAGGAGGGCAACAATCCCGCAGCAGGACCGCTACCTCTTCCTTTGTGCATAATGGAACAGGAGAAGCACTGCTAGAGCCCTGCACAAATGTACGTGCCTGCTCATACAGTCAGAAACTGACTCCATGAGGGTGGTATGAGGGCCCGGCATCCACAGGTGGGGGTTGTGCTTAGGGCCCAACACCATGGAGGGCGTTAGGCATTTGCCAGAGAACACCAAGATTGTCAAATTCGCCACTGGCGCCACTGGATGCTTTAGTCCAGGTCTGGGAGGAGATCCCTCAGGAGACCATCCGCGACCTCATCAGGAGCATGCCCAGGTGTTGTAGTGGAGGCCACACACACACTACAAAGGGTCTGAGGATCTCATCTCAGTACCTAATGGCAGTCAGGTTTGGTTTCCATGTATATTCTATACACTTATTTATATATATATATATATATATATATATATATATATATATATATATATATATATATATATATATATATATATATAATATAGTTGTAAAATGGACTTTAAGAGAAAGTTTTATTCACATAAAAAACAAGCAGAGATTATTCTTTAATATACATTTTATTAAAGTATTGGAGTAGGTATAAAATGTTCTCTTAAATGTTTTATTATGGTATTGGTGGAGAAAGTAAAGTTGATGCTGGTAAATGGCAGAACTAATGCCACTTAAGTACCACTGTATGCATAAGGGGCACTTGCAAAACTGACTAGATGAATGCAAATCTACAACTGATTTTTTTTTTTAAGCAGCCTTTTGTAGATTTTGTTGTTTGCAGTCACTTAAGAATAATGAGGCGTGCATATCTGTCATTTACCCTTTGCTGGCCATAACAGAGAGCCCCTTAGATAACCTCTAGCTCACATGTCATTCAGACATGGAAGTTCCAAGGGGTGCAGTGTAACCTTGTTCTTACCGCCTGCCAGGGCTTACTCTTTACTCTACTCCTTGTGTTGTTTTTTTAATTGTCCTTATGTGCAAAGAGAAGCAAATTGCACAATCACAGGAGCTCCATATAAGTCCTAAGATGTCAATTGTCCAACCCTTGGTTCACTCAGTCCTGCCTGTTTGAGCTCCTGTGCTTCCTTTATGGCTCCTGGAAGGGAATTTCCCTGCAGGCCAGTTTTAAAGATTGGTGCGACCTGCTGCCTGAACTTACATTGCACAACTATTTACACTATCCAAATAAAATATATTTTACCTGCTTACATGGATCCCAAAGGCAGAGCTGTCCAACTTCTGTGGTACCGAGGACTGGAATTTTTCTAGCCTACATACTGCAAGGCCGATAATGGGAGCCAGTTTTGACCACTCCCCTTTTTAAACTGCACCCACTTCAAACCACACCCATGTTATCACACGAGCTTTTAAGACCATGCCCACATTATTGGTTGTAGTGCAGCAGAAACTCAAATGGTTGGTGCTTACCTTAGGGATATCACCCTTCATTTATATGTGAAAGAATTAAATCATGTCATATTAATACCCTTAAATCCATATGCCTTCCCTGTGGATAGCACAGCAACCCCCAGCATTTAATTACATACCTTAGGGACCATATAATGACTATTTCAAAATGCTAACAAACTCCAAGAACAAACCCCCTGCCAGGTTCACCTCCCATGGGCAGCATAGGGCAGGCAGAGTATGGCCCACGCAGGCTGGCTAGGGCAGGCAGAGTATGGCCCACGCAGGCTGGCTAGGGCAGGCAGAGTATGGCCCACGCAGGCTGGCTAGGGCAGGCAGAGTATGGCCCACGCAGGCTGGCTAGGGCAGGCAGAGTATGGCCCATGCAGGCAGGCTAGGGCAGGCAGAGTGTGGCCCACACAGGCAACTTAGAGCAGGCAGAGTATGGCCCACACAGGCAACGTAGGGCGGGCAGAGTATGGCCAACACAGGCAACGTAGGGCGGGCAGAGTATGGCACACACAGTAAGGCAGCACTCTGCCTTCCCTATGCTGCCTGTGTGGTCCATACTCTGCCTGCCCTACCCTGCCTGTGTGGGCCATACACAGGCAGCATAGGGCAGACAGTACATACATTGATACATTGCTGGCTTACAGTCTGAACCTGAGGTGTGAACAGTGCTTGGGGGGGGGGGGGCAATGCTGGGGTTAAAAGGTGTAAACGGTACATGGTTTAAACAAATGAATCTGAGGCGTGAACAAATCTCTGTACTGATACCATTTAAAGTTTACACAAAGGTCACAACAGCCTGACCGATTGGCTGCCACACAGAGGGGGCCGTGGGCTGCCAGTTGGACAGCACCGCCAAAGGTATTGAATTTAATGCTTTTGTGTGTATAGAAAGTAATTGCATGTTTTTTAATTTTTCCCCAATAACAATTACACAAGGAATTCTGTTCATATGATATACTTCAATTGCATGGGGCTGGGCACTTTTTTTGTATGTGGTACGTCATTATTTATTGCATTTTGTCCTTCTTGTTTAGGATATTGTAAAAATGTAATTGATCTGTGTATGCATGTAGTACTTAAATAAATAGAGGCATATTGGCTACAATTTGGATGTTGGTGGAATCATGGGAGATGTAAAGGGCTGAGGATTGCCACTGCAACATGTGTTTTACAAGAAAAAGTGCTACAATTTCTTTAAGTAGCAGCAACTTTTCTTTAGTAATTTTCGTACCAGAATGGACTGTTCCTTAATTATGTAACGTTTCAGCAATTGTGTAAAAATGTATTTTTGATTGTTGGTCATAGTACAGGTATTGGACCCCTTATCCGGAAACCCATTATCCAGAAAGTTCCGAGTTACAGAAAGGCCATCTCCCATAGACTCTATTTTAATCAAATTATTCACATTTTTAACACTGATTTTCTTTTTCTCTGTAATAAAAAAAACAGTATCTTAAACTTGATCCCAACTAAGATATAATTAATCCTTATTGGAGCCATAACAATCCTAGTGGGTTTAATTAGTGTTTAAATAACTTTTTTTTTTAGCAAACTTAACGTAGGAGATCCGAATTACGGAAAGACCCCTTATCCAGAAAACCCCAGTTCCCAGGCTGGATAATAGGTCCCATACCTGTATTAATAAGCTACGCGATCTTGTTAATTTAGTGTGGTTCTATAATTATAATGGCTCAGTCTATCAATGAAAATGTCAGTAGTTTTTATCTTCCAAAGTGTGGGTATAATTCTGTTGATATTATGAATCCCTTAATAAATCCCTTAATAAATCCCTTAATAAATCCCTTAATAAATGATAGAAAATGATTGCCCCCAATATTGTAATACGGATTGTCTATGTAATGGGTTGCTGGTAAGAACAATTAATGCATAGCTTCACATTTAAAAGTGGCATTCCATGGCATGGAGCTACCTCCATCAACTTCTGTGTGCTGGTGTAGGATAATTTTATAGAGGGTTAGAAATGTGCTTTGCATTTCTGTTCTCTTTGATTTCTGAGTGAGAGTTTTAGGAGGGAATCTTGTTAAAGCAGTAGGCCCTAGTGGATGCAAATGTTTACCTGGAAATAGACTTTTCCATTGTAGGCAAGATATTTGAATCAGGATGTATATGGGCCCTTAAAGGAACAGTAACACCAAAAAATGAAAGTGTATAAAAGTAACTAAAATATAATGTGCTGCTGCCCTGCACTGGTAAAAGTTGTGTGTTTACTTCAGAAAGTCCACTATAATTTATATAAATAAGCTGCTATGTAGCCATGGAGGCAGCCAAAGGAGAAAAGCACAGGCACATAGCAGATAACAGATAACCCTATTGTATTCTACAGAACTTATCTGTTATCTGCTATGTAACCTGTGCCTTTTATCCTTTTTTCCAGCTTGATTGGCTGCCCCCGTGGCTACAGAGCAGCTTATTATATAAATTATAGCAGTGTTACTGTAGCAAACACACCAGTTTTACCAGTGCAGGGCAACAGTACATTATATTTTTATTACTTTAAAGCTCTTTCATTTTTTGGTGTTACTGTTCGTTTAAGTTTTCTCTTGATATTGACATCACACATGTCAATGTGTGATCGATCCTAGCCTTCCTTCTGTGTAGGAAGGAGTCAGGCTAGGCTCGATCAATGGATCGCCGCTTAGTGGATTCTTCCCTGCATTGCCGTATCGTCCTATTTCAAATGACCGGAAGCCAAGTTTTAGCAGGTATTTTTTAATAAAGCATTCAAAATAATAAATGGTATGCAGGATAGGGCAATTATTGGGCAGGGTAGAATAGATTTTTTTTACTTAATTTTTAGTGTTGCTTTTCCTTTAAACCGGTTTCTTCAGTGACGGAGAAGTCAAGTGAGCATAGAATGATTTAATATCCGTGGGTTACAGGTTGTTTAAATTGTATTTGTAGAAAATTAGTTTAGTTTGTCTTTAAACAAACTGCTGAGCAGTCTCTTGTTTATAGCAGTGCCTTGTTGCTAGGGTAATTAGGACCCTAGCAACTAGCTAGGGTCCTGTAGCTGCTGAATATCCAGAAAGGAAAACTGCTGCATTAAAAGCTAAATAATTCAAAAACATAAATCAAAATGAAGACCAATTGCAAATGGTCTCAGAATATCATTCTACATCATACTAAAAATTAATTTAAAGGTGAACAACCCCTGCTCACTAGCTACCCCTGATACTGCCTCTTTCTCCTAGATCAAGCTGTCACAGAAATATCTTCACCTACTGGGCTATAGTAGTACCCTCTACCTCCAACCAAGGCCAAGCGTATGTTGGCTTCCCCTTTTTAAGAAATGAAATATGACCTCTCCTGCCTGCAAAATACTTGAACCCATGATAAGAAAATATCTCCCCCTCCAAACTGTAAATTAGGACCTCATTAGCAGTCCCAAATCTTAGGGGACTAAACCTTAAGTCCCCTACAGATATATTCTGCATGCTTAAGTGGCCTGAAATGAGCTGCCTTGTAGGTAAACAAGTTAAAACTTATGTAGGAATATAAACATTTACTCTGCACACCACATTTTGGGCATTTGTATCATACATTGTTTGTACTCATAGTTACCTATTTACATAGGGTTGAAAAAAAGACCAGAGTCCATCAAGTTCAACCCTTCCAAGTAAGCCCAGCACACACAACCTATAGTTACCATTCTATACACTCGCATACATAAACATTAATACTGACTGTAGCTATTAGTATCACAATTGCCTTGGATACTATGCTTGTTCAAGAACTCATCCAGGCCCCTCTTAAAGGCATTAACAGAATCTGCCATCACAACATCACTAGGAAGGGCATTCCCCAACCTCACTGCCCTCACCGTGAAAAACCACCTACGCTGCTTCAAATGGAAACTCTGTTCCTCTAATCTAAATGGGTGGCCTCTGGTGCATTGATCGTTTTTATGGGAAAAAAAAGAACATCCCCCATCTGCTTATATTCCCCTCTAATGTACTTGTACAAGTGCTTCTTTACCAGAGAAGAAAACCCCAACCTCAACAGTCTAACCTCATAGCTTAAATCTTCCATCCCCTTTACCAGTTTAGTTGCACGTCTCTGCACTCTCTCCAGCTCATTAATATCCTCCTTAAGGACTGGAACCCAAAACTGCACTGCATACTCAAGGTGAGGCCTTACCAGGGGCCTATAAAGAGGCAAAATTATGTGGGGGGTGCTGATTGAAGTCCTTGCCTAGGGTGCCAAAATACCTTGGCCCAGCCCTGGTACTCTCTATGCCCACCTCCAGGTCATTAATAAACAAGTTAAAAAGCAAAGGGCCAAGGACTGACCCCTGCGGTACTCCACTAGCAACACTGGTCCAATTAGAAAATGTTCCATTTACCACCACTCTTTGTAATCTATCCTTCAGCCAGTTCTCAATCCAATTACAAATATTATGTTCTAGGTCAATATTCCTCAATTTGATCATTAACCTTCTGTGAGGTACTGTATCAAACACTTTAGCAAAGTCCAAGTAAATGACACCAACTGCCATTCCAGCATCGAGGTTCCTGCTCACCACCTCATAAAAAGCGACTAAATTAGTCTGGCAAGATCTGTTAGGCATAAAACCATGCTGGCACAAACTAATAGTATTGTGAACTGCAATGTATTCAAGTACCCTATGCCTTATTACCCCTTCCAAAAGCTTTCCTACTACTCATGTCAGACTTACAGGTCTATATTTTTCAGGCTGAGAAGGGGATCCCTTTTTAAATAACGGCACCTCATTCGCAATTCACCAGTCTCTGCACCATGCCAGACCTCAACGAATCCTGAAAAATTAAGTGAAGAGGCTTGGCAATCACAGTGCTAAGCTCATTTAATACCCTGGGATGAATCCCATCCGGTCCTGGACCTTTGTTTACCTTTACATGTTCAAGTCTCTTTTGAATTTCCTCCCGAGTGACCCATGCATTAGTAGCTAAATTACTAGAACTGGGCATATTACAAGGGAAGCCTTCATTAGCTGGCTCCTCAGATGTATAGACAGATGAAAAATATGAGTTTAAAATTTCTGCCTTTTCCCCATTCTCTTCAACCAACGTACCCCCCCGTGATAATAAGGTTCCCACCCCTTTTTGCTTCATTTTTTTACTATTCAAATAATTAAAAAATAATTTTGGATTCTTTTTACTCCTTGCTGCAATACCCCTTTCCATCTCTATTTTAGCTTGCCAGAGTTTTTTTATGCATGCTTTATTTGCTTCCTTGTACCTGATGAAAGTTTCCACTGTCCCAGCTAACTTGAGTGCTTAAAAGCATGTTTTCTTACCAACCTCGACACTAACACTTTTATTCAGCCATAAAGGTTTTGCTTTGCGATGCCCCTCCTTGCTTACAAGGGGAATATACTATTGTTTATACCTGCAAAGCAATGTTTTAAAGATGATCCATTTTCCTTTTGTGTCTAACCCTATGAAATGCCTTTCCCAGTTGACACATTGCAGAGATGCCCTTATACTGGCAAAGTCTGCACGTCTAAAATTGAGCGTTTTAGTTAATCCCTGATTAACTAAAACCTGCAGAATTATCTCAAAGGAGACCATTTTGTGATCACTGTTCCCCAAATGCTCATCCACACAAATGCTAGAGATGAGTTCAGTGTTATTAGATATTACCAGGTCCAAAATAGTCATTCCTAGTAGGTTCTTGAACTTCCTGAAATAAAAAGTTGTCATTTAGCATATTTACAAACCTACTAGCTTTTTCTGACTTAGCCACCCCATTACTCCAGTCAATGTCTGGATAGTTAAAGTCCCCCATAATAACAACTTTACCCAGTTGTGAAGCTTCCTCCATTTGCAACAGCAGCTGGGTCTCATCCCACACATCTATACGGGGCGGTTTATAGCATACACCAATGATCATTCTTTGTAACCTTCAGCCCTACTGAAATTTCTACCCAAAGAGATTCGATGTTTTCATTGGTAATGTCTTTATTACTTGGCTTTAAATCTGACTTTACATAAAGACAAACCCCTCCACCCTTTTTAATCCCTCTGTCCCTCCTAAAAAGTGTGTAACCATTTAAATTCACAGCCCAGTCACATTTTTCATCCCACCAGGTCTCAGTGATACCAATTAAATCATAATTTTCTATACATGCAATAGCGTGCAGCTCCCCTAATTTACCCGACAAGCTTTGCATTAGCCAGCATGCAGTGGTTACTACTTCTCCCTCTGATGTTTACATTAGCTAACGGAGAGTTAGAGCTAAGGCGAATATTAGACTGTTTCCCTTGTAACAACAGAAGTTCCTAATATGATAAGCTATATGCCCCCCTCATTCCTCCCCCACAACCCTTTGCTAATCCCACTGCCCCATCTACACTAGCTTTTCCATAAATTCTAGCTCACACCCCCCCCCCCATCTAGTTTAAACACTCCTCCAGTATGTTAACCATTCTCTCCCATAGCACAGTGGACCCCCTTCCATTGAGGTGCAGTCTGTCACGGCTGTATAGGTTGTACCCCAAATAAAAGTCAGCTCAGTGCTCTAGGAACCAAAACCCTTCCTTCCTACACCAAGACTTTAGCCACGCATTTAGCTCCCTAAGCTCCCGCTGTCCCCCTAAACTTGTACTCATTACTATCCTGCTAAGTGACACTGGGCAACAATTTGAATCTTGCAATGGGTTATTCCGCATTGTTGCATTGTTGCATCATAGTAAAAGATTTACAGGGTGAATTGCTCCTGCAATATAACAGCAAATCCTTATTTCCTCAGCCTGCAAAGCATTCTAAATACTTCTAAGGTTCATGAGTGTTGCCCTGAGGTCGGAACAACTTTCTGATTTTAAAACTGCTGTGGACTAACGTCGGGTCGCTCCATACTTTTATTCTGCAGATCTATCTGATGTGCTTTTTATTCCCCTCTGTGTGGGCTCAAGCTTATACAAAATGTTTGTACTAAAACAAATGGTTTGAGGTGTAGTAATCGTCTTCCAGGTCATACATTTCCTTTGTGTCACTGTGGGACCCATCCTTTGATCCTAGATAAAACATTTCCAATAAGTGAGTGGTCAGTTCTCTGCTCTCCAGGACTAGTAGCTGCCAGATGTTTTGCTGCTTTGAAGACTTAAACAAATCCACTTTATTTTAGTTTCTGCTTTAAAAAGTTAATGAATTCACTCCCAGAATTCCTTTTGTTTGCTTTAATAATTATAATCCTGGTAAAATTAAAAGCTGCACTTTGTTTCTTTTCATGCATTTATTTTACTGTGTCTTGCAAGGTGCCTAAAATTAATCCAGGTCCTTTTGCTTCTATATAAAAGGAAGCCTTTTGCTTATATTTTTCAGAGCCAATTGTAATAACTTTTTTAATCTAGACTTTTTAAAAGTCATGGTTGCTTTACAACATATTTACCCAACATTTTGTATAAAGTTGTAAGTAAAGCTGCAAATGTTTGTGTGATGTTCATTTATAGGGCACAGAGGGCAAGTTTGGATATATTGTTCCCTGACCGCAGTGCTTCGTTTTTCATCTATGCATGCCTGCTTCCAGCTTACTCTGGGCAGCAAGTGAAATGCTGTCGGCTGCAGTCCACATACACAACCCAATGAAATCCTTAGGCAACTGAATTTTTTTTTGTCTATCATGATCAATATCTGAGCATGACTGGATCAGTAAGGAGATTGTTTTCAGCCCATACATGGTTCAGTATTTTGGTATTTAATAAAGAATGAAATTAGTCTTTTCTAAATATGGGGGGGGGTGTATGGGGACCTCAAGTATAAGTTTGGAATGTATTTAAATTAGGCATCAGATCTCATAACTTTGAACTTCTGTCAGCAGGTTTCAGTTACTAGTCTCCTGTTAGAAAGCAAGTAAGTAAAATCTAAATGATTCCTATGGACTACATTGGGTGAAAAATTTGCAACTTTATTAAGTAAACCTGATATTTGTGTAACACCTCCACCATATGCTAGCTGCAGGTTAAAATCTTATTTTGTTCAAACCCTTTTTACTGGTGGTGAACAACCAGCTCAGGAGAGAGAGACAAAAGGGTGTGATAGTGTAACTGGCACTTGTTGTTACTGCTTTTAAAAAATATTACTATTATATAGTGAGCGCTTCTCTGTCTCAAATACAAACATTATAACTGAGTGACTGTTAGCCCCTGTTTTTTATGACTTAGTCTTAGTATTTTCAGTTTGATAAATAAAGCAAAAAAAATGATGTACAACCTCACTTAAACAAGGCATATAGTCAGCTGAAAAGCATATTTTCAGAAAAAAAGTATAATATACTAGTACAGGTATAGGACCCATTATCCAGAATGCTCGGGACCAAGGGTATTCCGGATAAGGGGTCTTTCCGTAATTTGGATCTCCATACCTTACGCCTACTAAAAGATTAATAAAACATTAATTAAACCCAATAGGATTGTTTTGGATCATTTATATCTTAGTTGGGATCAATTACAAGGTTCTGTTTTATTACTACAGAGAAAGGAAATCAGTTTTAAAATTCTGAATTATTTTATTAAAATTGAGTCTATGGGAGACAGGCTTTCCGTAATTTGGAGCTTTCTGGATAACAGGTTTCCGGATAAGGGATCCCATACCTGTAGTGCAACTTTTTAAATAAATGTGTTTGCCTGATAGCTTACTTCGTACATAAAGAAATGTGTTTATTGGACCCATAAAAAATATATTTGCATTTTTTGCCAACCAAGCTCTGTTTTACTTTATGGGAGAGATTCTAGTTAGACACTTATCAAAGCCCTCTCCACTGGAAGACTCAGCAGGATAATCTTACCTTTATTTTAAATGTCTCATTAACATTTACTACACCCCTTGCCAGAGTCCCTGATCAGACAGATTTAACAGTGAGAGTGAAAAAAGAAACTGAAATCTGATTGATCCGGTTGTTGGCACTAGGGCCTTCAATGGGGTCAGCCCAATTTGGCAAGTCCGGCTGTATGTTGCCTGCTTAAAACAAATCTGTTATAAATGTGTACATGATCGCTACCCATGCATGTGTTCATTTTGTAGAGTTCTTAATTCTGGAAGCTATTACCACTTTGATATTGACATGCAAAATACAAACATGAGATCTAGCTCTGTCTTAAAACCAATAATTAACGGCCAGGTTCCCCCTTCACAAAAGAAACAAGGGGGCCCAGTGCTTACCATTAACTGCTCACATGCGGCCCTGGCAGGATGTCTGCTGCTCATTTATAGCAGGGAACATCTTTTTTTGCACTGAGAACTACAATACAGCAGACCCCATGCTGTATTTTTGTTACGCCACTGAAATTGACTTCTTAATGTCCCTTTGGCCTACTACTGTAATGTTCATCTTTCTATGACTGTGTTGTTGGAGAAAAAACCCACATTTGCACAAGGAATAGTAATCCATAGCTCAATCAGATATTTGCTTTCAGGCAGGTGACCTGTAAATGTTCTTTGCAAAGTGGTTGTTATAGTATAGTAGATTGCAGATTTTCTAACTATTATTACATTTGCTTGTTGGAGTGTTTCATTTCCACAGTGTATTAACAGAAGCTGCAATCTTCCCTACATCGGCCCATCGGGATGACCACAGTTGACTTACCAGTAACGTGCCACCTTAATGCTTAGGTAATCAATGTTCCTCTGACAGAAGCCTGGGCTGCTTCACCTCATTGCACCCATTATTGCTAAACCGATTACCTCTTTAATTAACTGCATTTTACCCAATGGAAAATTTCTGGAGCTTAGCCAGAATCATCCATATTCAGAAAAGTGTCGACTGTGGAATTGAAAATGTGTTTATTTCCAATTAAGTGGCTAGCATTATAATGCAGATGCTCTCAACAAGGTCCAGTCTGGTTTCTGGCTCTGAAATAGTCCTTTGAAAAATTATACAAACTGAGCAAAAGAGCGTGCATAGTTAACTGGTGTAATTATTTTTCATTTTGCCAAGGCTATTGACAGTGTAGACAGTACTATTTTATAGAGCAAAGTATTGTGGAAAATATGTTCCAGCTGGCTTCATTACGCTATCAATGGCAATCGTTTAATCTTGCTCTCATTTTTTAATAAATAATTGCAGCAATCCCTTATTTTATTTGAAAGCATTCTTTTTATGTAGATATGACATGCCTTTTATCTTTTAAATCAGCATGCTGTTGTCAGTAGTAGTTATTACAAGAAAAGCTTTGTAATAGTTTAAGATGTATGCCTAATTCTATCTGTGTCAGTGTTTATCAGTCCCCAGTGACCTAGATAAGATAAGAAGGCCTCTCTTAAGCTGGCCATACACGTGGCGATCTGACGATGTTTCGTACGACCATCGGTCGCACGAAACATCGTAAGATCCGCCACACACCATTCAGGGCTGAATCGGCAGGTAAGGAGGTAGAAACAATAGGATTTCTACCTCCTTCTGCCGATTCAGCTCTGAAGGGAGAATTTTGGTCAGGCGCCTTCTATGGCGCCCGATCAAAATGTTCAAACTGGTCCGATCGGCGAGTCGTCCGATATCAGCAGCTTCCTGCGATATCGGTCGACTCGCCGACATACCATACACGCACCGATTATCGTACGAAACGAGGTTTCGTACGATAATATCGGTGCGTGTATGGCCACCTTTAGGGCTCTGGCACACGCGGAGATTAGTCGTGTGCCAGAGCCCTAAAAGTTATATTAGATCAATAAAAATCTTTCACCCAACTCCTGCATATAGACAATAAGGAAGCGAAGAGGGATAGTGAAGATAAAGGTGATTATTTCAGAAACTGTACAAAATTTTTAATTGATTATATTTAGAAAGTTTATTCAGTATGATACATGGTACATTTTCATTTTTGTGATAGTTCCCTTAAAGTTTACTGTGTATATTGTGTGAAAAGTATATCCATGCCAGAGCCAAACAGCTACCTTAGTCTTCCTGAGCACAGAAGGTAAGTTGGCGTCTTTTAATATATTTTATATGAACATGAAATATTTATGCAAGCTGGACATACACTCTAAATCAGTGTTTTTCAACCTTTTTTGGGCAAAGGCACACTTGTTTCATGAAAAAAATCACGAGGCACACCACCATTAGAAAATGTTAAAAAATTTAACTCTGTGCCCAGCAGCAGTGCCCCCATAGTACATTGGTACCAAGAGCAGTGCCCCCTTAGTACATTGGTGCCCAGCAGCAGTGCCCCCCTAGTACATTGGTGCCAAGAGCAGTGCCCCCCTAGTACATTGGTGCACAGCAGCAGTGCCCCCCTAGTACATTGGTGCCAAGAGCAGTGCCCCCCTAGTACATTGGTGCCAAGAGCAGTGCCCCCCTAGTACATTGGTGCCCAGCAGCAGTGCCCCCATAAGTCAGTGTGCCCCGTGGCCCCCCCTAATACATTGGTGCCCAGCAGCATTTTACTTCTGCTCTTCGGCGGCTTCTCCGGTGGCTTCAGCAGCATCTTCGTATCCCTCAGGCGCGCCGCCTCTGCACTTCTGCCTACACGCGACCGCACACAGGCCCTTTTATAACGTTGCGCCCCGTGCGTACTGACGTCACCCGTACACACGGGGCGCAACCAATGACGGCCCGGATTTTATTAAAGGGGGCCCGAGCTACTAAGAAAAACTGTAGCATCGCCGGGCCCCCTTTTAAAGTAAAAATTGCGGCCCTGCCTACGGAACACCAGTCAACATCTCGCGGCACACTAGTGTGCCCCGGAACAGGGGTTGAAAAACGCTGCTCTAAATAAAAAATTTAATGGCCTTGATTGTGTACAATCAGCGGTATGCAATAGTAAGACAAACCTTGATCTTTATTGTAACACTGTCATATCAATTGACAACTGATACAGCTTTCCCCATTGTATGCACCTTATAGTTGCCTCTCTTGCTCATGACTCCACTCCTTAGGGGCAGATTCATGAGTTCGAATACCGATTTCAACAAAAATACGCTCAGAGCGTTCGTGTCTTTAGTAAATCTGCACCTTAGTGCCTTTGAATGGCCAGCACTGCTACCATATATATCGCGCAAGCATGCTTTAGTCTATAATTTATCACTGAAATTCAACCTGTGGCTTTCCAGCTCTTGCTGAATCATGACTTTTGGAATTTGAGTTGCTTAGGAAACAGCAGTAAAGCCACAACCTGAAGGTCACTGTTAGTTTGGAAGCTGTAAGTGGCATATCTATAGTTCAGCTGTATGTCAATTATTAAACTGTAAACCAGTTAATAACTTTGTGGGGTTTAATTTAATTTCTCATGCAAACCTAGCACACTGTTACAATGATAGTGAAACTTATTGGGTTGCACTGCTGTGTAGGGCAGATGCAAAAGGAGATTTGTCACCTCTGAGGAATCTGCGTTGCCCCAGTCGACAGTTCCCCTCAATGACTTTTACATGCGTCAATTAATGGCAGTGGGTAATAAGCATTTTTCTGTAATAACACCAGATTGCCACTTGTAAAGTTTCTCATGCAGTAATCCACGTTATTAAAGAAAACCATACCCCCCAAACAATGTAGGGCTATATAAAAATATCCAATCGAAAAATATATAAAGGGGGGAGCACGAGACAAAATGCTAAATTTCTGCAAAAAAAGTTTATTTTTATGCCATACACAACATGTTTGGGCCCTTTTTGTGCCCTTGATCATCTAAATAAACCATTTTATATAACAAACTACTTTTTAGTAGTAAAGGTATGGGACCTGTTATCCAGAATGCTCGGGACCGAGGGTATTCCGGATAAGGGGTCTTTCTGTAATTTGGATCATACCTTAAGTCTACTAAAAAATCAATAAAACATTAATTAAACCCAACAGGATTGTTTTGCATTCAGTAAGGATTAATAATATCTTAGCTGGGATCAATTACAAGGTTCTGTTTTATTACAGGGAAAAAAGAAATCCGTTTAAAAATTATTTCATTAAAATGGAGTCTATGGGAGACAAGCGTTCTGGATAGCGGGTTTCCAGATAAGGGATCCTGTACCTGTATGTGCTATTGGGTAATCCTAAATAGAAAATTGTCATTTTAAGAATTAAGGGCCGCCTCCTGGGATCACAGTGCACACAAACAAGCCAAAGCACACATACATGCTAGGCCCCATCAGCCAATTAATGGACAGAGTTGTGGCCTGCTTCCATACTTCCTGTTACAGTTAAAGCTGCATTATTTCTGGTCATGCAACCTCTGAGGGAGCACACATCCCATCATGAGTTAAAAGGGCAGTATTTACTGATATATATTCAGTACTTTTAAAGTGAAAGGCATTTTTGGAAGCTGTCACCCATGGCTAGCTCATATTTCCTGCAGATAACAAAACCCCCAAAAAAGTAAACTCAAAATTAAAATGTTGCCTAATTAAAGGAAATGGAAGAGGGGCATCAGAGTAAGGCAAATGTTACTGTAACATGTAGTGCTTAAAACTTCTAAAAATAAAAACTGAGGTGAAGTCACAAGCAACTGTTCGGCAAGTGGAAAAATGCTTGCCGAAAATACCGCCATACGCCTCCTACCTGTGGCACAGGCCATATGCCACATCTGACATCAGCCTTAATGGTACAGATACAGCTTAATTCACAGCCGTATATCCATATTTTTAGATCTTTTTAGATCATATCAGTTCAAGATATTTAAACATGGTTTTTTAGGGTGTAGTACTTAGATCTTTTGCTTTGCTGCTTTCCAAATGTATTTAGGATAAGAAGGGCTAAATGGAACAAAAAACAGACCTTCTCAAATGCATGACAGGATATGTTCAAGGACTTACATTTGTGGTTTTCCGATGCTATCTAGTGTGTGTGTGTATTAGATACACAGATTTATCCCTTATTTATAAACTTAGAAATGCGTCTTTGTATTTAAACCTCTATGTTCAATGCAAAGTAGCCCATAACTGATACAAGAGGTAGGGGGCCCTGCCCCTAAGATGTGTGTGTATGTATATATACATATATAAAGTTTGCATTATATATGATTTCACAAGCAAGTCTTGCTGTGGTAGCAATCTAAAGCTCTTAGCATCTGTTAGTTCTTGGCATGCAGGGATTTTTGTAGTTCAGCTGCAGTCTAAGAGCTGAAGGTTTAGTGCTTTATGGCAGAACAAACTTCTATTTTCAGCTACACAAAAGGCTCCTTCACTTGTTAAGTGAAAGTTAATTTGAGTAGTTAAGCTTTGTGGTGCTGCTTTTATGAGTACCATTTTTTCTTCCTTTTTCTCCATAAACATTGCTTCTGAGTCTGTTTAATGGACAAAAATAACTTTCAAGGGTACTTTTGTTAGTGGCATAGACAAGAACAATTCAGAAGTACTAAGGCTTCTAACATGCAGTGTGTTATCTCTAGCGTGTGAATGTGTAGGATGTGATTATAATGTTCTGTTCTGAGAGATACATAGATCCTTCTTCCTTTGGAGAGACTATCTGTCTAGAGTGGCTTCTTTAGTTTATACATTGTCAAATCCCAAAGGTAATGTCACTTTGATTGGCATGATCATCTTGAAGGAAAACCACATTACTCAAAAGGAACTGAACCGCTAGCAGTTGCTTCACAGCCTGCTTGGGGTTTGGGTGTTTTATTGCAAATTAAAATAACCATACTGACAAAATCTATATGGATCAATTAATCCATTTGTTTTTATAATTTAAGTACAGGTATGGAATCGGTTATCCGGAAACCCGTTATCCAGAAAGCTCCAAATTACGGAAAGCCTGTCTCCCATAGACTTCATTTTAATCAAATGGTTCAGAATTTTAAAACTGATTTGCTTTTTCTCTGTAGTAATAAAACAGTACCTTGTAATTGATCCCAACTAAAATATAATTAATCCTTTTTGGATGCAAAACAATCCTGTTGGGTTTTATTAATGTTTTATTGATTTTTTTATTAGACTTAAGGTATGAAGATCCAAATAACAGAAAGACCCCTTATCCGGAATAGCCTTGGTCCCAAGCATTCTGGATAATGGTCCTATACCTGTAATAAGCTTTAGGGTGAACATGTGTCTGATTTCCTAATTATTCTTGTAATCACTGTATCTTTGGCTCGAGGGACTTGTAGTGGACTTTTTTGCTGGACCCCACATGGCCTCATAACCTGAGGACCAGCTTGAGTTTTAGGAATGTACAAATCTTTCTGGTTTATAAAATCCTCACATGCAGTTATGCAATGATTGTATAGAATACATGAAATTGCAACTCAGAGGAGCTTGGGCTAAAAATGGATTAATTACTGTTTCAAGACTATTCTTTGGTTCTTTGAAAACTTTAGGCAGCGGTGTTTCCCTCTTTATTTTATTTATTGTGCATTTCACTGCATATTTACATAGGTGTTATGGTTAACCTATGTAATATTTTTTTTATTGATTCTGTCTTCTGAGAGCAGGTGCTGGTAAATGACACACTGTTATATGGTGACAGTTTTCTCTGCTGTTCTCTGCTCTGTACAAGACTCCTCAAGGGAGTTTCACCGGTAGTGATTTAATTCACATTGACTATTGTTGACCTTGAAAAAAAAAATCAGTGAGGCATAGAATCTGTACCATCTTCCTGTCAGTCCTTCCTCAAAAAGAGTTTGCTTGGTGCCTTGTAGAAATAATGTCTTAATAATCGGGCAAGGAATACTTGCAGACCACTTAAGGTAGATCTACTGCCTTTACATGCTACTTTCCATAATGCACACTAATTTCCTGCTGTGATGTCCAGGCCTAGTACTCAACCAAAGCTGGCCATACACCCACCGATAATGATATTCGGTGCGTGTATGGCAAGTCGGCGAGTCGACCGGTATCGCAGGAGGCTGCTGATATCGGTTGACTCACCGATCGGCCAGGTCAAAAGATTTTGATCGGACGCCATAAAAGGCGCCTGAGCGAAATCTGCCGTCAGGGCTGAATCGGCAGAAGGAGGTAGAAATCCTAAATCCTGAAAAACCTTTTCCACATCTTTTAAGATAAAATAATTCCACATCTTAAGATAAAATAATTAGCTTGGTGGGGAAACCGTTTTGTTCAGTTGAGAAACAATGAACTGTGTAGGCACCTTGAGCATGCCACACCATTGTTATATCCCAAAAATTAATTTTCTATACTACAATCCATCCCTATATGTGTAAGGGAAAAAAAATGAATACAATAGAGAAAAGAACAAAAAAGCAAAAAGAACATTGAATGACAGAAAAGTGGATGTATGTAGGCTGGTGCACAATACATGTGATATACTAATATAGTTGGTACAGTATAGTTGTAATGAGATGTTGTTCAGCAGCTCCTGCCCAACCCTTTTTGCAGCTTTTCAAGAAGTTGCCAAACTTTTGGACACAACCTCTTGGCTGATATTGAGTTAAGAAGGTTAAAGATTTTGAATGCTTTTTTTTTTTGCCTATAGAGTGAGGGCAGTTTTTCTTCATTGGATACCCTTACAACTACAGGAGGGTGTCCAGTACACTTATCTAAATGATGTTTATGGGATGGCATGGAAAAGGTTTGATTAAAAATTTTTGTGCAGTGTACTCAAAACCCCATTTTTAGGTGTTTCTTCCATTACATTGTGTGGGACCCCAATATTTCTGATGGTGTTTTTGACTAACACATGGAATCAATTTTTATTTCTCTACAGTTAAACTTTGTTGTGTGAGGGCTAATAGATAAGATGGCTCTTAAAACTGTATTTACCCATATTTACATTTATATAGTAGACATGGGTACTTCCCTACTTTGAAGTTTAATAGAATTCGCCAGACTAGTAGCAGCGTGCACCTAAAATTACTTTCACATCAGTGCATTGTAATGAATCAGCCTCCGTCTACAAGAGCTAATACGATACACAAATTGAGCTCCTTCCTGCTGAAGTATGCCTTATTTGCATTAAATGCTTCCATGGGGTACAAGCTTCTCCTGAAAGTCAGGAATGGATATATTCCACTGTGTATACATGGAAGTCTGTCTTTATAACATGTTAAGAAAAGCTGCTGTTTTTAATTGTATGTTTACTTTGCCTCAAGTGCCCCTGGGCACATTTATCCTAATGTGTCTCATTTTGCCCACTGCCCTTTGGCACTTTCTGTTCTTGAGCTGTCATTTTTGGAAAGCGAGCACTTCAGTATATATTAAACAAGAATATAATTCAAACAAGGCAGCTTGAAAGCACTGGAAATGTTGCCTTTCTCCATTAGATAAGGTTGAACTGGCTGACCCATTTGATGTTGCACTGTTTTCATTCCTTCCCTCTTGTCCTACTGTTCTTTTGTATAACCTCTAAGGCAGTTGATGGTAAAAGAGATACAAATCTACTAGTCTATTGAAACTTTTACGTATTGCTAGCGGCTGCAATATATTTTGTGAGAACAGTTAGTATTTTACTGTTCAGGCTAGCAGTGTTCATTAAAAAAGCCAGTACGTTTTCTTTCATCCACTAACTAAATTCACTACAGATTTTGTAATTAAATTGGTATTTGAACTAGGACAACTTATAGATACAAAGGTCACCACCATCAGCAGTGCTTCCTCACAGTTGCAGAGGCCCTGCAAAACATACATATCTTTCCTGCCTTTTGCCTCTTTTGTGCAAGTACTACCTCATGGGCTGTTTATACATTCTTTGTCTTTCACAGTGCAAGTATTCATTATACTTTAGGGATGGGTAGAATGAAAAATGTTGTTAAGAGCTAACAAGTCAGGTAGAGCTTTGATATAATTTCATAGCTAGTGCTGGGAAGTTACAGGCATGAGGACTGAACTGATCTAGACATTGCATTTTCTCCAATTCCCTTGGGTTGATTAAGTGTATCCTGCATGTAAATGTTCATGTCTATTGTAACAGACTTGTAGCTGACAACTTAATATAGCACATGTGCCATCAAATGGAATAAGATTATCAGCAGCAAGTACAACATAATCCTCAGACATGTTTCATATCTTATTTCTGTTTGTGATATAAAGTGTCATATTTACACACAAAAACATCAGATTTCCTTATTAGATGTTACATTACATTATGAAATAACCCATAGATTCTGTGGTATGGAAAACTATTTAAGTAAATCCTTCTGTGTAACCCTTAGATCAGTGATTTGTTAATTGCAAATTGATCCTTACGTGCATTGCCAATTAGGGAGGTATCCGGGCAAAGATTTCAAGAAAAGTACTATTCATTTTTGGTTCAAGAGAACCACTGAAAGATATACCAGTGGGAAGACATCTTAAATGTAAGAAGTTACTTCCTATGGCTTTTTATGGAAATAAATTCTACTGCTTACACTGTCTCTAATATAAAGGATAAATGAGCCTCTTGTGCTGTATTGGTGCAGAAACTCTTCTGTTCCCTCATTCATACTTAGATCACATGGTTGCTTGGGGTATAGTTTGTTCTTATTAGCTTTATTGCTTTCTGATATGATACAATTTATTTTTTATATCTGGCAACAAATATGGCTGGAATAAGGTTAAGAAAGCAACGTTGGTTTGTTGTTCAAATAGTTTTCCTTTTATTAAAGTGTAATGAATTTTAAATCTAGTTTTGAAATGCTGTTTCAGGATAACGTTTCATGACCTGCCCTGGGTGTTTTTGTTTGTTTTTTCTTCCCACCTACTTTGATACTTTGAATTATAACATAGTTGGACAAGCAAGACTGTCCTGCTAGGAAATCTGCCAACAGACCCAGGTCTTATTGGCCCCCATGGTATGACAATATCAATCAACACATTTCAGCCAGAGAGCAGTTGCACAAATACAGTATAGCACATTTTATATCTAGTGGCTATTAACTGGGCCATCGTTGTCTCATGGACCCTGGGAGACACTCAGTCCTATATTTGATGGCATGTTCATACTTCAGGCTGCTATACAGTTCTGACTTCAGGGGCAACTGACCAGCCTGGGATAAATGGTAACACATTTTATTTCATCATGGGTGTCTATGGAACAGTGATGATTTTCATGATTCAGACAAGACTGTCAATTGAAAGTGAGCTCTTGTCCTGTTTTGCTTATGGTAAGAGAAGGTGTGAAAAAATTGGACTGATCACAGACTACTAGAGAAATGCAGAATGATCTCTCCAGACTGACTTAGTGATACCCCTAGGTTTATAGTAAAGGTGGAAAACAAACTTTGCCAAACCTTTATAGTTTTCTGTTGGTTTGAATTTCCCTTTGACATTGGAAAATGCTACAGGTAATGCTGGGAGGTATAGCTGATAATTCTGTTCAGGAGTAAGATAAAGGATTTATAATAGATTCCTTATGTATATACATAGGGTGTATTTTAATGACCTCAATTGCATTCCCTCCCACAGTGACTTTGGCACACGGGGAGATTAGTCGCCCGCGACAAATCTCCCTGTTCGCGAGCGACTAATCTCCCCGAGTTGCCATCCCACCGGCGAACATGTAAGTCACCGGTGGGATGGCACACGTGGCGGCGCGATTTCGGCAAATCGCCAAAAATGCCTCGCGAGGCAACTTCGGCGATTTGCCGAAATCGCCTGCGCAGCGTGTACCATCCCACCGGTGGCTTACATGTTCGCCGGTGGGATGGTAGTTCGGGGAGATTAGTCGCCCATGACAATGGAAATTTGTCGCGGGCAACTTATCTCCCCATGTGCCAGAGCCCTAAGACATCTTTAAGTCACACGGAGTAAAGTTAGATTACTGTTAAAGTAGAACTTTACACTGAAATTTCATATTGTAAAAAAGCTATAAAGCTAAATCGATAGAGGGGTGTGCCATCCTTACTAGGCAAAAATCTGCTTATGGGCTACTACCATCTTACTATAAATCATGTAAGTGCTGCACTGGGATTTCTCCCTGTCTTCCCTTGCAATTTGTCAGACCTGTTAAATGGAACAGATATGCAGGGACAATCTGCAGTGTAACAGGTCTGCCTTTGTTAAGACTGACAAAACAATGGCACAACCACAGAAGAATATTTTGAGAAGGCTAATATTTTTTATTATTAAGTTTAAGGTTTCTCTTCCTCAGCAATTTCTCCCTCAATAAATTAACTGTCTGTTCCATTTGTTTACCTGTTAGACTGAATGCCCAACCAGAAGAGGAGACCCTCCTCTTCCATACCAAAACTGCATTTAAGGCAAGAATTTCCATTTTGATAAAAGCATTTGATCACAGAGCACACTGACCTTATTTGAAACCCAGGTTTGCTACTGTTAAATAATAAAGCTAACATTGGAAGAGAGAGCAAGTCACAAGGCTGTATATGGCATTGCATAACAATGTCCCCAAGGGACACCGGTTACAATTTTTTATTCTTTAATGACTGCATAATTCGATTGTATTGCATTACATTGCTTGAACACACAGTATTGTGGGTATTTAGCCCGCTAGGTTGACATAGTAACATAGTAAGTTGGGTTGAAAAAAGACATACGTCCATCAAGTTCAACCATAATGCCTATATATAACCTGCCTAACTACTAGTTGATCCAGAGGAAGGCAAAAAACCCAAAACTGCATAGAACGGTGTTAAAATACACATTTTATGTAAAGTCTGTATGTTTGGTTCAGATCACACCAGCTTTTTGCTTACCAGCTTCTTCCTCCCAATTATTTGTTTAGTTGTCATTTAGTCAGTGTAGTCCATGGGCATGCATGAGCCCATAAGCATTGGCAGGCCTACACCTGGCCTGAGGCGACTGCAGTTACCAACACCATATTTAGGCAATCCCCAGGACCTTTGCACTGCCCTGACCCAATTTATTAGTAGTATGTAAAGGCAACCCACTATCTCCAGTGATGTTTTATACAATCAATCTAGTCAAGCTTGAAAAAGGGGGTAAATAATGTCCTCCTCTAGTGTTGCAATATACAAATGTTTGACCATGAATTTCTGTTTAGTACCTTTTTCCTATGTTTCAGCTGTATCTCTAGGCATATATTATATTTAGCACAAGCTATGCTTTTCATTTTGAAGAAATTTATTGGAAGAGTTAGCACACCAAACGAACCCCAGCCTTTTGATGCCAACACTGCCTTTTGGTTTCAGCAGCACAGTTGACAGCATGTACATCAGTTATGAGGAGTTTTGCCCATTCAAAAGAAATGGAGTCAATCATTTATATTTTGCACGTGGTAATGCACACAACCTTAGACCAACCTTACCACATGATTAGCTAATTTATACTGTTATTACGCATGTATGCGACCAGATAAGTCGGTTTTCCAGAACCTTCTGCTAAATTCTATGTAGACTTTACTGAGCACAATATGCTTTTTATAAAAGTGCATAGCAGCAAATTCACTCTGCTTTTTACAATCTTTAAACTCACTCAGCAATGATGTGGTAAGCTTATGTTAATACATTTATTCTTCTGAATTTATCTAGTTCTGTACCTAGCCAGCTGTTACAAGGATCTGACTGAGAGATCAAGCAGGGCTTCTCAGGGGGTCATATATTAAGGCATGGTTACCCACTGAGCCACTCATTCTTTATTGTGTGCAAGAGGTCTCGGAAAAATGACAAATCCCAATTATGCTAGTGGTTGCATTCTACTTTTGCCACAGCTTTCTGCTTTGCACTCCTGGAATAAAATCTAATAAATCTTACTAGGTATCTGCCAGAAATCAAACTATTTCTGGTTAAGGAGTGTAGGTATCCTGTCCAGCATCTACACATTTTAGGCCAACAAAGACTTTACTCCTGGCTTTCCCTTAGCAGGAATGGTAGTTAGATGTGTAGCTATCTACAGTCTAGTATTGCTCAGCTACCAATATTGTTCTCACTAAAATAGGATGCATGCTAATGTAATTATTTTGTCTCCCTTTTAATGTGTTTGTGACATGTTTGTTTTGTGCATATTAACATTCATGAATACAGGGACTAGGCCACAGTATAAGCCTTTTGGAAACAGACTGATGCAAGTATCAGCAAATCATACTGTATGCATTTAGCCAACAGTGGTAGTATTAAACTACACCAGAACCATAATATAGCCTTTTTGTTTCCCTTATCCTTACAAATGTAGAAGGAATATGCATTGGCATACCAGGTGCAAAATAGTTAAAAGATGACCATTTCTGCTTCTTGCCGCATTCATTTTTTAGTTTTTAATATGCTGGTGGGATCCTTTTCCAATGCTGCCAGTGTTTCTGATCCCTATGTGGGCTTAAAGAGACATCTTTTTACAGATTAACAAAAGAGAACATAGAGCTTTTGGAGAAATCTTCTCTGTAGTGCCAGGATCTTGTTTGCAATTTTGGATGCATGGAACACACTAAAGCAGGTTGTACTCACTTTAGTTCAAAATTACACCAAAAGCCTTTATCTACCAGTGTGTATCTAGCTGATGGCTTTTAGTAACTTTTTCTGGGGCTCAGACCAGAAACACAGTAATAGACTAGTTTAAACACAAGCAGCAAAGTTAGTTTCTCCATTAGCTGTAGTCTCGCCAGTTTACCCCACTCCTTTCAGTTTTACCCATTAAAGTGGTTTCTATACGTTTAGAAACGTGTTGTACTAGGGAAATACTATCCTTAAATACCTTTAAATAGCTCCAACAATAACTCCTTATTGGTTCCAGGCCATTTACACAGTACTCGAGATCTCTGCCACGTGGAAATTAGTCTTAGTTCACACAAAGCACTGTTTTTAAGTTTAATATCATATCAGCGTATTAGTATTTACTGTATTTTACTAAATTATAAAAGAAAGTGTATAAAAACTAAAATCATCATATTCTGATCTTATGCAAAATCACAAAATCATGCCATGAGTTCCAGTGGAATGTCCAAATTAGCCTGGTCTTGATGAACATGTACAAGTGTAGATGAAGTCCTCATTTACCATGATCACTTCCGCTCAACTTCCCCTGAGATTTCAAACTTCAATATATAAGAAATGTACCTGTGGATATTAGAATTTAGAAGCCTGAGTGTGCCCTTCAACTGTGTCATCAGTGAAAATAACTAAAATTTTGCTATTCCTTCCACTGTTCTGTTCGGTATCATGAAAACAAGGTCAAGCTGCTCTTTTGGTAATTAAAATTATTACATTTAATTGTGAAGATTGCAGAAGCAGTTCTAGCACTTTGCGGATGATAAATATTCTATATTATTTTGATTGGCTACATATGGTTTTTGTTTGGGTTTGTTCTCAGTGCTCATTGATAGCTGGAAGCTCATGTGTATATTTCCTCTCTCCTAATCTAGCAGTCTAAAATTGCAATCTGGAGATTTTAAAAGCTGTAAATGAAATTGACAATGAAAGGTGTGCATTTATTCATTTGCAGCTGTCTTTCAGCTCTACTGTAGGCTGAAGCAAGAGAAATACTGCTAACCCCCATTAGGGTTTCATAGAATCCTCTCTGCATGAAAACATTAGCCACATTCATGAAATTCAACCTCTATAAGTCAACCTCCATAAATATAGTTGGTCACTTGGGAGCTTTTTATATTATTGCTGTATATGTGAAAATAAACTGAAATTTTCAAAAGTTAATTAAGCATTACTCATTAACAGTTTCACGTTAATTAAAAACATAACTTTAGTAGCTCAGTAGAGATTTTGAGGTGGAAACTGCATATTTGCTATTCAACATTTCAAAATTTATCGGATGTAGTGAAAAGGGGGAATGCTGAGCTCCAGTGCTCTAAAGGCTAACACTATTGACAAAGAGTTGCTTTTGTGCCTATCTCAAAAGAGGATCCATTTTGCAGAAAGTATTTGTAGGTCAGGTTTCAAGAACAGACCTGCCAGGTATGTGCTTGAACCCATTTTTTTTTTGTCATTGTGCCTTTCCCAGTTAAGCCATATGTCTATAGCCTTGGGGAACAGCTTGAGGGTGATGCTCCGTAACTTAAAGGAACAGTAACTCCAAAAAATGAAAGAGCTTTAAAGTAATAAAAATTATAATGCACTGTTGCCCTGCACTGGTAAAACTGGTGTGTTTGCTACAGTTACACTACTAAAATTTATATAATAAGCTGCTGTGTAGCCCCGGGGGCAGCCATTCAAGCTGGAAAAAAGGAGAAAAGGCACAGGTTATATAGCAGATAACAGACAAGTTCTGTAAAATACAATAGTGTTTTATCTGTTATCTGCTATGTGCCTGTGCCTTTTCTCCTCTGAATGGCTGCCTCCGTGGCTACATAGCAGCTTATTTATATAAATTATAGTAGACTTTCTGAAGTAAACACACAACTTTTACCAGTGCAGGGCAGCAGCACATTACATTTTAGTTACTTTTATACACTTTTTGGTGTTACTGTTCCTTTAAAGGGTGTATCGTTCTGCCGGACAGTTTAACTCAATGTGTAAAAGGCATATCCCAAATGGAGCTGAATTGTTGCTGGTAGTGTGATCTTAATAAAGAGATGAAGAAATGTGGAATAATAGGTTTATTGAAATAGCAGCCAGTGACTGACCATCATGTCTTTGCAGCTCAAGGAAAATGCTTTTCCCCATCAAAGCTTATTATATAATTCCCAAAAAAATGGTGGATAATGCCTGGGATGCTTCTAATTTATCCAGTATGCATTTTTCCCATTTTTTCCTTCTGTACAAAGATTAAATAAGAAACATAATCTTTTATCACTTTACTGCTTGTTACAGCAAACTGCCCCATCTACACCCTAGGATGGCTTAATAGCATTTTTTTTTTTACTGTTAATGCTGCAATTCATTTATCACTTCATTGCCACATGAACTAAGCCAATCCAAGAACATGCCATTTATCTGCACTCTGCAGGTACTGTTTTTCACTAGACACATTTGTGGGCCATTTTTACTTAGTAGCCGTCATGAACTGTTATCACTAGCAGTGACGTATTAGTAGATCCAGAGGTCCATGCTACTTGCTTTGTTGCAATAGATTGCAGTGTGCATCGCCTTTGCTGTGTTTACCGAATAAAGATGCTATCCTTGTAAGGTTAGTGTGGTATTACCTAGAGCCTCTGTTTTTTTCCATCAGAAAACATTAAGAGATCAAACACTTTGCTTTGAGGAGAAGCACTACAAATGTCAATAGCAGTTATTATTTCTATTACTATCTAGAGGGATGGATGGAGCAAAGATTCTGCGTTTTTCAGAAGGATTTCAGATTTGTCCAAATCCAAGCTTCTGGCCAAACCAAGTCCTTTAGAACATTATTGTTTTATTTATATTTATAAATATATATATATATAATCAAACTCAACAGTAGAAAGCACTCACAGCTATAGCATCAATCAAGTCAGTGATTTATTTCAGCATACCATCTACGCATTTCGATCACCACAGGATCGTCATCAGGATGATTGACCGGAAGTGAAGTGTCAGGTTAAAAACCCGCAGTATCCAATCAGTGTTTATACAACATTAACCCATTCAATAACATGTGCAAAGTGTAGTCAAATACCAGGCACTTAAAAATCCCCATATGATCAAAAAATAGAATAACTATCAAACATCTAGACTCATGATAATACATAAACTAGGACATATCCCATATATATCAATGTAGTAAGGCACATGGCAAAGCTCATAGTGAAACATAATTTTAAAACACATATAAGTCAATCTATCAGGACACATGACAAAGTCACATGTCATATCTAAAAATTGAGTTTATAAATATCACCATTTTTTAATACTCATAAACATTAACTATTACATACTAATAGGGAAAATAAGTTACCCACCCAAAATTCTAATGTGATAAAAACTAACGTGTTGTAAAAAATAATTTCAATTTCATAGGGAAATTTAGAAAATGTGAACAAATAAATGGACAAAAATTGCCAATACTAATAAACACATTTCTTACAGTCTTTATAAAGTTAAAAGCAGTCACACTTAAAAAACATTTAAGGAAGTCACATATATATATAGATATATACTCACAGAAAAGTATTGCAGTAACACATGTTTTGCTATACACATGTTTATTCCCTTTGTGTGTATTGGAACAGAACAAAAAAGGGAGGAAAAAAAGCAAATTGGACATAATGTCGCACAAAACTCCAAAAATGGGCTGGACAAAATTATTGGCACCCTTTCAAAATTATGGATAAAAAAAAGATTGTTTCAAACATGTGATGCTCCTTTAAACTCACCTGGGGCAAATAACAGGTGTGGGCAATATAAAAATCACACCTGAAAGCAGATAAAAAGGAGAGAAGTTCACTTAGTCTTTGCATTGTGTGTCTGTGTGTGCCACACTACGCATGGACAACAGAAAGAGGAGAAGAGAACTGTCTGAGGACTTGAGAAGCAAAATTGTGGAAAAATATCAACAAT
Source organism: Xenopus tropicalis (assembly GCF_000004195.4). Taxonomy (NCBI): domain Eukaryota; kingdom Metazoa; phylum Chordata; class Amphibia; order Anura; family Pipidae; genus Xenopus; species Xenopus tropicalis. The sequence continues at coordinate 88,800,309 of NC_030679.2, read as the reverse complement.
CTCAAGGTTACAAGTCCATCTCCAGAGATCTAGATTTGCCTTTGTCCACAGTGCGCAACATTATCAAAAAGTTTGCAACCCATGGCACTGTAGCTAATCTTCCTGGGCGTGGACGGAAGAGAAAAATTGATGAAAAGGTTGCAACGCAGGATAGTCCGGATGGTGGATAAGCAGCCCCAAACAAGTTGCAAAGAAATTCAAGCTGTCCTGCAGGCTCAGGGAGCATCAGTGTCAGTGCAAACTATCCGTCGACATTTAAATGAAATGAAACGCTATGGCAAGAGACCCAGGAGGACCCCAAAGCAAGACTACAGTTTGCCAAAATGTACTTGAGTAAGCCACAATCCTTCTGGGATTGTGGATCTGTCTTGTGGACAGATGAGACCAAGATAGAGCTTTTTGGTAAAACACATTATTCTACTGTTTACGGGAAACTGAATGAGGCCTGCAAAGAAAAGAACACAGTCCCTTTAGTGAAATATGGTGGAGGTTCAATTATGTTTTGGGGTTGTTTTGCTGCCTCTGGCACTGGGTGCCTTGAATGTGTGCAAGGTATCATGAAATCTGAGGATTACCAAAGGAATTTGGTTTGCGTCCAAGATCTTGGGTCTTCCAGCGGGACAATGACCCCAAACATACGTCAAAAAGCACCCAGAAATGGATGGCAACAAAGTGCTGGAGAGTTTTGAAGTGGCCAGCAATGAGTCCAGATCCAAATCCCATTGAACATCTGTGGAGAGATTTTAAAATTGCTGTTGGGAAAAGGCACACTTTCAATAAGAGAGACCTGGAGCAGTTTGCAAAGGAAGAGTGGTCCAAAATTCCCGTTGAGAGGTGTAAGGTTATAGGAAGCGACTGATTTCAGTTATTTTTTTCCAAAGGGTGTGCAACCAAATATTAAGTTAAGGGTGCCAATAATTTTGTCCAGCCCATTTTTGGAGTTTTGTGTGACATTATGTCCAATATGCTTTTTTTTCCTCCCTTTTTTTGTTCTGTTCCAATACACACACAGGGAATAAATATGTGTATAGCAAAACATGTGTTACTGCAATACTTTTCTGTGAGAAATACTTGATTTTCTGGAAAAATTTCTGGGGTGCCAACAATTTTGGCCATGACTGTATATATATGGTTTGTGTAGCCCAGCTGCTGGCATTTATCACTGCTAGAGCAGTAGTAAATTGGCCCTACTGTTTGTGAATGACATATGGGTACTAATGATATGTAGGACCCTTGGGTCTTCCCTTAGGTCAAACAGGTTAGGGTTGAAATTTGGGCGACTGTTGTGGGTTTGAGTTTGGGTGCAGGTCAGGCTGGGGGTGGGCTGACTTGGCTTGGCACCTAAGGCACTTGCAGAAGTACTGTACAGATTATAAGAAGCGTGTATGGGTTGGGTGTGTGTCCTACAGTGACCATATTTTCTCTGTTACGGTTGGGTGTGGGTTGAGCTTTTCCTGACCCACACATCACTAGGGACCTTAGATTTTAAACTGCACTGGGACAGGGACTTGTGTTGTATAATCTTTGTAAATCACTGTGGAATGTTGGTGCCATATAAAGGATATAATAATTTTAATTTTGGTTAGGCCTCATACGTAGTATCAGTAAAATGTATTGTAATATATTATCCGTTCACTGAGCCTCTAGCATAGTGCATATAGCAGCGCTGCTCCAGTGCAGCAGTCCGTAAACTACATAGTAATTATCCTGCCCTGTGTTATTTAGTTGGTACATAATAACAGCTTGGGTAACTGTCATTTTATTGTGCATGTAGAAGTTGGTTGCCAGGCTTGTTTTCCTGGACCCTCTCTGCTTCAACCACTTGAATTGGAGCAGTGGGTGACAGGTACCCTGGACCTGCTTTTACCAAAATGTAATCTTGTTGGTAGCCCAGGATTTAACAGATAGAACTAAAAGGCTTGTGTTGGGGGTTTAATGATTGCAATGTGTTAAAAAAAGCAAGTCGCTCTGGGATTATGATTTCCTGCTCCACGGAACTGTGACTTCCAATCCTCTCCCTTACAGTAAGCAGGATAGCATGGGAGGGCTTGTATAGCATTATGTGGTGCTTGAAAGCTGTCATTCTCCTCTTCTTGGCTTGATAAGTGTGTGAGATGTCAGAGAGAGAGAACACAGTGTAGTGAGGCTCACCGTCTGCGATTATTGTGGAAACCTTTATCCTTCCTGCTGAATTTACCGGCAGAACATTTTGCAATTTGTTACTGAACTCCAGCGCTCCTTAGGTTTTCTGTATGATTTCGCATTCCTCAGTTCTCTGGCTGCAAATGAAATCAAACCATTTGCATGGAAGTTTCCATGGAAGTGGTGAGAACTAATGACTTTCCCTGTTTTAGCATTGCTTTCTATTTATTTGTTTCTTGTGTGATGATTGAGAATTTCTCGCCACCTCCAAATACTGTGGGTTGTACCGTAAGTTCAAGAGTTTACATTCTCCCTGTTGGGCAGGTCTTTCATAAGTTACCAACATGCTGAATAACAACCTTTCGTTGGGTTCCTTTGGGCCCCCAGTCTGCCCCTTTATTATATAATTTCATACAGTAGTATTTTATATAAAATCTCTGTGGACAAGAATGACCGACCATCAAACATATTAGAACTATTTATTGTAGCTGCTTTAATTTGCCATCCGGGGCTAGAATTTGCCCTGTGGCTGAAGTATCTCCACCATATTGTAATTTGGTTACACAACTCAGAGACATAGACCAAGCTAATAGTCACTTATATAGATATTAAATGGATATATTTTAACAGTGATGGTGATACAGAAAGGAACCTTGGTAGGTACACATAATGTAACTGTTTTTTTTTTTTCTTTATCACAAATGGTTTTAGGAGTTGTATTAGCCCTGTTTATGACAGGCATATAAAACAGACAAACATGCAATGCCCTTTGCAGTATGGGATAGTGGTAAAGCATGGCTGTTTTCTTATATTTGTGTATTAATTGTTAGTCCTAAATTTTGTAACCCTTGTTTAATTTAGTAGAAGACCCCTTGTTTGTAATGGTAAGTACTGTTTAACTTGCTAGCACTATAAATATACATGAATGATACCAACACTTCCTGTGCCAACAGCGTTGGCATTTCTTTGCTCTAGGAATACTCTCAGGGCATACTTTAGCTATACCCCCATGTACCCCATACCCCCAACCTTACTGCCCTCACCGTGAAAAACCACCTACGCTGCTTCAAATGGAAGCTCCGTTCCTCTTATTTAAAGGGGTGACCTCTGGTGCATTGATCGTTTTTTTCCCATAAAAACGATCAACGCACCAGAGGTCACCCCTTTAGATTAGAGGAACGGAGCTTCCATTTGAAGCAGCGTAGGTGGTTTTTCACGGGGAGGTTGTGGAATGCCCTTCCTAGAGATGTGGTAATGGCAGATTCTGTTAATGCCTTTAAGAGGGGCCTAGATGAGTTCTTGAACAATCAGAATATCCAAAGCTATTGTGATACTAATATCTACAGTTAGTACTAGTGGTTGTATTTATAGTTTATGTATGTGAGTGTATAGATTGGTAGGTGTGGGCTAGGTGTGCTGGGTTTACTTGGATGGGTTGAACTTGATGGACACTGGTCTTTTTTTCAACCCTATGTAACTATGTGAGTGCCTGAAGTCAGGTTCTTCTTGCTTACCCGACAAAATGTGATTACTATCCTTCTGTGACACATCTTCACTAATTGAATGTTATGCCTTTGGCATAGCATGCCAATGAAGCAATATGGGATAAGAATTGTACTGTGAAGAAAAGGAAAAAACATTTTGCTGTGCAAACATTTGAAAGTCCAGTGTACAATTATGACATTTACCTTCAAATGTATTTTTAACGTGTTGTAGATGGTGCTAATGAAAGTGTCTTTCAGTTTAATAATTGTAAAGTTCATATTTTTGAATTCTAAACTTATAATTGAAAATTGTCCTGTTGCCGAGATGAGAAACCCTGACAATACAAAGCAGATTGTTTGCCTGTTTGTTATAGTGTAGGTATAGGATCCACTATCCTGAAACCAGTTATCTAGAAAGCTCTAAATTACTGGAAAGTTATCTCCCCATTGACTTAATTTTAATCAAATAATTCAAAATTTTAAAACATATTCCCTTTTCTCTAATAAAATGGTGCTTTGAACTTGACCCCAACTAAGGTATAATTTAATCCTTTTTGGATGAAAAACAATCCTTTTGGGCTTATTAATGTTTTAAGTAAAAAATCTATTCTACCCTGCCCCAATAATTGCCCTATCCTGCACACCATTTATTATTTTGAATGCTTTATTAGAAGATAGCTGCTAAAACTTGGCTTCTGGTCATTTGAAATAGGGCGATACGGTGATGCAGGGAAGAATCCACTAATCGACGATCCATTGATCGAGCCTAGCCTGACTCCTTCCTACACAGAAGGAAGGCTAGGATTTTTAGTGTTACTTTTCCTTTAAGACCCCAAGCCAGGAATTCCCAGGCCCCAAGTGTTCTGTGGAACCAGTCCCAGACCTGTACACTCAGCCCAAACGTTGTGTGCACTTTCAAAACCATGTATACATATTTGTGTGTGTGCACAGAGAAGCTGGAGGTTTGAAAAAAGATTTGTGTGCCTGCGCGGGTTAGAGGGAACGATGCTCACTATTTATATGCCTGGCTGCATTCTTCCAGGGGTGGTAGAAATTGCTCTTGATAATTTTAGGAGCTGGATTTTTTTTTGTGTATGTATCTAATGCCATCTTATTACACACCCTTGCAATTACCTGCTCTTACTGCAAGGCTATGTATTGTACGCATTATTTTTTTCTGGTTTGCTGTCTGAAAATAAAATGAAATAGCTCCCTTCGTTCTGTTTCCAAACATTTCATGAGCTGATTTATTAGGAAAGCTAGTGCTGACATTTTTAGTTTTTGCACTCAGAATTCAAAACTGGATCATTATCATGTGTTGCAATATTTATAGATTTGATATAACTTTTGTGCACAATAAATGTGTAGTGTGATGCAAATTTTACATACTTTCATTGTAATTGTATCTGCTTCCCTTTGGTTTGCATTATTTAAATTAGTCTGGAGCAAAAACTAGATTTCAGCTTGCCCTTTGAGAAATGTTTTCTTTAACACTACAAAGTTCATTATATATCCTTTTTTTTTCTCCTTTTAGGTTAATGTAAACGTAGATTATATCCGATCAGCAAGTGCAGCAACTGAAACAGTTCCAGCATTTCCTGAGCGCACATGTGCCACAGTGACCATTGGAGGAATGTAAGTACAGTTAGGTTACAACATGTCATCCAGTTTTGTCCAAACCACCGCTTCACGTGAATGGGACTTGTGCTTTAGCTATATTGATAAATCATTTCAGAACTTTATCCACCTTTAATGTGACCTATAAACTGTACCACTCAATTGAAAAACAACTGAAATCTTTTAGGTGGAGGGAAGAAAACCTAAAAAACTAAAATAATGTGGTTGCTTAAGTGTGCACACCCTTAAACTAATACTTTGTTGAAGCACCTTTTGATTTTATTACAGATTTTTATTAGTGTCTTTTTGGGTATGAGTCAGCATGGCACATTTTGACTTTGCAAGATTTGCCCACTCTTCTTTGCAGAGACACTCCAAATCTGTCAGATTGCGAGGGCATCTCCTGTGCACAGCCCTCTTCAGTTCACCCCACAGATTTTCAATCGGATTCAGGTCTGGGCTCTGGCTGGGCCATTCCAAAACTTTAATCTTCTTCCGGTGAAGCCATTCCTTTGTTGATTTGGATGTATGCTTTGGGTCATTGTCATGCTGAAAGATTAAGTTATGTTCAGCTTTCTAGCAGAAGCCTTTAGGTTTTGTGCCAATATTGACTGGTATTTGAAACTGTTCATAATTCCCTCTATCTTAACTAAGGCCTCAGTTACAGCTGAAGAAAAACAGCCCCAAAGCATGATGCTGCCACCACCATGCTTCACTGTGGGTATTGTGTTCTTTTGGTGATGTGCAGTATTGTTTTTTTGCCAAACATATTTTTTGGAATTATGGCCAAAAGTTCAACCTTGGTTCCATCAGACCATAATACCTTTTCCCACATGCTTTTGGGAGACTTCAGACGTGTTTTTGCCTGTATGTAGCCTGGCTTTGATGTTTTTCTTCGTAAGAAAAGGCTTTCGTCTTGCCACTCTACCCCATAGCCCAGAGATAAGAAGAATATGGAAGATTGTTGTCACATGTACCACATATCCAGTACTTGCCAGATATTCCTGCTGCTCCTTTAATGTTGCTGTAGGCCTCTTGGTAGCCTCCCTGACCAGTTTTCTTCTTGTCTTTTCATAAATTTTGGAGGGATGTCCAGTTCTTGGTAATGTCGTCACTGTTGTGCCTTATTTCTCCACTGTGTTCCATGGTATATCTAATGCCTTGGAAATTCTTTTGTACCCTTCTCCTGACTGATTTCTTGCAACAATGAGATCCCTCTGATGCTTTGGAAGCTCTCTGGGGAATCATGGCTTTTGCTGTGGGATGCGACTAAAAAAATGTCAGGAAAGACCAACTAGCGCTGCTGAACTTTATTTGGGGTTAATCAGAGGCACTTTAAATGATGGCAGGTGTATGCTGACTCCTATTTAACATGATTTTGAATGTGATTGCTTAATTCTAAAAACTACATCCCCAGTTAGAAGAGGGTGTACACACTTATGCAACCACATTATTTTAGTTTTTTTGGTTTTCTTCCCTCCACCTAAAAGATTTCAGTTAGAAGAGGGTGTACGCACTTATGCAACCACATTATTTTAGTTTTTTTGGTTTTCTTCCCTCCACCTAAAAGATTTCAGTTTGTTTTTTAATTGAGTGGTACAGTTTATAGGTCACATTAAAGGTAGAAAAAGTTCTGAAATTATTTATTTTTGTCATTTTTGTACAGCACAAGAACCTGACAATTTACCCGGGGTGTGTAGACTTTAGCAGGGATGTTTACAGATTGCTGTTTTTTAATGGCAAGGGGTGGGAAAAGTCTTAGCAGTCATTGGGGGTTCAGGCAGAGTCTGATGGCAAACCTGATCTCAGGTTAAATCTCAGTTAAACTGTTTAATTTAAGGTGATAATTTTTTTTTAAAGCCTTGAGCAGCTAAATGTAAAATTCACTGCTTCATGTAGTCATTACCTTTTAGGTCTATGGTACACAAGCAGCAGTGCTCAAAATCCAGTGCTCAAAATTCTGTAAAAGCCCATACAAGAAGTTAAAGTATTACACTCTTATGTAATACATTACATTATTATCTCTTGTATTTACAATTCTTACTTTCCTGACTTTTAATCTTATACCCCCCTTTTTGTTTTAGATTGTAAGCTCTTATGAACAGGACCTTCTTTCTCTCCTATATCTCAGTTATAACTAGAACTGCAGGCATCTGCATCAGTTTTAAGCTGTTGAAGAATTACATCAGTCTTTGTTCCATTCATATCACTGGGGTTTCATGCAGTAGATCTACTTATACCATTCTTGTAAGCTACATTAGGCATTTTTTCTAGGCAAAGTAGTAACCGTTATGCCTTCTCCACAACCCTGCATGATTGTCCTGTGAAATCCTGATATATACCCACTGCTTTGCCAGCCATACTCTATTGTTTTTATCTAAACGCCTGGCAGGTGGCTTCCTCATGTCCGTGCAGTGTCACATTTCCAGGGAATGGTTCCTGGAAGTGTTTTGTTAATTTATCAAGGGTGCCTCTCTGTAGCAGCTAGTCTTGGAAAGATCCCAAAGTGCTCTTGGCCATACTCTTTTTGTCCCAGAGAAGGCCCTTTATGAGATGAGCAAGCTGTATCCTAGAAGCTGCTAAGCGAACTGGAACTTAGAAATTGCCCTTATCTGCCAGCAACATACAAACTGAGACGTGCTGACAAAGGCAATTCTCCAGAAGGATTAACACAGACCGGTGGATTCCCTGCTATCTAACCCCTTAAATGCTGCAAAATACCTCCACCAGCATTTGTAAGCAGAACTATTGAGAAGCTGAACGTTTTTAAAGCTTAATTACTTTCTTTGCAAAAGCAAGTAAAATACCTTGGTTTTTTTATGCCTGATTGTGCAGACTCTCCTTCCTTGCAGAAAGCGTGGGTGGGGAAAACCATCATTAATGTGCACTTTTCGCTTACATGCATGCAAAGTTATGTCTGCTTTGCTTAATAATTAAGATTCCACCCCCACCCCCATTAATTTAAAATCTGAGGGACAAAATTATTCCTCCAATTGTTACTCTTTTCAGCAATTGCAAAAGTGTTTTCTTTATGACTCTCCAGAACTCTGGGGGCACAGCCTTATTGTATTTAGATTCAGTATTGATTCATTACAGAGAATTGTTGTGTTGATTTGTAACTGGTCTCTTCCTTTTAATAAAAAAACCTTTTTTAATTTTAGAGTCCAAGGAGAGGTTCCTTTTACAGAATTGAACAAAGTTGCTATAGATGAGATAGCATCCCGTGCTGATGTTTAAGGGGCAATTTATTTTGATCCAATAATTTTGTTGAACAATAAGACCTGTCTATCCCATCCAATTGGTTTCCTTCTTGTTGTATAACCTTTGACACTGTTTGATCCTTGGCTTTAACCTTTGCTGGATGTCAATTCCATGATCCCAGTGACCTTACAATAAAGTAGTACTTGTATTTCCCTGGAGCCTGTCACCTTTAACCTTTAGAGAACAACCTTTTTTCTCTATCATGAAATAATTTTGCCCTAATCTATTATGCATGCTTTAATATTAAAGCAAGTTCATAACGTTTTCATCATGGGTATTGCATCCTATTGGAGTGTTAGCTGTATTTGTCTCTCTGAATAGTGTGTAGTGTGTACTGAAAAAGTATGTTTATCTATTGATAGCCATTTTATGTGAGCATACAGCTATGGCTGCCTTTTGGTGTTGTATGACTTGGTATAAAACAAGACATTGCGCAGCTCTGTTATTTATCTAAACTACTACTGTCCAACCTACAGCACCTGAGCCACAACCACTGGAGTCCCGCATAATAATTTATTGCTCTTGCCCCTAACTTAAGTGGGTTACAGCAGGTCTGAATTGGGGGTAAAATAATTGCTTTAATTACAGCATTTGGTCAGTGTTGGGGGAAAAAGAAACAAACGGGTACCTTTACAATTACTGCAATTATGTATTTTAGTTTCCAGGGGACTTGTGTATGGTGTACATTTTGAAAAGATCATGCATTTATTTTACACCACTTTTTACACCATTTTTCCTTCACAAATCATTGTAAACATCCTTAATATAAGATCCTTAGTGCTGGGTTTAGGGCGCTAGTTGTTATTTGCACTCATCAAACTGTACATGTGGCAGGAAGGCTAAGGTTGCGGGGCACCAGTATATTCAAAGAAAATCTGCAGTTTTGTTTACACACATTAAAGTGTCTGTGCTTTGCAGATGCATTTTTAAATGCAAATGTTTTGAATGATTTAAATGCATATGCATTGGTGTGTTGACAGCTCAATCTCTCATTATTTGCGTCAAACTCCTAAAAATGAAACATTGCATCTGGGGAAAAAAATGAAACGTGACAGCTTAAAAGCATATCTTAATCCTCATGGGTACAACTGTATAGAAGAAAATAGGATCAATTAAGTCATGCACTTAAAGGCACTCAGAGGTGCCATCCAAAAGCACCCATCAGTCTGAATCCTAAGGCTAAAGTCAGTCCAAGTGTTTTCTCCGCCCTCAGAGAACGCAAAAATTGCCCAATGCACATGTAATCTTTTTCAGGCAGATGCCCTTCCTGTCACTGCTAACAGGCTATGGGTAGCTACAGGCTGGAGAAGAAAACACTTGATCTATCGTTGGCCTTAAGGCATAGATTAATCTTTTTTATAGTAATACCATTCCACAATGATTATCTGAGCATTCCTATGTTCGCCATATTTTACTGTGTTTAGTTCATATTTATATGCAGGATGATTGATTTTTTTTATTGAATCTTTGTAGTGCGGTAGGCATACCTAGTTTTCTGCTTGCTAATTTCCGACGACCCCTAAGCTTGGCTTTTCAACAGCTGCTCAGACCACACTGAGCATGTGAGTGTCGCAGACACTTTTAACAATCCAAGATGGGGAGCTCTCTGACAAGTTTGAAGACCTGGATCATTACTAATATAAAGATGATGAACCTTTAGTTTGGTGCCGTAAATTTGATATGTAAAATATAGCATTAGTAGCCATAGTCATTTTGGGTGTAGTTCTCCTTTAAATAGGATTAAATTACATTGCTGTGTTTGCTAGATTCTTGTCATTGCAATCCGCAATGGGGTATTAGTTGCAAATGCTTGTTTCTGCTTGTCCCTGAGTGCTCTATGTAGTTTTTATATAGATTAATTTTGAGAAATCTTTTTAACCTTTTGGGTTTTTAGACCCTAATCTGATCTCTTGCTGAGGGTGATTTTCCACATAATGGTAATGGTGGCAGGGAATGGACATATTAGAACACAATTCTGTAGATTAGATTTCTTAGAACTGCTACACTCAGAGCATATAAACTGTACACCATATCTTAAAAAGGTTGTTTTAATTTCAGACCACCACCTGCATGTGTCTCAAGCCTTAATACCAACATCCGAGTGCATTTTATAGACCTTTTCCAGTGTAGATCTTTAGAGCAATTTATGCAAGAGTTTTTGGATAGAAGAGCTTTTGAAAAACTAAGCATAACATGCATACATACCTCCCAACTGTCCCAATTTTGCGTGGGACAGTCCTGATTTTGACAGCTCAGCCCACAGTCCTGGATTCTTTCTGAAAAGTCCCTTTGATGATCTGTACTGAACCTGTACTGAACCTGTACTGAACCTGTACTGAACCTGTACTGAACCTGTACTGAACCTGTACTGAACCTGTACTGAACCTGTACTGAACCTGTACTGAACCTGTACTGAACCTGTACTGAACCTGTACTGAACCTGTACTGAACCTGTACTGAACCTGTACTGAACCTGTACTGAACCTGTACTGAACCTGTACGGAATGCTAAAAAAGATACAATGTTTCTCAAACTTAAATAGGTTGCTTTTGGCAGAGAGCACAGAAAAGTTAACAAGCTACACCTGCACTTAGATACAATTGTAACTAATAAGCTAAACAGGTCCCTTGGGGGAACATGAAGTTTAGCAATTTTCATCAAGCTGAAAAGTGCTTCCGTAAGGCTAATGCCACAGGAGGCAAGCTGAGAATATGATCCTATGCTTTAAAAATCTAAATTTTGTGCCTGCACCCCAGAGCATTGAATCCGCCTGGGTGCAGGCACATGTAGTCAATATGCGCCAACAAATGCAACACTTGGCGTTTGTTGGCAGGTATTGGCTGCATGTGCCTGCACCCAGGTTTTTTCAGTGCTTCCGGGTACAGACACAAATGAAATATTTTTTTAAACGTGGGGCGGTTTGTAAGCCTGTGCTTATCTGCAGGCTATCTGCTCTGTGCCCTTGCCCGTAAAGTGTAACTGTTACACAGACATTGGCATATTAGTTTAGAATTAGTTGTCAGCAATAATTGTCACAACTCCCTTTTTCATTCATGTGAATATAGCATGGATATACCCAATTATCACAAGTGTATTGTTTACTTAAAGCTCAGGTAGAGGCAGGTTTTCTTTACCAGCTATATGTTAATAAGAGCATGCACTAGTTTATTTTAGAGAATCTCTGAAAGGTTTTCCATATTCATTTATTTCCAGCATGATTTGGCTGTATTAAAATAACCATTTATTGGTTATTTGTGAATCTCATTGCCTTCCATAAGAGGCCCTTTTTGTGCAATATAGGAGAAAATAAAATGACAGACAATGAGATACTGGAGCTGTGACAGAAACCGATAAGGATTGTGAGTATGTGAATTATTGCAGAATGCAGACTGGCAGGTACAGTAACACACACACTGACAGATACAGTAACTGTGAAGCAGGAGATTGAGAGATATGAGGTGACAGTGATAGAGGGATAGAGCTACAAACCAGCAAGTACTAGGAAGATAAAAATGCAAAAGCAAAATGATTGAAAGTGAAAACTTAGACTGCCAAAGCAAGGTCTCAACAACAAGCAAGGTCTCAACAAGAAGGGGGGGGGGGGGGGAGAGGACAACCCTTCTACAAGATTTGGACAAATCCATGTTCAGGTGAAAAAAAAATCCAAAGACCTTAAATCTTGTAACTTTAAAGCTGATGATGCAATTTACTTTTCTTAAATATCAGTTTGAACGTTTTTATTCACTAATGGATTCAGTGATTCCCTTCTTTAGATAGATGTAGAAATAGGTTTTTTGAAATTTAATCTACATTAACTATTAAGGGAAAAGCATATAACGCAATCCTTAAGGTTACGTCACAAATGTAGAGAGAGGGCAGGCACTCCGGTATTGTCAGTAATGAAAAGCGATTGTTCATGAGAAGTAAAAGTAAAATCAAAAAACTTTTATTAAGTTAACACATGATACAGAGAGCCTTACGTGTTTCGTACCTCATGGTACTTAATCATAGGCCTATGATTAAGTACCATGAGGTACGAAACACGTAAGGCTCTCTGTATCATGTGTTAACTTAATAAAAGTTTTTTGATTTTACTTTTACTTCTCATGAACAATCGCTTTTCATTACTGACAATACCGGAGTGCCTGCCCTCTCTCTACATTTGTGACGTATCCATGATGGCTCCCTTTGGCTGAAGGTCTGGGGCATGAGCACCTGGGCCCACCTATATTACGGGTGAGATCCTTTTCTATGAGCATATGTACTATCAGAATGTTAGCAATCCTTAAGGTGCTCTGTTAGCAGTCCTTCCTTGAACTGCCTTGTGGCATTTTACTTTTTTCTGCAATACTGACACATGCAGCACTTTCCAGGAAATGTTTAGACATTCACATAATTTTAAACACAAGCAAAGCTTACAGTCTAATATCTCTACTGACAAATGTACACGGCATCTTCTATGTTATAAAGTGTTAATTAGCCTACCAGTATGTTTGGGTTGTGGGAGCTCATCAGCTAACCTGGAGGGAGTTTAGTGTATTGCTGCACTTAAGCCTACAGAATAATTTATGCGTTTGTCCAACCGCTCTGGGGCATATGGGAATTAGTGCGATCAGTTCAATACCATGGCTACATTCCTTCATTTCCACACAATGTGTGAGCACAGTTTGATCCAGCTCTATCTGCTCAGCTTGTGAGGCTCGATTGCTGATCTGATTGTGCAGTAATGCGTATTTACATCATAGTAATCACTGTTCTATTAACATACATATACTGTTGTACGATGTTTTTTTAGTCGAGGCACTTGTAAAATTGGTAAACATAAGTGAATTAGTAAGTGCTGCTCTGTACTATGAGTATATTCTTGACTTTTGATTATTTTAAATTTGCTTTTTATCGTGCTCCTTTTAACTGTGCCTGGAACTTGGTTGCTTCCTTTTATTTTTGAGATAATAGAATATATTTTCTGTGTAATGTGATTGTTTCTATTTTCATGGCACAAAATTGTGTTCCTTGATGTTGCAATAGAACATCTTGATTTGATAACTTAATGAAAAGTGGGAAGCATTGGCAAAGGCTAGAATTATGTGTTATGTAAGGCATACACATATACATAAGGCATAATACATACAGAATACATATGTAAGGCATTCAAAGGTATAATAGGTCCCATTTACTTTCCCTTTCTGCCCTGCTTGGTACTATAGGTTTTTAGTATTGACGTTTTCTAGAACTTTTGTCAAAAGCCATTGTTCTCTTTCCAGCCTTATTAAAAGTTGTTACCACATGCCTTTTACCCGCATAATATATTAGAAATACAGATTTTTGTTTCATTAGAATTCTTCTTGGCTTTTGCAAACATCTTCCCTAGCGTGCGAGGTGAAGGTCGTTGTTAAGTGTGTATCTGAGGTTGCAAATGCCTGTCATCTATTTAATAGTGGCATATAAAACTGAGAAGCCCTGAAGGCTGTGGTTAGTGTTTCCAATTTATAATGTGCTCTCATCTTCCACTTAATATTAGAAAACCATAGTCCTGAACATTGCTTATTAATTGCTTTTCTGGTCAGATTATTGATTTAACACTTCCACTCCCTTCCTTGAACCGCAGTGTTCATAATTCATTCAAAGCTTTTCAATTTGTCTCTGAGTTATGGTGTTTGAATAAATATATTGTGGTTTTAGACAATGCTAATATCAGTTATTAGGGCAATATACTGAAAATAAATTCTACATTTATAATGTAATAAATTTGCATGTTTATAAACTAGAAACAAGTATAAGCAATATGCAGATTTTTTTTGTTATTGTTTATCTCTATTTAAATGAAGCTGAAAGTAATAAGCATATCTTTCTGACTGTCTGGTTTAAGGATTTAAATAGGGTTAAATCAATTACTTTTGAGGATGTAGCATGTGCTGTGTATCACTTAGCTCTACCCAGCCAGAAAATTTACATACACATTTTCTATTACATCAAGTTTAAGGAAATTTTGAAGTGCCTTCTATTGGCCGCAGCCATGTAATCATTGCAGGAATTACCAGCTACACCTATTATTTTTAATTGTTTAAGTGAAAAGCAATTATGGAAGCTGTTCAAACCTTGCCATACTGTAAGTTTCACATCAATACTATCACCATTCACAAAACTATGAACCAGTTGCATACAGAAGTTGAAATGCAAGCTAGCACACAGCCTTCTATCGGTCGCAATGTTAAACTCAGCCTTGCCTGCTTTTTGAAAGGGCAAATGGTGGCAAAATTGGTAATATCCTTAAGGAATTAGGGATAATTAAAGCAGCAATTCCAGAGATTTAGTTATCATTTAGTGTGTTACTGGTCAGGACAGACTCTAGGCTGGTGTAGTTTAGACTCTTCCTGATGTTTCTAATATTGCTGATATGCAACATATGCATTCTGTTGTTAAAGCGGCATTTTTTTTTTTTTATCTTCCTCTGCTTAGAATTATCAAAGGTAATAATTCATTTGAAAATGAAAAGATTGAACAGTATGCAGTAAAACTGCACTGCTGAGTATAAAGTGATAAATGATACAGCTGCTTTTTCCTCAAGATGCTCCCCTAGTGTGGAAATGTTGGATCATTCCACTGCGCACAGTACATAGGAAAAAACTCAAATTTGCACTGACCGCACCATGTTGCTTCCATTACGGAGCTACTCTCGGCCTACCTGAAGGTTAAATGGAGCTTAACATGTTAAACATTCTGAACTGATTGCAATAATGTAGAGCAGATGGATATCTATATATCCATATCTCTCCATCCTCGAGTTGTCAATACCTCTTTATTTTGTAACCCATTATGGACAGGCACAATTTATATACTGCCCTCCATTATTCAAGTGGCAAATCACAGGTTAGCAATTAGCAGGAATAGAACCCATGAAAAAGCAGGAGGATTGTAGAAACAATTAAATGCAGCATGTCTAACCTTTCTTTATGATTGCTTATGTCAGTCGATGTAGAAAGTCAGGAGAAGTCAGGAGCCTGGGGGTTCCTTTCTTCCTGCTACCTGGTGTGTATACTGTCATGGCAGAGCTATGAGAATTTGTCATTCTGTGCCTATCTGCAGATTTTAGTCAATAGCAACTATGATTGCATGAAGATTTTAGTGATTTGAAGCATCAGATTGTTACAATACACAATATCCCCTCCTTGGCTAGAACTCCCTGAAAAAAAAGCATAGCATTAGCAATAGGCTTTTTATATTACCCATATTAATAATCCCATATTGCCACAAAAGACCAGTCTTTGGCTCACCCTTTGATTTTATTAAATAGGCTATTTTCAGTAGTTCTGATTTGCTGCTCAGTCACTGCAATGAGATGATCACTTACAGTCCTATGTTATATGGACAAAATATATGAAACTTCCATTCTAATGAAGCTGAATTCAGTCTTTTAATTGAGCTATGTGCTCTCCCTAGTATATGAATATTTAAATAGTGTAGTGCACAGCTTTTAATCAATGTAACCTTTTGGTTAAGCATTTTATGGTCATTTGAGTACTATTTTTAAGGTGTTGGTTTACCCTCTGATTCAGGGATGTTTAATTTAGCAACTGTGCACATCATTTTAACAGGTCTAAATTGTTTTCTTTGGTTCTTTTGGTGCACCTGTGTTCCTAAATATCACTGAATATCCTTTTATCTTAAAACAGTTCTTACAATCCCTTTGGTGTTATGGCATCACACCCTCAATTTATAGGCTGTTTGCTGTGCAACTGAATCAAGAATTACGATCAACACTAGTTTTGCAATATTGAAGTAGACTTGGGAAGATTTATCGCTTTTATCTTACTGGGGTACATCAGAAATCTAATTCCCGCAACAAATCTGGTATGGAGTTTATCATCTTTTGCTCCCAGTGTAAGGGGGGGAGGAGACATTAAATAAATGTGGTCACAGTTGAGTACATTTGAGTACCTGTGTCAAAAGTATCTATTGCAAAGTACATTTATCCATCATAACTTAAAAAAACAAACAAAAAAAAAAAACACGCATAAAGGCTTTCTAAAATTTTAACTGCTTGCTGTTACTGCACTTTTTGACTTTTGTATAAAAAGCAAGTGTATGAACTTACATATTCTGGCAACTTGTTTTATAATGCAAGCATGTAATTAACCTAAGTTCTGTATTGACAGAAATCTAACTTTAGTTTTTCCTGCCATTTAAGAGAATGCTATGTTTTCCTCTGTAAATGCAACTTTAGCTTTTCTAAAGTTCCATTTATCGGGAAAATCTTATTATGCTGGGGAAAACTACAGCTATTCAAACTTCACCATGACTGCTATTCAAACTGCCACAACTTAAATCTGGCAAAACTTTTGATCTGAGTTAACTATAGGTTCAGGTTCAGTGTGCCATTTGCTAATCTTTTATGAAGAAAACCTGCAGTTTGCATTTGTAAACTAAGAAATGAGGAGTAATCCATGAATATGCCAAGTTCTAGGCCAGATTGTACACAGTAGTCACACAAGCTGACAGTAATATAAAGTTTCTATGAAAATACACTTCATCTGTAGAAAATGCCATGCATACATATATATCTCTCTCAAGTTTTACAGTTAAGATATTTATCCTGCACATATCAGGGCTGATTGGTCCTGTGGTGCCCTGTCAGCAACCAATATGCACAGATCATGTCTATATCTAGCTTAGCTCTGGCAGCAGTTAATTCTGATCTCTCACCAAGCAACTGTGGAGAGTGATCTTGTTTGAACTAAAGTGTTAGGCTAATGCCAGACGAGGCGTAGGGTGGATATTTTCGGCAAGCAGAAAAGTCATTACAATACTATCCTTAAGGCTAATGTCAGACGGAGGCGTAGGGCGGATATTTTCGGCAAGCGGAAAAGCACTTGCTGAAAATTCCACCCTACACCTCCTACATGTGTCTACACCAGAATGACTGGAATACACTCGGGTGCAAGCACATGTAGCCGGTATACACATAAAAACACGAGACTTTGCATTCTCTCGCGTTTTTATGTGTATATTGGCTACATGTGCTTGCACCTGAGCGTGTAGGAAAATAGTATATAGTTAAAAAGTATAGATATGAAGAGCAGTTCCCTCTGTTTTTAAGTATCTAGTAAATTAGAAACTGCAATTCATATTAATTAAAAGGTATCTATATCTTCAGTAGTCTGGTAACTCTTGCCCCCTAGTATAGACGCAACCTAAACTCCCAGCAAGGGAGAGGCACGGATGTTCCTGCAATTTCCTTTGATCATTTCTGGAGAAGCTGCGATGATTACTTATTTGTTTTGTAGTTGGTAATCTCGTCTGATGTTTTATTGGTAACAGGGAGATTTCTAACTTGGCATGTAAAAAGAAATCTTCAGAAAATCATATTTCTCTTAGAATGACATAAACAGCTCTTTAGCAACGGCCAATGAATAGGTCGCGACAGTAAGATTGTGTCAGCATAAAATTCTGTAAAATGTGGTCTGGATTTTCCTGTGATGCCCTGTTGGGGCTTTTCATAACTTAAAACAGGTGCTGCTATGAAGGTGGGAGTACATTTAATTCATTTGTTGCAACTAATGCTGAATAAACATGCAAGCTAAGCATTGAAAGCCTTCAGTCTTGCCCAAACCATGCTCACATTTTTTAACACACTGAAATGTATATTCACAAAAAGCAAACGCAGATTAAAAGTTGCAGACCAAAGAGAATTTTCAGAGGTTCTGCCTGGTAGTACAGAATTTAAAATGTATTTTGTCTTTTTCTTTAAAGGGCTTACACATTAAAGTAAGCTGAAAGCTGTCACACAAGCATTTCTCCATATCTAAAAAAACAAAAAAAAAACAAATATAGTTTTCTATATATAATAAATACAAGTTGCAGGTAAAAAGTAGTTCTTATAGAAATGTCTAAAGAAATAGTAGAGTTCTTAATTAGTTGAAAGTGAGTTTAGGGCTGGCCAGACTAGGGGTGACATTGATGTAGTTGGCCATCTTGAATAGATTGCAATATATGGACAAACAATCCCTGTTTTGTTTAAAGGGTAGGGTGTTTTAGTAGCTTTATAAGAAAATTACAAGTTATTGCAGATGAACTCTTCTCTTGATCTGTATGCGTTTTGTGCTCATTATAGAAAGCAAAGAGGTCTGCACTCTCAGCACTTTGTAAAATTGTATGGCACTTTATTAAAGAAGGCTGACATTTTTGCTAGCACTTCTCACAAAGGCATGACATTTATGCTGCTTGTAATATAAGTTGAACCTTGAAGGATTTTTTAAGAAAGCCAAGCAGTTGTGTTACAGCTAACTTGGGGGTAGAAGAGGGGTAGGGTCATACTTTATAACAGTGATCCCCCAACCAGTGGCTCTTGAGCAACATGTTGCTCACAACCCCTTGGATGTTGTACCTGTCTTCTACTGGATATTATTGGTAATCAGATGACGTGTAATCAGATGACCCATTTTTTTTTTTCTGTTTTGGGCAATTTCTGTGCTTCATGTGTAATATTGTAGCTGCTCTGCTATAGGCATTTATAGGCTAATTCGGCTTTTTTTTTGTTTTTCCAATTCATAAACTCCTTTTTGTTTTTTGCAAGTCAACATGGCAACATCTGTCTGCTACTGTCTTGGAGCTAATTCCTTGATTTATTCTGCAATTCCTTTAGTCTGTCAGTGAGTCAGTTTATTATCTTTGTTACTGTTGTGTCCAGAAGCTGTTCTGTTCTGGCACATATTTAGTGCGCATCTTGGTGGAAGAGCAGTTAAATCCTTTTGGTTAAACATTTGCTGCTAGCTACGTGTGCACTAGCACCCTCTGTTACAGCATCACTTCAACAGGTAATTGTATTAAGAAACCAGAAACCGTGTGGTTTCTAAAGTTAGATATTGTTTGATGTACTGTATTTGTGAAAATGTGTGGAAATCAAAAATGTTAGCCCAGATTTGGCACTTCATTTACCTTTATTTTAGAATTTCTTTTCAAACCAGTTAAATTCCACAGTGTGCCATGGGCCAGTAAAACTGCAGATGGTTAGTTGTTTTTCATATACAAGATATGCATTTGTGTTTTTCTGTTTATTTTTTACTTTTTCTGCTGTTAAAGTTTAAACTCTGTTCCTCTCTGGTGTTTTGTCTGGCAACTCACTAATCCAGACGCAGGCTCTGAATTGGTACAATTTGCTACATTAGTGGATACATTTGGCAGCAGAATCTGTGGCACATTAACAGCTACTGTAAAGATAGAAATGTTTCCGTAAATGTATCAAATTAGGACTTGTTACAGAGTTAATTACCCCAAGAGCTTCTCCAGGGAGACACAAAGGTGAAAAGAAAATTTAAAACTTCAATATCAGAAAAATGGGCAAAACATAATAAAAGCAGCGGGAAAAATCTTTCTGATGTATCATCTGATACCAGCTGAACTGAAAATTTAAAAGGTTACCAACCCATTTATAGTCAGTGGTGTATTTCAAAGCTGTGTGATTGTTTTGGTCTATTATCATGCCTTAATAAAGAGCTCTGACTAGACAAATAGTTGAACATGTAATTCATTTCAGTTCAGGCTAATTATAAGTCTCCATCCATAATGCTCTTAATAGACCATTATTAACTTATGTGGACTGATGGGGACAGAATTGTGAAAAGAAGTCCAATGTTGGAGATTTTGTTCCTACATTTTCTATGAATCCCCCTGAGTGTATTTAAACAGACAATATTGTGTTGTGTGAGCTCAAACACCCTTTGGCTCTCTCACTTCAAATATTAGAAAATCTCTTGGTGGGGATAAAATGTAAAGCTTTTTTTGCCCATTTAACTGAAATTGAATTGTTTCAGGCATTTAAGACAAACTGTAGACAATCAAATTCTAAACATATCTAGGGAAAGAGTCTGCAATAAAAAACACTCAGCCAGCAGCTGTTTTCATGTCAGTGTTTTGTCATTGGTAAAGGCTTAAATACCCCATCTTGTTTTTACTACTACAGGCTGCTTAATGGAAGCATTTCTTCTCATAAATGGCCACTTGCCACAAACACTACATTATTTCTCTCTGAAGGACGTGTTTTGCACTTATCCTCTAAAGATTTCAGTCATGCAATAACAATAAGCAGTAGAAAGTGTGTGCTGAGTGCAACAAAGGCTGACCAGGAAATGCAGGGGCTTTACTTTTATACTCAGTGATTCTTATTGGAAGATATGTTGGTGCTAATGTATTCTGTGATATCAAATCTTCAGATCTCATTATGTAAAAACAGAGCCCAGGTTACATGCAATGACTACTATACATTGTGCAAACCAAAGATGAATCCAAAACATAGTGCTCTGCATGCAGCCAATTCATATGTGCTTAAATGCTCGGGCATAGCACCCAAGGGTATTACATTCCATGCTAGTGTTCTGACTGTATACTTATTTGTGCTAAAGTGAAATCTAATCAGGCAAAGGGCACCCAAGCATGGCTAATAGTAGGAAATGTATTAATGACATTTGAGTCTTGGGGCCAATATTCACAATGCAGAAAAAAAGTTATTGAGTCTGGCTTAATATACATTTGTGTGTGGTACTATTTATATTTAAACTGCTCTGTGGATGCTCACCTGAATGGCTCCATATCTGCATGTAATATATTTTCCTAACATTCAATGGATGGACAAGTACCTTATTTACAGTAATATTTGCTTACACAGTAACTACATGCAGGCACAGCTCATTCCATGTGCCAAAAATAGATTCCTATGTAAATTTCATGGATATAGATAATTGTGAGTTGTTTATATGTGTGTTTATAATGACTTTTCATTGTATATACAGATTCCTTCAGAACAAATGCTGCTGAATACAAAACCACATTGAACCTTTATCTGAATATTTATAGCTCAAAGATAGACAAGTGCGAAGTCATTTGTGGCACTGAGATCAGTAAAATATTTCTATGCATTTCTCCCAGTTTTTTAGTATGACTATTTCTAGGAATAAAAATCAAGAAGCTCACATTTATGGGAAAGTGGGCACCTTGGCATTTTTTGCCTCTGAACTAAACTTCCAGTGTTTTTTTGTTTTGTTTTTTCTTTGCTTTAGAGCAACAGTTCCACAAATAAATAAAATGGTATTGTTTTAAAGTAATTTTTGTAATGGCAGTTCCATCTGAGAACTATTTTTTACTGCAAACACCATCACAAAAATATCTTATAGGGTAATTAACACCCAATGGGGCCCTGTTGAAAGCTCAGATTACACAAAAGTTCCACAGTTGCACATACTATTATACAGTGTTTAAGGGTTAACTTCTTTATTATAAAAAGTAAAAATGTCTATGTCTGTATTTGTAGCTTAGCTCTGGAAGTTGTAATAACTGCAATAAAAAAATCTTAGGCTGGAGCCACTTAAATTTAAAAATCAGAATAGCATAGAGATGCAAAATGGGACAGAGATGACCACATGTGGCCCCTAAAATATGTTTATGAAATGCTTTCTGTAGACTTTAGTTTACATTTTTCGAGTAGTAATAAACTTTATCTGACACAAGGGGTCATGAGTGTGCAGACTTGCTTGTAATGTCTTTAAACAGTTTTTCTCCTATTCTATTCTTAATTGCAAGCAGCTTGTAATTTATATCCTGTAACTGTGCTGTAAAACGGTAGGCCCTCATGATGAATGTGGCCCCTAGGACTGGCCAAGGAGGGCCCCTGTACATTATTCTAATGCAGGTAAGCCATGAGCATTTGTTTTATTAAATGTGTTCATTATTCAGTTACTACTGCCAGCAATATATGTACATTGTATGTGTCTTCTCATTGTACATGATCTATAACTCCATATAAAGCATTTGGCCTTGTGCTTAATATATGGTCACAGAATTTCTTGGTGGGCTTCTCATATTCTTAACAGTGGGGATACATTTTTCTATACATGTCCTTCAGAACAACACATTCAAATAAATCAACCTTAGCAGTAAAACAGAGCCTACTGTCCCATGGTTTAATAACATGGAGCATGTCCTGTGTGTGTATGTGCAGGCGGGGGGCGCTTAGGGGAAGAGGAAACCCACTAAGGGCAATGTCCCTTCCATTTTCTTCAGTTGTATCTGTCAGTCACTCGACACAAGGGGAGTATTATGTGTCTAAAATGCTGCTGCTTGTGTGCAATAACAGGCTTATGCAGTTTAAGTGACAGGTGGCAGTATCAGGTGATCAGTGGTGTCTCTTCATTAAAGGGGACCTGTCACCCTAAGAAATAATTACAAATTGTTTTCTATTGTGTTTGTCAAGCAAAATAAACTTCAATTACACTATATAAATTATTTTAAACTTATTTTATTCAGCCTTGGCATTCACAATTGCAGATAACAGGAAGGCTCCATTTTGTGGACACTGTTAAGGCAAGCTGTGCATCCTGCTAAAATCTTGTTTCTGTGCCAGTATGGGGGGACCTGATACCAATCCATGCACTGTTTTCACAATTCAATGGTGAAGAGGGAATGTGAAGAGTGCAGTGACATCTAAGGAGTTCTGAGTTGAAAGTGAAAGTAACTGTCTGCCCCACCCCTATGCCTAAGGAATAGAGGCGGGTTAGTAACTCTTTAAATTGCTGCTGCGGTATGTAGGCAAAATAGATCATATTCAGTTATTTTAGCACCTGCGTGTACTGGTCCTTCCTTCTTGTTGCTGTGTGGCATGCATCTTTTTCCATAGTTTAGGGTTCATCTTTGTCTTCCTGAGATATATGGGCAACCATGGTCTACAGCAGAGACCTCATTTTTCTGAAGGTAAAGGAAGCATGGCATTAGGCAGCTTCATTTGAAGGGAGTCTAAACACAATTACAGTGTATAGACAGGGTCATTAAGACTCTAAGCCAAGCCTGCTGTATGAGGCAATGTTTTACCTGCCAGCATTTATTCTGTTTTGGGACTGCCATATCGCTTCTATTGCATAAGATTTGTCTGTAATTTTGCAGCATGCAAAATTTGTTGGATGCTTTATTAGTCTGTTATTCTAGTCAAGATATCAGGCTTAAATATAAACGATTTAGAAAAGATGGCATTTCATAGTGCATGATTTAGGCTTTAAACCTGCAACTTACATGACTAAATGAAATGCACTAAAAATAAAAATCATTATACAATTAAAATGGCTTAAAGCATAGTTTGCGTCAAAATTTCTTTAACAATAGGGCTGGGTTTTTGGAATAATATACAAGTGTCAAGGATGACACTTGCATACAAAGTGGTTTATGTATTATGTATGTATTAAAGCAAATTAATGCAAAATTCGAACCCTTACCCAGCTGCCCTTTTACTCCACAGGTTATGTACTCTATTCCCTTTGCACCATGTGATGCGCAACACTTCAAATTGTATGGTAGTTAAGTGATGCTAGAAAAAATGGTAACTTTTGTGTAAAATTTGTATGAGGTTTGCTAGGGAAAGTTCATATAGATCCTTAGGAGCTTGTCTCTATAATCTGTCCAGTCATGTCAGCTTGCCTCGGTATTTCTAAACTGGATTACACAATCAAATCACAAATGAACATAAGAAGTTAGTTTTTAGTATTCTCATCTGTTATATGCTAGCATATGCTACTTCACTTTTCAGAGATTGAATAATTACTCTTCAGATGTATATGTATTATTCACACCAGTACCTGCCCCAGCATGTGCCTTTAAAGAACATTTTGTGCATTGCAAATTGCAGTGCTGACCCTTGCATCTGTGTTGGAGACAGAATTAAAGGACTGGGGATAAATAAGTTCTGTAAGTGTTAACATAAAATGAGTTATGTCCTTCTGCCTTTTACACGCATTGAAAGCACAACATTGTTTAAAAAACATGGATGTTAAATATTGCTAAACAAGGGTGTTAAATTGCCACTTCATGACTTTATTGCAGAGACCGGGATGTGCCTGACTGCCTTTTAATGGTTCCAATAGACCATTATGTTTATTTCCAAGAGGGCTGTCTGCTTCTAGAGGAAGATATGTCAAGTTTAAAATCTGTTTGTTTTTTTTTCTTCCTGGCTGTAAGAGAACAGCTCAGCAGTCTCCCCCCATCCCCAAGCAAAGATTTCATAATATGCATGAAAATTGCTGTAGAGACACGTTTGAGAGAGTTATTTCTGTACTGAAAAATAGAGAGTAAGCTATCAGGGGATTGAACCCAGGCCCACACGGATGCTGCCCAGGTGCCTCTGGAAGCTGATCCATCACTAACTAGGCTTTATTAGCTCTGTTGCTGGAAGCTGCACTGTCTGCTACTTTGGGTGAGAAATAGCTGAGCTAATTTCTTAAAACAAACAAAAAAAAAAGTGTGTGGCCCTAAGCACTTGTACCTTAACCAAGTCAATTGAATTTGCGCTAAAGGATTCTGCATTTTTTTTCTTATTTGTTAGTGGCTATAACTAGTAGTAAATCCTTTTAAGGAAAAAAAAAAGTAATTGACTTAAATTCTTTGTGAATATACAGGTATGGGACCTGTTATCCAGAATGCTCAGGGTTTTTCTGATAAGGTGTCTTTCTTTTTAACTCCATACCTTTGGTCTGCTAAAAATTTTAACATTAAGGGGCAGGTTTATCAAAATGTGAGTTTAGAGCTTAATACATAAAAACTCACCAATGTTCTATAAATAGGATTTTTAGAAATATATTTATCAAATGGTGAGTCCTAACTTTCACTCAAGTGGTTGAGTTTTTTTGGAGTAAACTCTCACTTTTTGATTAATTTGCCCTTAAATAAACCCAGTAGGATTGTTTTCCCTCTAATAAGGATTATTATATCTTAGTTGGGATCAAGTATAAGGTTCTGTTTTAGTATTACAGAGAAAAAGGAAGTCGCATTCATGTAACTTACAGGTTTAGGACCTGTGATCCAGAATTTTATTAGAGAAAAGGGAAATCATTTTTAAAATTGTAAATTGTTAGATTAAAATGGACTCTATGGGAGATGGCCTTTCCATAATTCTGGATAACTGGTTTCCAGACAATGTATCCCATACCTGTATTTGATTAGAATGGAGTCTGTGGGAGATTTGGATCTCCATACCTTAAGTCTACTAAAATATCAATAAAACATTAATTAAACCCAACAAGATTGTTTTGTATTCAGTAATGACTATTTATATCTTAGATGAAATCAATTACAAGGTACTGTTTTATTACTACAGAGAAAAAGGAAATCCGTTTTAAAATTCTGAATTATTTGATTATAATGGAGTCTATGGGAGGCGGGCTTTCCGTAATTCGGAGCTTTCTGGATAATGGGATTCCGGATAAGGGATCCCATACCTGTAGTGCCATGGGTCTGGGATATTATACATGGAACTGCCTTTTAAGTACTATGTGTAGAAAATGCTTTTAATTAGCTTTTCCTATAACATTTACCCTCTACCTGTGGTCCCATCTTGATATTTTAATTATTGGAACTGTATGTATTACTTTGGCCATACACTTTGTGAAATGGGAATGGGCTGCATCACACATTTCTTTATATGCGTGCCTTGTACAAAAGTTGCCAACTTGGTCACGAGTGGCTCAGTGGGCAGCTTATGTCACCCTGATCAAGATCTGAATATTTTTTGTCAGTCTAAATTATTTATGTATCATTAAAATTTCACATCCTTCTTAAATTAATAAGTGATATGCCGTGCAGTTAGTGTAAATCAGTCATGTGAAGTTCTCTGGGCAGAAAACACTTCATGAGCAGCACATCTACAATGTGACTTCCATATGAAAGAATGCTGATCTTCATTGTGCAATAACAGACATGTTATTTGGTTCCAGATACAGTTGACCTTAGGGTTAACTTTATTATGGACAACATATTTGGGTTAACATCTGCCTCAAGATATAAATACTTTTTTTTTTTTGCTCCGCATAAATATTCTGTAAAGCGAGCTGCTAACCATGCCAAATGGGAAGCATGGCTAGTGTCAGGTGATTAGTGACATGCTCATTACAGGGAAGGTGTTAATTATTGGCGACTTGTAACAGTTTGTTATGCTTACACGTTCTCCCTTTCCAGTTATGAATTATCCATTCATTTCCCCGTGTGTAATTGCAAGAGAATTACAGATGCACTCAGTGAAGGGGAATTTATGAATTTGTTTAAAGCAGCATAGTGTAATTGGTGCCAAGTTAATGCACTTCGCCAGTGCTAAATGTTTAATTGGCATATGGACCATCTTAAGGTAATATTCCCTACCCCCATCAAACTGTAAGTGATACAATCCCTGGTACTTGCTATCTGAATTAAAAGGCCAGCAACTTTCTTGATAAATACAATGACTGATACTGTACACAGATCTTCTCCGTTGACCAATTTAAAAGCTAGCTTTAATATAAAGAACATAGTCAAAGTGTTTTATGGCTAACAAAGGCAAGTTTAAAGTATGCTCAGAGCATCCACTATACCAATGTGATCTGTCCAGTCTCGTATAGAATGGTTTCTCCCTTGCTGATTCCTGGCCTGAACCCCTGTTCCATTGTCATTGTGGCTTACCCATTTTTCTGAAATTTTCTGCTTATTTTGAGATATTTTGAAAGTTCATCCTGTTATCAGTCTATGGCCATGGCCCCTACATCCCAATATTTAGGTTCTGGAGATACTGTTCAGAAGCGGCTTATATTGATTTGCATGCGGAGCAGTATGTGAATAAGGGCTTCTAAGGGGTCAGCTGCAAACTGCCCTTGGGATTCCTGAACTGGAGTAACTATTGTCAGACTGACAGAACTGATTTATAGAAATTCATAAACTCTATTCTGTGCAAAGTGAAACCTTATGTAAAATTTCCTTTTTTTTTTTTTTTTTTGAAGGAAAACTTCACCCCCCCACTAAAATATTTTCCCTTAAGACACAGTTTTAAAATGTATTTAAAGCAAGCTTTCCTGTAGTTTCCTATTGTTTTGATGAGCAGACTGTCAAGCCAGAAATCGAAGTGGTAAATAGTTTATTTTTGTCCATTGTTAGTATGGTAATTATACAGCATACATTAGTCAGTCACATAACAGTGGAGGTTGATGCTGGGTTCTAGGCGCAGAAAACAAGACAAAAATGTAAAGCTTTATTTGAAAAAAAAATAAAATAAAATATTATACTCTTTTCCTTAGTCTCATTGACTCTCTTGGGGCTAGTCTACCAGTATAAGGGCACCTTGACACACAATTAAGAATCTGGTTACGATATGTTGTTGGCGAAACTGGGTTCCTTGATCCCTGGGGGCTGTACACACTTTTCAGATGCATGGAGTTACCTGTACCATTGTAGTATTACACTGTAGTGATGGGCGAAATGTTTCGCCAGGCATGGATTCGCGGCGAATTTCCGCGTTTCGTGAAACGGATGAAAAAAATTGCAGCGGAAAAATTCGCCGCACGTCCAAAAATTGTGACCGGCGTAAAAAAAAAATTTGCCGCGGGCGACAATTTTTTTTTTTTTGCACGCCATTTTCGTCGTTTCGCGATTTTTTCCGCTGTTTCGCGGATTTTTGAAAGATTTGCGAATTTTTCGGCGAAGCAAAACGGAACAGATTCGCTCATCACTATTACACTGTATTCTGTACTTCGTGCACATGGACCAGTGCTTTGTTTCCTTTATATAAAATTACATTTTAATAGGTCTCAAGTAGTATGTGGAATGTCATGTGATCTTGATAGACTGCAGGTTATCATTTAAGTTTGAGAACTTCATTTGCCAGTTTAGATAGATGTGCGGTGCACTGGCAAATGAAGATCAGCTTCAACTTATCAACTGAATCAATGTAACCATGAACATATATTGGTGCAAATACTATATCCATCAGTCCTACCTGCCGCAAAATATTGTCTCAGTGAATGCTACATTTTAGCTGCTTATGTAGCTGTGCAAATACTAGTTTACAGTACATTTGTTATGGGAGGTACTGCAAATTAGTCTTCTATTTTTACATTGTATTGCCTTTACTCAGTTTAGAAGGATATACGTTTTAAGTATTGCAGTGAAGAAAGTACATTGTTCCCCCAGACACACTCATACTCCCAACTAAAGTTCTTAAAAATGGCAAGCCCCTGAACCAGGGGGCTTGAATATCGGTCTCACATGCAGCATAGTAGTGTAGAAGTTCACTGAGACCTTGGGAGCCCAGACCAAGCTATATGTTACAGACTTCTCTGGTCCAGTTCTGCAGTCTGTACCAGGGGCGGGCCAAGCCGTCCGGGCGCCCTAGGCAACCCGGTCGGCCACCTCGCCCTCCCCGCCCCCTCCGTTGGTGCGCACGCGCAGTTCGGGGGTGGGGGGGTGCGATGCCGTGGGTCGTTGCAATGGCAAAGTAGGGGAACTAGTGGTAGGCTGCAGAAGCTTCTGCTTGGTGCCCCCTAATCATTGCGCCCTAGGCAGCTGCCTCTTCTGCCTACCCCTAGTTCCGGCCCTGGTCTGTACTATCTACCAAAGGTGGCAGAATGT
This sequence comes from Xenopus tropicalis, assembly GCF_000004195.4. Classification (NCBI taxonomy): domain Eukaryota; kingdom Metazoa; phylum Chordata; class Amphibia; order Anura; family Pipidae; genus Xenopus; species Xenopus tropicalis. The sequence continues at coordinate 88,771,405 of NC_030679.2, read as the reverse complement.
TTCTGTTACACCAGCACTGTTCAAGTATATTTTCATTGTGCTACTATGTTGAGCATGTAAAAGCTTGAAACTGAGCCTCTTCTTTTAGTCCAGTTATTATGATTTAGAGCATTTCAGAAGCATAATGGAACTCATAGCTACCAATCCAATCAGCAGTCATTTTGAATCTGTACGGTTAGACTGCTGTTAGTTGGTGTGAGTTAGGTTACACTGCTGCATACACTCATATACGCAAGTACATATACAGTAAATGACTTGAAATCATCTTGTCCTAGTTTTGATGCTGTAAATTTGGACAGTTTGTTTTGTGGAGTTCTTGTAAGAATTACATAATATAGAATCTGTGTAATGATATTAGCATCTCCAAAGCTGTTCAGTAGATGTGTGTATGCATTTCTTCACTTTTAAAGTACAAAACAGCCATTACATAGTAAAAGCTGCTTCTCTCTATTAATGAAAAGTCGCTGCCGTGATTGGTTAGCCAACAAGTATGTGCTGGGTTTTTGTGATTGCTATGGTTACCTATATTACAACACATGTATAGCTAAATCTGTGACAATAATTGAAGTTTCATGTTGGGGTAGAAGGCTTTATACTGATAACCCCTCGTAATAGCCCATAAATTGTTGTTTTCAGTTTAATATTTAGTTGTTTAATTAGAATACAAGTGCTTCAATGTATTTTAATCTTGACTAATTGTGGGGGTTCTGTGCAATTCACTAGAAGATATGGCATATTCTTGAAGCCTGTATGAAGTTGAGATAATTCGCTATCATTTTTCATTTAAGTTTACAGAGTAAGCTTTAGGAAAAGTATCAGGTAACCTTTTTCATTCTTGGTAAACTGTTTTACCGTTGAATTCCTCCTCATTCCCCCACATTCCCCCACACCAAACACTGTGCATGTATTAACAATGCTGATACATTCCTTTTTCCCATTGAGAGTGCACAGCAGTTACAGTAATTCATAGGATTACAATTATCTGTATTTATGACACTGGATCCAAGATGAATTTGTATTCTAGAAGAACCAATGAGCAATAAGGTTAAGACTGGATTCTTGGGAGAGTTGCTCTTAGTTTTGTTCCGCAGTATTTCAAATATGTATATTTAATGCACTATTTGTTGACATTAATGCCACTTTAAGGAGAAGAAAAGGCTAATAAAGAGTTAATCTCAAGCTGCAGGCATATCTTCAGTTGTTTCAATAGTGCCCTTAAGTTTTCCCATATTTTATCTGTTCAGATGATCAGAAGCCAAACAGGAAGAAAAAACCCTGAGCTGTGTAAAGAAAGTTCCCATAATGCCTCACTCCTGCACAGAGACCAAGTGTACATGCTCAGTTTGTAAGACTATGAGTCAGCGTCCTGCTGATTGGCTCAGATCCGCATTCCTAAGGGGGGGGATGAGTTGTTGGCATTCTTGAGGGAGGGGGGAGCAGGAGAGAGCAGAGAGCTGTGTGTCTCTGGCACAGGAATTAGACAAAACAAATCTTTTCACAGAAAAGTCAGTGCAGTGTTTCTGTGAGTGCTTATGGGTGCAATTTCCTTAGACCTTTCTGATAAAGCTTACTTAGTTTTTACCTTTCTTTTTAAAGTGCAGCTGTATTCACTAACAGTGAATTGCAGTAAAAGTGCTTTATGCACTGAAGTTGAAAAGACTGTAAAAGTCTGAAAAAACCCAAAATGAGCTAATTTAATGTTTATCAAGACTTTTAAAGTTTCAAGAAAATGATTTGTGAAACCTTTGATATTGCCTAGATTCCTGAACTAGTCATAAGTGTGGTCTGATCTAACTCGCAAGGACCGCACCAGCTTTTTCATCCTTTTATGAGGTGAGCAGGAACCTCTACTCTGGGATGGCAGTTGATGTCATCTACTTGGACTTTGCTAAAGCATTTCATACAGTACCTCACAGAAAGATTACATTTAATTGACTGATATTGCCCTGGAACTTATTTGGATAGAGAACTGGATAAAGAATAGAGTACAGAGAGTAGAAGTAAATGGAACACTTTTCTAAATGCACCAATGTTTGTGGAGAACTGCAGTGGTCTTTCTTTGGTCCTTTGCTTTTTAACTTATTTATTAATGACCTGGGGTGGGCATAGAAAGTAATGTTTATATTATTGCAGGTTATACTAAATTGTGCAAAACGTCCCATGCAGGATACTGCCACTTTGCAGAATTATTTGCCAAAATTGGAAATCTGGGCAAGAAAAGTTAATAACTTTTACTTTGGAAGAAATAATATAAATGTGAATTACACACTAAATAGTAGTGGGTTTAGGTCATCCTTAATTGAGAAGGATCTGGGGGTTTTTGTAGATAAGTTGTCTAATGCCAGGCAATGTCATTCCGTGGCTACTAAAGCAAATAAAGTAACGTCTTACATAGGGGGTGTTCATTTTTCCAAACGATCAGTGCACCAGAGGCCACCCCTTTAGATTATAGAACCGGAATTTTCATTTGAAGCAGCGTAGGTGGTTTCTTTTCATTGAGGTTGTGGAATGCCTCTCCGAGTGAGGTTGTGATGGCAGATTCTGTTAATGCCTTTAAAGAGGGGCTTGAATGACTTCTTAAGCATAATATTGAATTAGTATTGATGTTGGCTGTTGATGTTTATGTAAGTTAGTGTATAGGTTTGTGTGCTCTGGGGTTATCTTGGAAGGGTTGAACTTGATGGGCTTTTTTCGATTAGCATGATTCAGCTCTGCGTGT